>NC_086444.1:180879653-181233153 GCF_028390025.1 Pseudophryne corroboree | reverse complement strand
GATTCGTATTCTATATAAGGAGCCGCGCGTCGCCGCCATTTTTACTCGTGCATTGGAGATGATAGGGAGAGGACGTGGCTGGCGTCCTCTCAGTTGTGTTCAGTGTGCTGCAAATATCTGTGCTCAGTGTGCTGCAAATATCTACGTTCTCTGCCTGAAAAACGCTCCATATCTGTGCTGCATTGTAGTATATAGTAAGAGGACAGTGCAGAATTTTGCTGACCAGTGACCGCCAGTATATATAGCAGTACGGTACAGAAGGCCACTGCTCTACCTACCTCTGTATCGTCAAGTATACTATCCATCCATACCTGTGGTGCATTTTAGCTGTTGTGCGCAGTAGTAGGAGGACAGTGCATAATTTTGCTGACCACCAGTATATAATATATAGCAATACGGTACAGTAGTCCACTGCTCTACCTACCTCTGTGTCGTCAAGTATACTATCCATCCATACCTGTGGTGCATTTCAGTTTTGCACAGTTTGCTGACCACCAGTATATAATATATAGCAGTACGGTACAGTAGGCCACTGCTCTACCTACCTCTGTGTCGTCAAGTATACTATCCATCCATACCTGTGGTGCATTTTAGTTGTTGTGCGCAGTAGTAGGAGGACAGTGCATAATTTTGCTGACCACCAGTATATAATATATAGCAGTACGGTACAGTAGTCCACTGCTCCACCTACCTCTTTATCGACAAGTATACTATCCATCCATACCTGTGGTGCATTTTAGTTGTTGTGCGCAGTAGTAGGAGGACAGTGCATAATTTTGCTGACCACCAGTATATAATATATAGCAGTACGGTACAGTAGTCCACTGCTCTACCCAGTGGCGGAACTGTGGGAGGCAGTGGAGTTGGCTGCCGCCGGGCTCCTGACTTCCAGGGGGCACATCTCCTCCATTATCTTCTGCAGCCTAAATCGTTAGCTGCGGAGGAGCTGTGCCAGTGACACGGAAGCTGCCTCCTCGTTGTATATACAGAGCAGACTCTGGCTGCAGCTAGGGAAAGCTCCAGAGCGCATCTCCTCCCTCAGTGAAGATCTCTGTTCATCTCTGTTCCTCCGTTGGGCTAGCAGCAGGTAGGCACTGGCAACACTTGCCGCAAGCTGCACTAGGGGGTGTTAGTAGTGGGAGGGGGGATGCTGGGGGGGTATTTAATAAATGTTGGTAGCTCTGTTTTGTGTGTGCATGTTTTTAAGTGATGTGTGTGTGTGTGTGTGTGTGTGTAAGTGAGGTGTGTGTGTTTAAGTGAAGGAGGCTTTTGTAAGTGAGAGGCAAGTGTGTAAGTGAGGTGTGTGTTTAAGTGAAGGAAGCTTGTGAGAGGTGTGTGTGTGTAAGTGAGAGGCATGTGTGTGTGTGTGTGTGTGTGTGTGTGAGAGAGAGGTGTGAGTCGTGTGTGTGTTTAAGTGAAAGATTTGTGTGTGTGTGTGTGTGTGTGTGTGTGTATGTGTGTGTAAGGCATTTGTGTGTTTTTAAGTGAAGGAGGCGTGTATGTGTCTTTGAGATAGAGGCATGTGTGAGAGGCGCGCGTTTGTGTTTAAATGACAGGCGTTTGTGTGTTTTTAATTGAAATAGGCATTTGTGTGTTTTTAAATGAAAGAGGCGTGTGTTTTTAAGTGAAAGAAGTGTGTGTTTTTAATTGAAATAGGCGTTTATGTGTTTTTAAGTGAAAGAGGCGTTTATGTGAGAGAGAGGCGCGTGTGCGTGGTTTTAAGTGAAAGGCGTTTGTGTGTTTTATATACATATATATATATATATATATATGTCCAAGAAATCCGGCACTCTGAGATATAGAATGACCTCTACCTGGGTGCCTTTACTGTAATTGCATAGATCCAGTACAGGCAGCTGCATGAGCTGGCTGAAAGCACGGCACTCCATGATTTAATTCATAGCTTTTTTTTATAGAAAATTTATAAATTGTACAAGCATAATATATTTTTTATGTAGCTCACAGTCTTTGTGGAATCCTCATTAATGCCAACGTTTCCGGGCCTCTGCGGACCCCGTCATTAGGGCTGAGGAGAGAGAGCTAGTCCATTGTTAAGGATTCCACAAAGACTGTGAGCTACATAACAAATATATTATGCTTATACCATTTATTCATTTTCTATAAAAAAAATAATCTTTGAATTAAATCCTGGAGTGTCGTGCTGGCACACCACTGTGCCAAAGCATCTCCATTGGGACCCGCTGGTGGGTGAGGGAGTACTGTGTTTGTGCTATAAAGGTATGCTGATGTCTATTTTATAGTGATGACTGACTTGAAGTGCCGTCCACTTTGCTTGTGTATCTATATTACTATTGGGAAAAGCACCTGAGCACGCTGCTACTGTTTACCCTGAATGCCGGATAGCTACGTATGGTGTGTGTGTATATATGTAGGAGGGCACCAACATTTATCATGCCTACGGGCGACTGGGGTGAACTTACGCCACTGGCTCTACCTACCTCTGTGTCGTCAAGTATACTATCCATCCATACCTGTGGTGCATTTTAGTTGTTGTGCGCAGTAGTAGGAGGACAGTGCATAATTTTGCTGACCACCAGTATATAATATATAGCAGTACAGTACAGTAGTCCACTGCTCTATCTACCTCTGTGTCGTCAATTATACTATCCATCCATACCTGTGGTGCATTTTAGTTGTTGTGAGCAGTAGTAGGAGGACAGTGCATAATTTTGCTGACCACCAGTATATAATATATAGCAGTACGGTACAGTAGTCCACTGCTCTACCTACCTTTGTGTCGTCATGTATACTATCCATCCATACCTGTGGTGCATTTCAGTTTTGCACAGTTTGCTGACCACCAGTATATACTATATAGCAGTACGGTACAGTAGTCCACTGCTCTACCTACCTCTGTGTCGTCAAGTATACTATCCATCCATACCTGTGGTGCATTTAAGTTTTGCACAGTAGTAGGAGGACAGTGCATAATATTTCTGACCACCAGTATATAATATATAGCAGTACGGTACAGTAGTCCACTGCTCTACCTACCTCTGTGTCGTCAAGTATACTATCCATCCATACCTGTGGTGCATTTTAGTTGTTGTGCGCAGTAGCAGGAGGACAGTGCATAATTTTGCTGACCACCAGTATATAATCTATAGCAGTACGGTACAGTAGTCCACTGCTCTCCCTACCTCTGTGTCGTCAAGTATACTATCCATCCATACCTGTGGTGCATTTAAGTTTTGCGCAGTAGTAGGAGGACAGTGCATAATTTTGCTGACCACCAGTATATAATATATAGCAGTACGGTACAGTAGTCCACTGCTCTACCTACCCTTGTGTCATCAAGTATACTATCCATCCATACCTGTGGTACATTTTTGTTGTTGTGCGCAGTAGTAGGAGGACAGTGCATAATTTTGCTGACCACCAGTATATAATATATAGCAGTACGGTACAGTAGTCTACTGCTCTATCTACCTCTGTGTCGTCAATTATACTATCCATCCATACCTGTGGTGCATTTTAGTTGTTGTGCGCAGTAGTAGGAGGACAGTGCATAATTTTGCTGACCACCAGTATATAATATATAGCAGTACGGTACAGTAGTCCACTGCTCTACTTACCTCTGTGTCGTCAAGTATACTATCCATCCATACCTGTGGTGCATTTAAGTTTTGCACAGTAGTAGGAGGACAGTGCATAATTTTGCTGACCACCAGTATATAATATATAGCAGTATGGTACAGTAGTCCACTGCTCTACCTACCTCTGTGTCGTCAAGTATACTATCCATCCATACCTGTGGTGCATTTTAGTTGTTGTGCGCAGTAGTAGGAGGACAGTGCATAATTTTGCTGACCACCAGTATATAATATATAGCAGTACGGTACAGTAGTCCACTGCTCTACCTACCTCTGTGTCGTCAAGTATACTATCCATCCATACCTGTGGTGCATTTTAGTTGTTGTGCGCAGTAGTACTAGGACAGTGCATAATTTTGCTGACCACCAGTATATAATATATAGCAGTACGGTACAGTAGGCCATTGCTATTGATATATTACTGGCATATAATTCCACACATTAAAAAATGGAGAACAAAAATGTGGAGGGTAAAATAGGGAAAGATCAAGATACACTTCCACCTTAAACTGAAGCTGCTGCCACTAGTCATGGCCGAGACGATGAAATGCCATCAACGTCGTCTGCCAAGGCCGATGCCCAATGTCATAGTAGAGAGCATGTAAAATCCAAAAAACAAAAGTTCAGTAAAATGACCCAAAAATCTACATTAAAAGCGTCTGGACTGGACGGGAAGAGGTGGCGCCTTCCACCATTTGCACGCCCCCTGCAAGTGCTGGAAGGAGCACCCGCAGTCCAGTTCCTGATAGTCAAATTGAAGATGACCCAAAAATCTAAATTAAAAGTGTCTGAGGAGAGGCGTAAACTTGCCAATATGCCATTTACGACACGGAGTGGCAAGGAACGGCTGAGGCACTGGCCTATGTTCATGGCTAGTGGTTCAGCTTCACATGAGGATGGAAGCACTCATCCTCCTGCTAGAAAAATGAAAAGACTTAAGCTGGTAAAAGCACAGCAAAGAACTGTGCATTCTTCTGAATCACAAATCCCCAAGGAGAGTCCAATTGTGTCGGTTGTGATGCCTGACCTTCCCAACACTGGACGGGAAGAGGTGGCTCCTTCCACCATTTGCAAGCCCCCTGCAAGTGCTGGAAGGAGCACCCACAGTCCAGTTCCTGATATTCAAATTGAAGATGTCACTGTTGAAGTACACCAGGATGAGGATATGGGTGTTGCTGGTGCTGAGGAGGAAATTGACAAGGAGGATTCTGATGGTGAGGTGGTTTGTTTAAGTCAGGCACCCGGGGAGACACCTGTTGTCCGTGGGATGAATATGGCCATTGGCATGCCTGGTCAAATTACAAAAAAAAAATCACCTCTTCGGTGTGGAATTATTTCAACAGAAATGCGGACAACTGGTGTCAAGCCGTGTGTTGCCTTTGTCAAGCTGTAATAAGTAGGGGTAAGGACGTTAACCACCTAGGAACATCCTTCCTTATGTCACCTGGAGCGCATTCATCAGAAGTCATTGACAAGTTCAAAAACTTTGGGTGACAGCAGAAGCAGTCCACTGCCTACTAAATCCCTTCCTCTTGTAACCAAGCTCCTGCAAACCACACCACCAACTCCCTCAGTGTCAATTTCCTCCTTAGACAGGAAAGCCAATAGTCATGCAGGCCATGTCACTGTCAAGTCTGACGAGTCCTCTCCTGCCTGGGATTCCTCTGATGCATCCTTGAGTGTTACGCCTACTGCTGCTGGCGCTGCTGTTGTTGCTGCTGGGAGTCGATCGTCATCCCAGAGGGGAAGTCGGAAGACCACTTGTACTACTTCCAGTAAGCAATTGACTGTCCAACAGTCCTTTGCGAGGAAGATGAAATATCACAGCAGTCATCCTGCTGCAAAGTGGATAACTCAGGCCTTGGCAGCCTGGGCGGTGATAAACGTGTTTCCGGTATCCACCGTTAATTCATAGGAAACTAGAGATTTGCTTGAGGTACTGTGTCCCCGGTACCAAATACCATCTAGGTTCCATTTCTCTAGGCAGGCGATACCGAGAATGTACACAGACCTCAGAAAAAGAGTCACCAGTGTCCTAAAAAATGCAGTTGTACCCAATGTCCACTTAACCATGGACATGTGGACAAGTGGAGCAGGGCAGACTAAGGGCTATATGACTGTGACAGCCCACTGGGTAGATGTATTGCCTCCCGCTGCAAGAACAGCAGCGGCGGCACCAGTAGCAGCATCTCGCAAACGCCAACTCGTTCCTAGGCAGGCTATGCTTTGTATCACCGCTTTCCATAAGAGGCACACAGCTGACAACCTCTTTCGGAAACTGAGGAACATCATCGCAGAATGGCTTACCCCAATTGGACTCTCCTGGGGATTTGTGACATCGGACAACGCCACCAATATTGTGCGTGCATTACATGTGGGCAAATTCCAGCACGTCCCATGTATTGCACATACATTGAATTTGGTGGTGCAGAATTATTTAAAAAACGTCAGGGGCGTGCAAGAGATGCTGTCGATGGCCCGAAGAATTGCGGGCCACTTTCGGCATTCATCCACCGCGTGCCGAAGACTGGAGCACCAGCAAACACTCCTGAACCTGCCCCGCCATCATCTGAAGCAAGAGGTGGTAACGAGGTGGAATTCAACCCTTCATATGCTTCAGAGGATGGAGGAGCAGCAAAAGGCCATTCAAGCCTTTACAGCTACCTACGATATAGGCAAAGGAGGGGGAATGCACCTGACTCAAGCGCAGTGGAGAATGATTTCAATGTTGTGCAAGGTTCTGCAACCCTTTGAACTTGCCACACGTGAAGTCAGTTCAGACACTGCCAGCCTGAGTCAGGTCATTCCCCTCATCAGGCTTTTGCAGAAGAAGCTGGAGACATTGAAGGAGGAGCTAAAACAGAGCGATTCCGCTAGGCATGTGGGACTTGTGGATGGAGCCCTTCATTCGCTTAACCAGGATTCACGGGTGGTCAATCTGTTGAAATCAGAGCACTACATTTTGGCCACCGTGCTCGATCCTAGATTTAAGACCTGCTGGTGAGAAAATTGTCAAGTCAAGCGGAACGTGACCCGTCAACAGCTCCTCCTTCACATTCTCCCGCAACTGGGGCTGCGAGGAAAAGGCTCAGAATTCCGAGCCCACCCGCTGGCGGTGATGCAGGGCAGTCTGGAGCGAGTGCTGACATCTGGTCCGGACTGAAGGACCTGCCAACGATTACTGACATGTTGTCTACTGTCACTGCATATGATTCTGTCACCATTGAAAGAATGGTGGAGGATTATATGAGTGACCGCATCCAAGTAGGCACGTCAGACAGTCCGTACGTATACTGGCAGGTAAAAGAGGCAATTTGGAGGCCCTTGCACAAACTGGCTTTATTTTACCTAAGTTGCCCCCCCTCCAGTGTGTACTCCGAAAGAGTGTTTAGTGCAGCCGCTCACCTTGTCAGCAATCGGCGTACGAGGTTACTTACAGAAAATGTGGAGAAGATGATGTTCATCAAAATGAATTATAATCAATTCCTCCGTGGAGACATTCACCAGCAATTGCCTCCAGAAAGTACACAGGGACCTGAGATGGTGGATTCCAGTGGGGACGAATTAATAATCTGTGAGGAGGGGGATGTACACAGTGAAAGGGGTGAGAAATCGGTCGATGAGGAGGAGGTGGACATCTTGCCTCTGTAGAGCCAGTTTGTGCAAGGAGAGATTTATTGCTTCTTTTTTGGTGGGGGCCCAAACCAACCAGTCATTTCAGTCACAGTCGTGTGGCAGACCCTGTCGCTGAAATTATGGGTTTGTTAAAGTGTGCATGTCCTGTTTATACAACATAAGTGTGGTTGGGAGGGCCCAAGGACAATTCCATCTTGCACCTCTTTTTTCTTTAATTTATCTTTGCATCATGTGCTGTTTGGGGACTACTTTTTAAATCTGCCATCCTGTCTGACACTGCAGTGCCACTCCTAGATGGGCCAGGTGTTTGTGTCGGCCACTTGGGTCGCTTAGCTTAGCCACACAGCTACCTCATTGCACCTCTTTTTTTCTTTGCATCATGTGCTGTTTGGGGACTATTTTTTAAATCTGCCATCCTGTCTGACACTGCAGTGCCACTCCTAGATGGGCCAGTTGTTTGTGTTGGCCACTTGGGTCGCTTAGCTTAACCATCCAGCAACCTCATTGCGCCTATTTTTTTCTTTGCATCATGTGCTGTTTGGGGACTATTTTTTAACTCTGCCATCCTGTCTGACATTGCAGTGCCACTCCTAGATGGGCCAGTTGTTTGTGTCGGCCACTTGGGTCACTTAGCTTAACCATCCAGCAACCTTGGTGCACCTATTTTTTTCTTTGCATTATGTGCTGTTTGGGGACTATTTTTTAAATCTGCCATCCTGTCTGACACTGCAGTGCCACTCCTAGATGGGCCAGTTGTTTGTTTCAGCCACTTGGGTCGCTTAGCTTAACCATCCAGCGACCTTGGTGCACCTCTTTTTTTCTTTGCATCATGTGCTGTTTGGGGACTATTTTTTAAATCTGCCATCCTGTCTGACACTGCAGTGCCACTCCTAGATGGGCCAGGTGTTTGTGTCGGCCACTTGGGTCGCTTAGCTTAACCATCCAGCAACCTCATTGCACCTCTTTTTTTCTTTGCATCATGTGCTGTTTGGGGACTATTTTTTAAATCTGCCATCCTGTCTGACACTGCAGTGCCACTCCTAGATGGGCCAGTTGTTTGTGTCGGCCACTTGGGTCACTTAGCTTAACCATCCAGCAACCTTGGTGCACCTCTTTTTTTCTTTGCATCATGTGCTGTTTGGGGACTATTTTTTAAATCTGCCATCCTGTCTGACACTGCAGTGCCACTCCTAGATGGGCCAGGTGTTTGTGTCGGCCACTTGGGTCGCTTAGCTTAGCCACACAGCTACCTCATTACACCTCTTTTTTTCTTTGCATCATGTGCTGTTTGGGGACTATTTTTTAAATCTGCCATCCTGTCTGACACTGCAGTGCCACTCCTAGATGGGCCAGTTGTTTGTGTCGGCCACTTGGGTCGCTTAGCTTAACCATCCAGCGACCTTGGTGCACCTCTTTTTTTCTTTGCATCATGTGCTGTTTGGGGACTACTTTTTAAATCTGCCATCCTGTCTGATACTGCAGTGCCACTCCTAGATGGGCCAGGTGTTTGTGTCGGCCACTTGGGTCGCTTAGCTTAGCCACACAGCTACCATATTGCACCTCTTTTTTTCTTTGCATCATGTGCTGTTTGGAGACTATTTTTTAAATCTGCCATCCTGTCTGACACTGCAGTTCCACTCCTAGATGGGCCAGGTGTTTGTGTTGGCCACTTGGGTCGCTTAGCTTAGTCACACAGCGACCTTGGTGCACCTCTTTTTTTCTTTGCATCATGTGCTGTTTGGGGACTATTTTTTGAAGTGCCATCCTGTCTGACACTGCAGTGCCACTCCTAGATGGGCCAGGTGTTTGTGTCGGCCACTTGGGTCGCTTAGCTTAGTCATTCAGCGACCTCGGTGCAAATTTTAGGACTAAAAATAATATTGTGAGGTGTGAGGTGTTAAGAATAGACTGGAAATGAGTGGAAATTATGGTTATTGAGGTTAATAATACTATGGGATAAAATTATCCCCAAATTCTATGATTTAAGCTATTTTTGAGGGTTTTTTGTAAAAAAACACCCGAATCCAAAACACACCCGAATCCGACAAAAAATTTTCAGGGAGGTTTTGCCAAAACGCGTCCGAATCCAAAACACGTCCGTAGAACCGAATCTAAAACCAAAACACAAAACCCGAAAAATATCCGGTGCACATTACTAGTGTATACAGATGACGACAGCACTTAAAGTGGTCCTGGAGAGGTTGTGGAACTTATTTACCTCGCCACCTACCCCCCACCCCTTCCCCCATCTTCACAATAAGTGGAGCCAGGGCCAGTGCTAGTGTTTTCGGCACCCCCCTGCACACTATAAATTAGTGCACTACTTCCCATACTTTATAAAGGGACATTGATCTCACAAAGAAGCAGCATGGTCACATAATAGTACCCCCAATTAAAATTTGTTATCTTCAAGATGCACAGAGCCTGCTCCTCTTTATGCCTCCTCTTCACTTCAGCAGCGGTGACAGCATGACATCACATACGCCGTGCCGGAAAAAAAAGCCACTAGGACCTGAGGAGGGGATAAATGCTGTCCAACAGACACAGCATGTGTGAGTACCAGGATAGGTGGACTGTGTAAATGGAGGAGGACCATGGAGCCACCAGGACCTGAGGAAGGGGGAAGTGGCCGCAGATCATCAGTAACACTAGAGCTTCCTGCATAAACTATTTATATAGGTGATGGGGCAGATTTTTCTGTTGGAATTACTGTGCAGGGCAATGGAGGTGGTGGAACTAGTTCCTCTTTCCATTATAGGTGTGGAACTCAGTTCCACCTTGTCCCCCTCCACTTTAACCCCTGGATGGCGAGATACAGAAAGGAAGAAAGGATTAGAAGTATAGTCAGAGATGCAATGGCAGGAAAGGAATGGGGAAGAGGAGTCGGGTAGAAATCAGTGGTAATGAATAGAAAAATGGAGCACCTTTCCATTGCGCGGTGGTAATTACCAGATGGTTGGAGGATACAAATCCTCAGTCAAGCAATTTCTTAATCACCAGTCAGCCTCCCGGGAAACGGCGTCCTGGATTTTGCGCCAATCCCCCCACCGCAGACAGCAGAGAAACACCCTTGGTTGCACCGACACGTTTCAGGCCTTACTAGGCCCTTTTTCAAGGCAGATGTGCTCTCCAAACAAATCTAATCCCTTTTATTCCCAAACCGTCCAATCACAACCTTAATTTAGATGAATGATTGCATCTGTGGAAAAACATGGCGTCCTCCATTTGTTTCCCCATGTTGCCATGACTACATGACATAATGATAAAAAGAATTACTATTAAAGGATAATCCGTACTATATAGAGATACCTATACCATAGTATTTCCGCCTCTAGTAGGATACCATTCTATAAAAACAAGTGTCTCACAGGTATATAAATTAATTAACCATTATATTGTCCCGTTGTCCTCCGCGACATGTCACTTCCGGACATCTTTGGTCGCTAAGCGATGGTCTGGGTCCGTCTTCCTCAGTCAGAAGTCACTTCCGCCCTTAGCTCCGTTGATGTTAGGTGGGACGTTGCCGACCGGGACGTCATTTCCGCCCAAAGTCCTGTCCTCTATATTACTGGGTAAGGCTTTTCTAGCCGGGACATCTCTTTCGTGTATAGTTCTCCCTTTTTGTTAGTGCGCGTTGCTATGGCGACACTCCCCCGTGTACAGTTTATTTATTCATAGTTCATTCTTAATATGCATTCCACAGAGGCATTTCCTGTTATACAAAGTCCATGTGTTTACCTAATAAAAAAACGATCATTTTAAGTATTTATCCCTGAACTGTTGGTGAATACCAATTACATTATGTAGATAATAAAAAAATATGCAAATGATCTAATGGAGTTTCATAAAAGCTAGAGTGACACATACATTGATTATTAGATAGGTTTTCCTTATCAATATCGTCTTTACAGAAACCACTTAATTTCAAAGTCTGAGTTAAGACCCCCGGGTTAAAGTGTGTTATACTTATAAATAAGCTGCATTTCAGTTTTGGCCAGTAATTTGGGAGTATTTTTTTGGCGATGATTTGCTTCTACCCGTTTCAACCCTACAAATCTTAAAATGTGACATGGATCGCAAATATGCATTCTTTTAAAATGATTGAATAATGCGTGAGTCTCAAGGCCCTTTTTCACATTCCTCAGGTGTTCACCCACGCGTGTTTTTAAAGGCCTAGATGTCCTGCCTACAGTATATAAAATAAGTGACATGAACACTCTATTGCATAGATAAAGTTTTTAACATTACATGTAATGAAGTCATATATTTGATGTACTTGTCCATTAATTTCCAATTTTTCTAGTTTTTCCCCGCTATTGGTCTTACTGGTTTTACATCCTATGCATGACCCGCATCGATGGAAACTGTCAAAGTCAGAAAAATATCATGATGCACACTGCCATATTTGCACCTCATATGTGTCCCTGCTGCGCATGCGTGCGCTCTCCCGTGCGTGCGAATACTCGCTGTTGCGGGCACCCGCAGGCGCACGGTATGCGCATTTACGGTAGAGATTGTATGCGTCTAGCGGGCGACTCTTTCGTTACATATTTCCACTATATAATGTATTTTGTAGATCATGGTCCCTTTGATAGATTCTGAAAGTTTGGTTAATGTAGCATGTTCATGGACAGAGAAATCCCTCTTTGTTTGATACGAAGGGTCAGACAGGAGTAATACTGTGGTGTTTAGTATCCATCGGAAGAGTATTTAATTAGCAATATTTCGGTGTTGGTTTGAAGCGGATTAATCGCTCGTGCGAATAGTTATGGACATAAGAAGTTTATGTCCATTTACTATTATTTGCACTTACTTATTCATGCGGCGGGAAACCCAGTTTCCCACCCACCTGAGCAGTTGGAAATCGTCACAGCCCACCTGTATGAATCAACCTATGACCTTTTGTTATGATGCGAGGAGGAATTCCTGTGTCCAATGAACAATGAGATTGTAGGGACCATTGAATTGTATTGTGTGTGGGGCATAAATAGACAAGCCGATCACATCCAGCTCACTCTTCAACGGTTCTCATTGCTGAAAATCGGGAGCTGGATGTCCAGAGGCGCATGCGATCGTTCCCCTTGTGCGTAAGTTTTCTCCGCAATCATATTGTCTTTCTTGTTATTATGGGCCATATCTCTCTCTCTCTCTCTTCTCTTTCTCTAGTATTCTCTTAAACGTAATAGTATTGTATTGTATTTACTGTGTAGTTATCTGGTTAGTTAGTCTATGTTATATTGTAGTGTATGACTTGTAATTGTATTATTCTTTTTCAAGTATAACATTCATATTAGGCGTTAGACCCTAAGCACGGTATTTGTATATTTCTTATAGTGTTAAGTATTCTCAGAGCGTCGGTGACGCTCGAACAGCTTTTAAGTTAATAAGGTTACACGGTGTTGCATCTACACTCAATCTCTGCACCAAGGTTTACTGCATAATACACTGTTTTATGGTATAGTTACAAAGGTTTAACATTGTGAGCGTCTGCGCCGCTGGTGATCTCCTCGTGGTCTCGAGCGTTCACATCGCTATAGCAAATCATTACGTTAGTCGGCAGCCAATAGTGTGCCTGCCTGTGATCTCTTGGCCGTGAGCGAACGTGACGCTTGAGCGTCTCGACCTCGGCTAAGCGATTGCTACGCAACGTGCGTACCCTTACGGTACTCCATACGTCAATAGCGTACAGTGTTCTTAGACCTCATAAAGGGTTTTAAATAAGATAAATATTTAGCTTTATCAATTGGCGGCTCGTCCTGTCCTTCACATATCTCTGCTAGGTAATTTCAGCAGACATTATCCAGCAGCAAAGGGCGGGAGGTCATATTCCTCGTAGTGCTGTTTGGATAAGTGTCTGCTTCGCTTAGTAAAGGGTGCTGAAGGAATCCGGAACCGGAGGTAAGAACAACACGCTAGTGTCTTTTAAAACTGTTTATTTCTGTCTTGCGTACGCACGCACGCACATATCTGCATTTCTTTTCATTCGTGTATTTTCATATATCACTCTCCTGTTTGCCATTTTATAATTGATAAAACGTGCTAAGAGAGATTTGTCGCTATTTCATAGTTAAAGTGTAAATGTAATATATAAAGGGATAAAGTGTAAAACCCACACGCAACTCTACCTAAGGTATAAGGAGAGATTGGTGTGTTGCGCGGTAGACGATCGAGGATCATCTACATTGATAAAACGTGTTAGTTGTGTTACGGTGGATATTTGCTTTGCGTACACGTGTCTCTAACAAAGGGTGAGACTCGCGTACGCAACTCAAAGGACGACGCACGCAGCGTAAATTACGCAACGGAGCGTCTGGGTACGCCCACGTAACTCAAGCCACACGATAGTGTTGATTTTCAACAGGCGATAAATAGCGCAACAGGCGATAAATAGCGCAACAGGCGATAAATAGCGCAATAGGCGGTAAGTAGCGCAAGTCTATTTTAGCGTCCGAAATTTAGATTAACAGATCCTTCTCCAAATTCACAACACATCTGGTCTAAAGAAAATTTCTGCGCAGAAATAGAAATAGAAACAAAAGTGTACATGTGGTGAGTGAGTGTTTTGTATATATAAGTTTATACAATTTTCCAGGTTGAACCACAAGAAGTCGAGTTCTCGCAGAGGTACATGCATGTAAGTGTCGTACATGGTGGCGAGGGAGGCATCCCTTGTTAAATATAAAATTTGAGCAGTAGAGTATAGTAGACCAGGAGGTCATACTACAGACCAGGAGGTACAGACCAGGAGGTCCAGGTACAGCAGACTAAGAAGTCTGCCATAAATAAGAGAAAAGGGCACAACCCAGGGGGTTGGTGCAAAACCCATATAGGCCAATAAAGCTCTGGCTGAAGGAATTCGCAGCCGAAATTTTCGATTCCACTGGTCGCTCAGCACATAAGATTAGTTGCTTATGTGCTGAACGATTGTACCGCACGTAATTGTGTACATTAGTTAATCTGACCAGTACCATTTGTGTACGAACCCGGTCATAAAACTATTTGTACACTCTGATGTGATTTGTGTAATTTTTTATTTTCTGAAGGGAAGTTCGCTGGTCACTCAGGAATTGTCCAACAACCAATAGTTACTGGAAAGAGTAAGTGTTCTGCGGATATCCCTCGCATGTTCCAGTAAATAGAGGTTCATAGGGGCTCTGGGTCGAGTACGCCAGCGCTAAGGCAGTGTGTGGGTCGTATTGGTCGGCGTGGGCGAGTGAGTGGGGTACTCGGTAAACCGCCACCGTCAGCCTATCGTGAACATTTTGGTTTTTGTAAGGGTTCGCTGAAGACGCTGATTGAAGGTCAGAGGTGGTGAAAGCAACACCTGCAAGTTATGGGGGCCAATTGTTCAGGAAGGGGGCGATCAACCTCGGTTCGGGTTGATTCAGTAAACCGACCAGTCGGGTCGGCAAGGTACGTAATGTGTGAAAAATATGGTTCACATACAGAGGTTTTATGTGATGAATGGGAGAGAATGACAGTGCATGACGGGGAGAAATTCCCAAGAGTAGGTAGCTTTAGCCCAGAAGTGTTGCAAAATTTAAGGAGGAGGATATGTCTCATTAAATCAACAAAGAGACGAATCCAACATTATGATTATTTGCAGTTATGGCAACAGGAGGGTGAAATACAGAGAGGATTGACTCTGGCGGCAAGATCTAATCCTATCAAGAAATTGATAGCGACGGCCCCGCCGCCACCATACATATCAGGAGAGAAATTGGTTGCGGAGAATGACGCATTAGGGTGTAATAAACAAACACTTAGCAACTGTGTAAATGTTAATAAGTTAACTAATGCAAGTATTAACCCGTGCAAGTTGTACCCTGTTTTGAACTTTCCCCAGGAGTGTGATCAAGAGGACGAATCGGCAACAATATCAGCGCTCTCTCTAGCAGCCACCATAGCAGAGACAACAGTAGGCACGGCTCCACCCACGAGATTAGTAACAAAAGCCCCTAGCGGAGGGATAGGTGAGGTCGTATCTACAGGTAAGTACGGCACCATACACTATGCTGAAACCATTTCACCACAGGCTGTAGAACCTACACAGAGTGATGTTAGTAGACTTAATCCTGTTAGGGTAATAGCAGTGCCAAATGGGAAAACTGACACGACAGGAATCACACCTGTTAGGAACATTGCCATGTACAGCCCATTTTCCCGAATGGAATTAAGAACCATAGTGTCCGAATTCCCTGATCCTAGAAAAGACTTAGTTGCTAGCCAGAAATACATCAGAGACCTAGGGAACACTTTAGAGCCCAATAACAAAGACTGGCAGGTATTGCTGAGGGCATGTTTACCCTCCAATGTCGACGCAGCTCAATTTTTAGCTGACTGTGGATTAGATCAGGATGTACCTCTTACAGATGTGTACAACAAAGATAACGTAAAAAGAATAAGTTTACAGTTAAAGGAGTATTTTCCAGCGGTAGTTAAGTGGAACAAGATTTTCTCCATTAGACAGAAAGAGTCAGAAACTGCTGCAGAATATTTTCACAGGGCATTACTAGAAATGGCAAAATACACAGGTATAGAAGACATTAAAACAAACATAAACCATCGAGAAGTAGCAGTATCTGTACTAATGGACGGTTTAAAAGAGACATTAAAGACAAGGGTACAGACCACGCAACCATGTTGGCGAGGTCTATCGGTGGCTACTTTGAGAGAGGCTGCTATTGATCACGACCGGAATATCACCCGACACAGGGAGTCACAAGGTGATAAGTTAATGGCCGTAAGTATACAGGCCCTGACCACAAGGCAGCCTTTGTATAAATCACCAAACCCTGTGGGTAAGTCAAATGTGGTAACTTGTTTTTCTTGTCATAGACAGGGACACATGGCACGAGACTGTAGAGTGAAACATTCACAAAACTCATATCAACCCCCTAGACAACGACACGACACACGACATTGGGAGCAGGGTCCGCAGAAACGGAGTTATGAGCCACATGCAGGGGAAACAAAAAGATATCCCCCGAACAGAGACTGGCAAGCCTCTGGTAGTTCCCATTTAACCCCTTCACAAGTAGTTGCTGCCAGCGGGATTCAGGGAGGTCACCATACCCAATAGGGGTGTGGCCATACCTGGAATCTGCAGCCAGTAAAATTGATTGCAAATCTTGGAAGTGAACCCGAAATTGCAATCAATGTAGCTGGTAAATCATTAAACTTTCTTGTAGATACAGGGGCGGCCAAATCAGTGATAAATTTGACAGTGGGCATGAGAACCACTGGTAAGACAATTCCAGCCATAGGGGTAACAGGAGTAGTCCAGCACTACCCTGTTAGCAAACCAGCCGAGATTACAATAGGGCCTTTACATACCAAGCATTCCTTTTTGCTGGCTGCATCGGCACCGACTAATCTCCTGGGAAGAGACTTATTGTGTAAAATGGGGTGCGTCATCTATTGTACTCATGAAGGTGTATTCTTGGACATACCTGAGAATCACGCTCAGGAAGTGCAAGACATGTTAGACTCCCCATCAAAATTAATGTCACATACCATTATGACAAATAGGACTCCATCCCAAGTAGAAGAAATGACATCCCAGATACCAGAGTCACTTTGGACTAAAGACGGACAAGACACTGGATTGATGGCAAACGTAGCTCCAGTAGTTGTACAAGTAAAAGATGGTAGGATAGCTCCAAAAATCCCACAGTACCCTCTGAAGCCAGAGGTGGAGTTAGGAGTTTACCCAGTAATAGAGCGCTTGCTACAACAGGGCATTCTGGTAAGAACGTCCAGCACTGCCAATAGTCCCATCTTCCCTGTGAAAAAGAGTGGGGGGAGGGGTTACCGGCTAGCGCAGGATCTAAGGGGGATTAACAAAATAGTTGAGAGTCAGTTCCCCGTAGTGCCAAATCCAGCTGTCATCCTTATGCAAATCCCTCCCACTGCGAAATTTTTCACTGTTATTGACCTCTGCTCCGCTTTCTTTTCGGTACCGCTGCACCCTGACAGCCAATATTTGTTTGCATTCACATACAGAGGAGTCCAATACACATGGACTCGATTACCACAAGGTTTCATAGACAGTCCAAGTATATTTTCCCAGGCTTTGCATGATTGTTTACAGTCTTTCCAACCAGAGAGTGGATCAGTATTAATACAGTACGTGGATGATCTACTACTGTGTTCTGATTCATTGGAAGCATCCCTGAAGGATACGAAACAGCTCCTGTTTCATCTTTCAGACACAGGACACAAGGTTTCCAAAGACAAGTTGCAATTATGCCAAACTAAGGTAAAATATTTGGGACACTGTCTAACACAAGGACTGAGACACCTGACCGCTGATAGAATTCAAGCAATTAGAGACATGACTCTGCCACAAACCCAGCAACAGATCAGAACATTTTTAGGAATGTGTGGGTATTGCCGTAACTGGATCCCAGGGTTTTCCATTCTGGCGTTACCTTTGCAGGAGATGGTCTCCTCAAACAAACCTGATCGGATTTCGCATACAGACGAGTCCGAGTTGGCATTTGAGAGACTTAAACAGTGCCTAACGCAGGCACCAGCATTAGGTATGCCAGACTATGGGAAACCCTTTGAGCTGTACGGAACAGAAAGTGCTGGTTGCGCGGCAGGCGTCTTAACCCAAAAGCACGGTGATGCCAGCAGGCCAGTAGCATACTACAGCGCTCAGCTAGACACGGTAGCGCGATCCCTCCCCACATGCTTGCGAAGCGTTGCTGCGATAGCATTGCTAGTAACGAAAAGCGAAGATGTAGTGCTAGGTCACAACCTCACAATTCATACACCACATGCAGTGTCAGCCTTGCTAAATTCTGCCCAAACCAGGCACGTCTCATCAGCGCGGTTTACAAGATGGGAATTGGCACTAATGGCCCCCGTAAACATCACCATAAGGAGATGCAGTGCATTAAATCCTGCAACATATCTCCCAGGTGTGCCTGGACAGGCACAAAGGGTGGAGGATGAGAGTGGTGGGGAAGGAGAATTTAATACAAAGGAGGACACACATGATTGTATGGAATATTTGACCCAAAATTTTACCGCAAGGCCTGACATCAGTGACAACCCACTGGAAGATGTAGATCTAACTTTCTACACGGACGGTAGTTGCCACAGACAGTCAGACTCGGGAGACTTGTGTACTGGATACGCAGTCGTAGATGACCAAGGCACCATAGAAGCAGAACCGCTAGGCCCACCTCACTCAGCCCAGGTTGCTGAACTGGTCGCCCTAACCAGAGCATGTGAATTGGCTAAGGGCAAATCAGCCAATATCTACACCGATTCTAGATATGCATTTGGGGTAGTCCATGATTTTTCGGAGCCCTATGGCGCCTCAGCAATTTCATGACGGCAGCTGGTACACCGGTAGCGCATGCAGCTCACATCAAAAGGCTTCTAACAGCGATACAGGAACCCGACAGAGTGGCTGTTATCAAGTGTAAAGCACACACATATAGCCAAGACCCAGTATCACTTGGTAACAGCCGAGCAGACGAAGCAGCTAAGTTAGCAGCTGGGATCCCTAGACAGACAGACACCACACAACTGATGGTATTTAATACCATCAACACACAGAAGCTGTGTGAGATGCAAAAGTTGTGTTCCACACAGGAAAAGGCAGTCTGGAAGGCAAAGGGATATGGCCAGGAGTCCTCAGGACTCTGGACGGATGGACAAGGTAAACCGGTGGCCCCCAGAGCATATCTTCCATGTTTAGCTGAGGCAGCTCACGGGCTGACTCATCTGGGCAAGGAAGGAATGTGCAAGTTGGTAAGAGCATATTGGTGCGCCCCAGGATTTTCATCTCATGCAAGTAAGAGAGCAATGTCATGCCTTACATGCTTGAGAAAGAATATCGGAAAGGCAATACCAACAGAAAAATCTCATATCCCACCTACAGGCGGTCCTTTTCAGGTAATACAGATTGACTTTATTCAATTACCCCCTTGTCGAAATTTGAAATATGTACTTGTTTGTATAGATGTATTCTCAAATTGGGTCGAAACATTTCCTGCGGCCACAAATACCGCCATGTTTACTGCTAAGAAAATTGTACAGGAATTTGTATGTAGATATGGTATCCCTAGAATAATTGAAAGTGATAGGGGTACCCATTTTACAGGTGATGTCTTTCAAGGAATGTGTAAGTTGATGGGAATTGATAGCAAGCTGCACACTCCATACCGTCCACAGGCGAGTGCGAAGGTGGAAAGAGTGAACAGCACTATTAAAAATAAACTGAGCAAAGTTATGGCAGAGACAGGATTGACATGGCCAGAAGCTTTACCCATTGTACTGTACAGCATCAGAACCACTCCCAGGTCCCCTCTTAATCTATCTCCCTTTGAAATCTTGTTTGGTCGACAACCGCATGTTATAATTAACCCTCAGGATGATTTGAAGTGTAACAATGAAGTGACTGTAAAGTACTTGATTAACATGAGTAAACAGCTAAGGAATCAAAATGATAATTTGAAGTTGGTGATTCCTGATTTACCAGATAGTAATTGTCATGACATTGAACCTGGGGATTATGTAATGATACGGAATTTTCTACGCTCAGGTTGCCTTATTGACAGATGGGAAGGACCATACCAAGTCTTATTGACTAGCACTACAGCATTGAAAGTTGCCGAGAGAGAGACTTGGGTTCATTCGTCCCATTGTAAGAAGGTTGCTGATCCAGAGAGGTCCCGTGATAAGGAACAGACGGTAGAGGAAGTTGTATCACTGGAGTGTCTGTTCCAGGAGGACTGAGGCAGCACCTGAGCATTGAGAATCACAAGATCAAAAGCAGTTGTCGATTCCCTGTTCCCTTTTTTTGTTTTTCTCCACTTCCCATCCCCCCTCCCTCAAATTATTTTTCCCCCTTCTCATTCTTCTTCGTTTCCTCCTATAAGATGGACTTGCCCCAAGAGACTGTGATCCGGATTTTCCTGTTGACCATGATGTTGACCAGAGCAGTCTGTTCCGGCGAGAGTACCATGGAGGTCGAGAGAGGTTCTGGAATGGGTTCTGATGGCAGAGATGGAGGCGTAGTTTTCCGAAAACAACATAACCAACAAGCAAAGGCGAGTATCAGAAAACGATCCGATAGCATTGACCATAGAAGGAATTGTGAAGGATTGTTAGCTGAAGAAAACTGTATCTGTAGGCTCTGTGACAATGTAGTTGAGGATGGATGCATCAAGAAATGCCAATCCAGTTTTAATATCCACATGGACCGGCATCCCTTGAGTGACTATCACTCCTTAGTGGGTAGTGTGTTAAATCAAACAGATTGTTGGGTATGCTCTCAAGTACCTCAAGGTCATAGCAAATCAGGACTAGTACCATTTCCTTTAACGATAGGGGAGGTACTTGAGCTAAGTGGTGGGAGGCCGGTGGACAGGAGGTTTAATATCTCCAGTCCTCCTAGTTTGAAGCTCCACCAATATCATGTGGATAGATCCCTCATATGTTTTAACATTTCCAATCCCCGAAAGCCGGGAAATTGGGAAGTGTCATGGAGTAACCAAACCATGACCTTTTCATATAGAGCAGATAGAATGCCGACAGATACAGAGCTTATACGCCACATAGCCAGTAGAGGAAAATCTTTCCGATATAGGTATACCCTAGGAAATAGGATTACGAGAGTTGGAGAGGTATAACCAGGATACTGTGCACATATCGTACAAGCTGATACGTGTACTAGACAGATGGGAGAATTAGGGTTAGGAGATTTCACATGGAAGATGTGTAATATGGTTATGTCCTACTCCGTCCCATATGTTCTCCCCGATGATGCATATTTCATATGCGGGAGGAAGGCGTATAAGTGGCTTGCCCCAAACTCTGAAGGATTGTGTTATATTGGAAAAGTACTGCCTGAAGTAATGACTGTATCACATGCCAAAATGAAAGATATACACCGTGTTGCCCAAGCTCCTTATACTCACACCCATTACGAGCACGTAGTTAAACGGCACCTGATAGAAAGAACAGAGCATCCGGCCTCTGACATGATCCATGAATCCACCGGGATTCAGTTTCTAATCGCGTTAGACATCACTCGCACCGCCAGAGGAGTGTTGAATTATAAATACATATCTGCGCTCGCAAATTTGTTAGACAATATCACAGAAATGTATGATGACACGTTTAGGTATACTGGAAGAGAACTTCAAGCTTATAAAGCAGAACTGGTTCAGCATAGAATGATTCTCAATTATCTCACGGCAGTGACAGGTGGATATTGTGTCACACTGGCAACGCAGTACGGTGTGAAATGTTGCACATATATTACAAATAGTACCGAGGACCCGGTCGAGGTCATAGACCAAAAGATGGACGATATTCTCCAACTGAAGTGGGAATTTCGCAGGAGACACAATCTCACTCTTGCTGCTGTAGGTAATGAGCTGACTGGTTGGGTGTCATGGTTGAATCCGCGAAATTGGTTCTCTGGTTTAGGAGAATGGGCTCAAGGAGTCATAATGGATGTTGGGAAGTTTCTCCTATGTATCTTAGGTGTTATCATAACGATTGGCTTGATATTTAGATGCGGTCAGGCTTTAACGAAGTGTAAACGAAGTACCAGGGTGATGAGTTTAAGGAGTGAGGAAATTGTAAATCCAATGGATTTGATTTATGACCCAAATGTAGAAACAATGATGTGATGAAAATGCGATTTCTACGGTCCGTTTCTTTCACCTGTTTTTCCGTTTTCTCCAAGGTAAAAAGACCCACTTGGACGAGGAATTTGATGATCCTGTATACGGACAACTGATGGATTAAAGAAGTTTTGACAACCTTATACACAGATATTTGATGAACTTTGCCATAGATCCCCAGTTTCCCTAGAAATTTTAAAATTACGCTAGCCCAACACTTTTGTAAATCTATGGACATTGACAAAGCTTTTTGCCCACACGCCTTTTGGCAAAAGCACAAAGAAGACTGCATTCAACAGACACCGAACAAGACTTCAACCGACAAATGTTCATTTACCTGACATAGAATACCACTGCATTTACCGTAATTATGTCTTTTCTTCATCTCTACAACCTTCAGGTAATTACACACATAGTCGATAGGGAATACAGGCACAGATATCAGCAATCACATATTCCCCCATTCATGTATCATCAACTAAAATGTGCTCCCCATTTGTTACAACCACAGCCGAAAAGAGCTCGGTAAAGTTTGACAGCCCATCCACAGACCCGTACCACGGGATAAGAAGGAATTCAAATGTATACTTCGCAATGCCTCGAAGCTTGATTTAAAACACGTACGGCACGATGATACATGACCCCCAAACACGGATTCATACACACATGCTTCTGATATCTCACTAGGTCATACCCTTTTCCTACCTTCTCCTCTCCTCCCCTACCCAACCATGGAAATGTATTAACCCCTGACATATATTTTTCTCGTTTTTGAAATGTTTTAGGAAGTGGCAGTTATTGTTGACTGCCAAAGGGTGGACTGTCAAAGTCAGAAAAATATCACGATGCACACTGCCATATTTGCACCTCATATGTGTCCCTGCTGTGCATGCGTGCGCTCTCCCGTGCGTGCGCATACTCGCTGTTGCGGGCACCCGCAGGCGCACGGTATGCGCATTTACGGTAGAGATTGTATGCGTCTAGCGGGCGACTCTTTCGTTACATATTTCCACTATATAATGTATTTTGTAGATCATGGTCCCTTTGATAGATTCTG
Organism: Pseudophryne corroboree; assembly: GCF_028390025.1. NCBI lineage: Eukaryota > Metazoa > Chordata > Amphibia > Anura > Myobatrachidae > Pseudophryne > Pseudophryne corroboree. Next base: position 181,210,192 of record NC_086444.1, on the reverse strand, counting down.
AAAGTTTGGTTAATGTAGCATGTTCATGGACAGAGAAATCCCTCTTTGTTTGATACGAAGGGTCAGACAGGAGTAATACTGTGGTGTTTAGTATCCATTGGAAGAGTATTTAATTAGCAATATTCCGGTGTTGGTTTGAAGCGGATTAATCGCTCGTGCGAATAGTTATGGACATAAGAAGTTTATGTCCATTTACTATTATTTGCACTTACTTATTCATGCGGCGGGAAACCCAGTTTCCCACCCACCTGAGCAGTTGGAAATCGTCACAGCCCACCTGTATGAATCAACCTATGACCTTTTGTTATGATGCGAGGAGGAATTCCTGTGTCCAATGAACAATGAGATTGTAGGGACCATTGAATTGTATTGTGTGTGGGGCATAAATAGACAAGCCGATCACATCCAGCTCACTCTTCAACGGTTCTCATTGCTGAAAATCGGGAGCTGGATGTCCAGAGGCGCATGCGATCGTTCCCCTTGTGCGTAAGTTTTCTCCGCAATCATATTGTCTTTCTTGTTATTATGGGCCATATCTCTCTCTCTCTCTCTTCTCTTTCTCTAGTATTCTCTTAAACGTAATAGTATTGTATTGTATTTACTGTGTAGTTATCTGGTTAGTTAGTCTATGTTATATTGTAGTGTATGACTTGTAATTGTATTATTCTTTTTCAAGTATAACATTCATATTAGGCGTTAGACCCTAAGCACGGTATTTGTGTATTTCTTATAGTGTTAAGTATTCTCAGAGCGTCGGTGACGCTCGAACAGCTTTTAAGTTAATAAGGTTACACGGTGTTGCATCTACACTCAATCTCTGCACCAAGGTTTACTGCATAATACACTGTTTTATGGTATAGTTACAAAGGTTTAACATTGTGAGCGTCTGCGCCGCTGGTGATCTCCTCGTGGTCTCGAGCGTTCGCATCGCTATAGCAAATCATTACGTTAGTCGGCAGCCAATAGTGTGCCTGCCTGTGATCTCTTGGCCGTGAGCGAACGTGACGCTTGAGCGTCTCGACCTCGGCTAAGCGATTGCTACGCAACGTGCGTACCCTTACGGTACTCCATACGTCAATAGCGTACAGTGTTCTTAGACCTCATAAAGGGTTTTAAATAAGATAAATATTTAGCTTTATTAAAAACCTTTGTATTAATATGTCCCTCCTTGGAGGTGGGAAGATCGCTCCTAACCAGACTATTTTTGATGTTAGGTGCCATTTTATAAATAAATAAATATAGGTTTCTCAGGCAGAACCTCCTTCAAGATTGGATCTTTCTTTAGAACTTTCCAATGTTTTCTAATAGAGTATTCCAGTGATTTATTTTGTGTACTATAGTTGGTAATGAAGGCATACTCGAAATGGTTATGTTCATCCCTAGCCTGTTCTTTGTTCTTTAGGAGTTCTTCCCTATTTATTTTTAAGGTTTGTTCCTTAATTCTTCTGACGTGTTCGAGTTCATAGCCACTTTCTTGGAATCTTTTCTCTAATTGCTCGGCTTGTTGATCAAATATTTCATTTTCTGAGCAATTTCTTCTGACTCTCTTGAACTGGCTATTCGGTATAGACTGGAGCCAGTTTCTATGGTGGCAGCTGTTCCTATCTATGTAGGTTTGGGAGTCTGTAGGTTTAGTGTACGTCCTGGTACACAGATTTTCCTCCTTAACATAAAGTGTGATGTCCAGAAAATCTATACTCTCCATGCTTATTTGGAAAGTTAGGTTAATGTTAAGTGTATTACCATTCAGATATGTACAGAATTTCTCCAATTCATCTTTTCCTCCTCTCCATATGAAGATGATGTCATCTATATAACGTTTCCACGACACCAGGTTCGCCCCAAATGGGTTGGGTCCCCAGACATAGTCTGATTCCCATTTCCCCATAAATATGTTGGCATAACTTGGGGCGAACCTGGTGCCCATGGCCGTCCCTACCTTCTGAAGGTAAAAATCCCCATCGAACATGAAATAATTATTAACCAAAATAAAACGAACTGCTTCTATTATGAAATTCTTAGTGTTGATATCTATCCCACTTTTTGAAAGGAAATTGGAGACTGCTCCTACTCCTGCATCATGATCTATAATTGTGTATAAGGATTTGACATTGGCTGTAATCATCATCATACCATCCTCCCATGGGACCATGGGTAGGTAGTTTAATAAATACTTAGTATCCTTTAAGTGGGATCTATTGGTTAATACCAATGGCTGCAGGTGATAGTCTATCATTTCTGATAGACTGGCAGTTATGGAGTCGATACCTGACACGATAGGTCATCCAGGTGGATGTTGAACATCTTTATGGACTTTGGGGAGGAGGTAAATTACAGGAATAACCGGTTCCTTATTTAAGATGAATTCCTGTTCTTTATCATTCAGTACTTTTAAGGTTCCATATTTTTTAACAAGGGTCTCCAGTTTTTCTTGAATTTTCAATGTAGGATCTGCTCTAACTTTGTGGTATGTTGTTCTATCCGCCAAATGGAGCGTTACTTCATTCACATACCAAGTCCTGTCCATAACGACCACCCCTCCGCCTTTATCGGCGGGTTTAATCACTAATTCGTTATTAGTTTTGAGGGATTTAAGTGCCGCCCTTTCTTTAAACATAAGGTTACATTTGACTTTGCAGGTGTTAATTTCTTTTATGTCATCCTGGACCAATGTTGTAAATGTCTCTATATAATTCCCTTTCATATGGTGAGGGAAGAACACGGATCTAGGTTTAAAGGGGGTGCTACTCGTTAACTCTGTTTCTCCTTACTCTCACGACGTATCTTTTGTGAGAATTTTTTTTTTCAAACAGAGTTTTCTCACGAATTTTTGTACATCCACATATGTAGAAAACTTGTCTATTGAAGTAGTAGGGGCGTATTTCATTCCTTTCTCTGAAACTGAAACTTCAAATTTGTACAATACATGTGAACTAATATTGAATATCTTTATTTTCCCTGCCGAATCTTGATCGATGGATTCTGGTGAAGTGGAATCTTCTTTTTCTAAATTGCTGATAGATGAAGAAACGTTTTCCTTTTCATTAATCCATGATTTGTTCCTCACTTTTGTTGTTCTCTTGCGTTTTCTATGTGTTCTTCCCCTTTTACCCCTATGTGTTTTTCTATAGGGGTTTATCTCTGATTGGTTCTCAGCCCCGTCTTCCTAAAAAATGATGATGATGTTCATCCTGATTTCCTTCTAGGGGTGCAAATCTATTTCGTTGCGGGAGAGGTGTGGCATATCTCTTTGTCTCATTTCTCTCCCATCTCTGGTATCTTCCTTTTTTTCCTACCTAATATGGTTTGCCCTAATAGGGGATCTGTATGGTCTCCTTCGTGAGTCAAAATTGGACTTCCCAGTATATCCAGCATATCCTCTTCCTTGTTGGCTGTCCACCCTTCTTTCAGAGTTGATCTTATGTCTATATAACCACTCTTCTCTAGTACCGGCTCTCCTTCTGGTGTAGCTATTCTCCCTAACATTCCTTTCTTCTCGTTCTCTTTTTAATCTTGGGGGTGAGGGAGTTCTTATTTCTATATCTTCCTGTTCTGTGCCCTCCTCATGTCTAGATATTTCACATTTTTGTTTTTTATCTCTAATATATTTCCTTATTTTCCTGTCTATTGGGGTCTTTTCTACTTTTTTATGTTGGCTTCTATTCTCTGTTCTAGCTCTTTATAGTAATTAAGGCCAGCAAAAGGAGTTACTAAATCTTTATAAACCTTAATTTCGTTATCTAATTTCTCTAGTTCTCTCCTCCTTTCTTCTACGATAAGGTTCATCAGAGAGAAAGAACAGTCGTTAATTATCCTTTCCCATTCCTCTTTAAATTCTTATGATGAGCTATCAAAGGAGGCTTGTTTGTTAATTTGGAGGCCTTTTGGGATAATTTGATTCTTTATATATTTTTCCAACATAACCATCTCCCACCAAATTTTGTTCTATTTGATGAGGGTGTTCTCTAGCTTTCGCATAATGTCTTCTAGTCTCTCATCTAATAACTCTATATGCTCTCCATCATCTTTAAATAGGTTGTCCAAAGTGCATCTCCTATGTTCTCTATGCTTAAACATTGTCACTGTGACACTTACAAAGGTGACTCCTTGGGAAACTTAGTTACTAAATAGGAATAGAAAATTGGAGCACCTTTCCAGTGCGCACAACCGGCTGCCTAAACTGTGAACACCAGATAGGGGCGTAACCCAATCCCCAAAAGACAATAGTACAGAAAATAGGTGATAACTGTAATGGGCGCCAATCCAAATGACAATAACATGTAAGTATGAAAATCCTATGTTATGCAAAAAACACTATCAGATCATGTGTTTAGATGCGTTCCTTAACAATACTTTAGTTCAGACGTGTAGAGCGTTCTCTGAATTCCTCATAGGTAAACAGACATCTTCCACGGATCTCCATCGACGATGTCATACAAAACAAGAGGATAAGGAATATCTTGTGTAACACAGTTTTATTCCTTGACACATATAAACAACATCTATAAACTATACCATCCAAATATAAAATCTCATTAAAACAGAGCACATGCAGCAACACAGGTGATGGCTGTGCTGAGTGTAGAGATACAAATCCTCAGTCAACCAAGTTCTTAATCACCAGTCAGCCTCCCGGGAAACAGCGTCCTGGAATTTGCGGCAATCTCCCCTCCACATACAGCAGAGAAATACCCTTGGCTGCGCCGACGCGTTTCAGGCCTTACTAGGCCCTTTTTCAAGGCAGATGTGCTCTCCAAACAAATCTAATCCCTTTTATTCCCAAACCGTCCAATCACAACCTTAATTTAGATGAATGATTGCATCTGTGGAAAAACATGGCGTCCTCAATTTGTTTCCCCATGTTGCCATGACTACATGACATAATGATAAAAAGAATTACTATTAAAGGATAATCCGTACTATATAGAGATATCTATACCATAGTATTTCCGCCTCTAGTAGGATACCATTCTATAAAAACAAGTGGCTCACAGGTATATAAATTAATTAACCATTATATTGTCCCGTTGTCCTCTGCGACATGTCACTTCCGGACATCTTTGGTCGCTAAGCGATGGTCTGGGTCCGTCCTCCTGAGTCGGGCGTCACTTCCGCTCCGTTGATGTTAGGTGGGACGTTGCCGGCTGGGACGTCATTTCCTCCCAAAGTCCGGTCCTCTATATTACTGGGTAAGGCGTCTCTAGCCGGGACGTCTCTTTCGTGTATAGTTCTCCCTTTTTGTTAGTGCACGTTGCTATGGCGACACTCCCCCATGTACAGTTTATTTATTCATAGTACATTCTTAATATGCATTCCACAGAGGCATTTCCTGTTATACAAAGTCCATGTGTTTACCTAATAAAAAAACGATAATTTTAAGTATTTATCCCTGAACTGTTGGTGAATACCAATTACATTATGTAGATAATAAAGAATATGCAAATGATCTAATGGAGTTTCATAAAAGCTAGAGTGACACATACATTGATTATTAGATAGGTTTTCCTTATCAATATCGTTTTTACAGAAACCACTTAATTTCAAAGTCTGAGTTAAGACCCCCGGGTTAGAGTATGTTATACTTATAAATAAGCTGCATTTCAGTTTTGGCCAGTAATTTGGGAGTATTTTTTTGGCGATGATTTGCTTCTACCCGTTTCAACCCTACAAATCTTAAAATGTGACTTGGATCGCAATTATGCATTTTTTAAAATGATTGGATAATGCGTGAGTCTCAAAGCCCTTTTTCACATTCCTCAGGTGTTCACCCATGCGTGTTTTTAAAGGCCTAGATGTCCTACCTATATAAAATAAGTGACATGAACACTCTATTGCATAGATAATGTTTTTAACATTACATGTAATGAAGTCATATATTTGATGTACTTGTCCATTAATTTCCAATTTGTCTAGTTTTTTTCCGCTATCGGTCTTAATGGTTTTACATCCTATGCATGACCCACATCGATGGAAACCCTTGGTATTAATTTGTCCCTCCTTCTTGGAGGTGGGAAGATTGCTCCTAACCAGACTATTTTTGATGTTAGGTGCCTTTTTATAAATAAATATAGGTTTCTCAGGCAGAACCTCCTTCAAGATTGGATCTTTCTTTAGAAGTTTCCAATGTTTTCTAATAGAGTATTCCAGTGATTTATATTTGTGTACTATAGTTGGTAATGAAGGCATACTCGAAATGGTTATGTTCATCCCTAGCCTGTTCTTTGTTCTTTAGGAGTTATTCCCTATTTATTTTTAAGGTTTATTCCTTAATTCTTCTGATGTGTTTGAGTTCATAGCCACTTTCTTGGAATCTTTTCTCTAATTGCTCGGCTTGTTGTTCAAATATTTCATTTTCTGAGCAATTTCTTCTGACTCTCTTGAACTGGCTATTCGGTATAGACTGGAGCCAGTTTCTATGGTGGCAGCTGTTCCTATCTATGTAGGTTTGGGAGTCTGTAGGTTTAGTGTATGTCCTGGTACACAGATTTCCCTCCTTAACATAAAGTGTGATGTCCAGAAAATCTATACTCTCCATGCTTATTTGGAAAGTTAGGTTAATGTTAAGTGCATTCAGATATGTACAGAATTTTTCCAATTCATCTTTTCCTCCTCTCCATATGAAGATGATGTCATCTATATAACGTTTCCACGACACCAGGTTCGCCCCAAATGGGTTTGGTCCCCAGACATAGTCTGATTCCCATTTCCCCATAAATATGTTGGCATAACTTGGGGCGAACCTGGTGCCCATGGCCGTCCCTACCTTTTGAAGTTAAAATCCCCACCAAACATGAAATAATTATTAACCAAAATAAAATGAACGGCTTCTATTATGAAATTCTGAGTGTTGATATCTATCCCACTTTTTGAAAGGAAAATGGAGACTGCTCCTACTCCTGCATCGTGATCTATAATTGTGTATATAAGATTTGACATTGGCTGTAATCATCATACCATCCTCCCATGGGACCGTGGGTAGGTAGTTTAATAAATCCTTAGTATCCTTTAAGTGGGATCTATTGGTTAATACCAATGGCTGCAGGTGATAGTCTATCATTTCTGATAGACTGGCAGTTATGGAGTCAATTCCCGACATGATAGGTCGTCCAGGTAGATGTTGAGCATCTTTATGGACTTTGGGGAGGAGGTAAATTACAGGAATAACCGGTTCCTTATTTAAGATGAATTCCTGTTCTTTATCATTCAGTACTTTTAAGGTTCCATCATTTTTAATAAGGGTCTGCACTTTTTCTTGAATTTTCAATGTAGGATCTGCTCTAAGTTTGTGGCATGTTGTTCTATCCTGCAAATGGAGCGTTACTTCATTCACATACCAAGTCCTGTCCATAACAACTACCCCTCTGCCTTTATCGGCGAGTTTAATCACTAATTCGTTATTAGTTTTGAGGGATTTAAGTGCCGCCATTTCTTTAAACGTAAGGTTACATTTGACTCTGCAGGTGTTAATTTCTTTTATGTCATCCTGGACCAATGTTGTAAATGTCTCTATATAATTCCCTTTCATATGGTGTGGGAAGAACACGGAACTAGGTTTAAAGGGGGTGCTACTCGTTAACTCTGTTTCTCCTAACTCTCGTACCGTATCTTTTGTGAGAAACATTTTTTTCAGAGTTTTCTCACAAATTTTTGTACATCCACATATGTGGAAAACTTGTCTATTGAAGTAGTAGGGGCGTATTAAATTCCTTTCTCTAAAACTGAAACTTCAAATTTGTACAATACATGTGAACTAATATTGAATATCTTTATTTTCCCTGCCTGAGAAGCCTATATTTATTTATAAAAAGGCACCTAACATCAAAAATAGTCTGGTTAGGAACAATGTTCCCACCTCCAGGAAGGAGGGACAAATTAATACCAAGGGTTTCCATCGATGTGGGTCATGCATAGGATGTAAAACCATTAAGACCGATAGCAGAAAAAAACTAGAAAAATTGGAAATTAATGGACAAGTACATCAAATATATGACTTAATTACATGTAATGTTAACAACGTTATCTATACAATAGAGTGTTCATGTCACTTATAGGCAGGACATCTAGGCCTTTAAAAACACGCGTGGGTGAACACTTGAGGAATGTGAAAAAGGGCCTTGAGACTCGTGCATTATCCAATCATTTTTCAAAAAATGCATAATTGCGATCCAAGTCACATTTTAAGATTTGTAGGGTTGAAACGGGTAGAAGCAAATCATCGCCAAAAAAATACTCCCAAATTACTGGCCAAAACTGAAATGCAGCTTATTTATAAGTATAACACACTTTAACTCGGGGGTCTTAACTCAGACTTTGAAATTAAGTGGTTTCTGTAAAGACGATATTGATAAGGAAAACCTATCTAATAATCAATGTATGTGTCACTCTAGCTTTTATGAAACTCCATTAGATCATTTGCATATTTTTTATCATCTACATAATGTAATTTTTATTCACCAACAGTTCAGGGATAAATACTTAAAATGATCGTTTTTTTTATTAGGTAAACACATGGACTTTGTATAACAAAAAATGCCTCTGTGGAATGCATATTAAGAATGAACTATGAATAAATAAACTGTACACGGGGGAGTGTCGCCATAGCAACGCACACTAACAAAAAGGGAGAACTATACACGAAAGAGACGTCCCGGCTAGAAACGCCTTACCCAGTAATATAGAGGACAGGACTTTGGGTGGAAATGATGTCCCGGCCGGCAACGTCCCACCTAACATCAACGGAGCTAAGGGCGGAAGTGACGCCCGACTCAGGAGGACGGACCCAGACCATTGCTTAGCGACCAAAGATGTCCGGAAGTGACATGTAGCGGAGGACAACGGGACAATATAATGGTTTAGTAATTTATACCCCAGAAGGGGTGTGGCAACTGAAAATGGCCCACAGTGCCAGTTACATTGCCCCACAGTGCCAGATACAAGGCCCCACAGTGCCGGATACATGCCCCACAGTGCCGGATACATGCCCCACAGTGCCGGATACATGCCCCACAGTGCCAGATACATTGCCCCACAGTGCCAGATACATTGCCCACTGTGCCAGATACATTGCCCCACAGTGCCAGATACATTGCCCCACAGTGCCAGATACATGCCCCACAGTGCCAGTTACATTGCCCCACAGTGCCAGTCACATTGCCCCACAGTGCCAGTTACTTGCCCCACAGTGCCAGATACCTGCCCCACAGTGCCAGTTACATTGCCCCACAGTGCCAGTTACATTGCCCCACAGTGCCAGATACATGCCCCACAGTGCCAGATACACGCCCCACAGTGCCAGTTACATGCCCCACTGTGCCAGATACATGCCCCACTGTGCCAATTACATGCCCCACAGTGACAGTTACATGCCCCACTCAGTGCCAGATACATGCCCCACTGTGCCAGTTGCATGCCCCACTCAGTGCCAGTTACATGCCCCCCTCAGTGCCAGATACATGCCCCACTGTGCCGCTTCCCCCCCCCCCCCCGGTCACTCACTGCTTGTTAATATGTGAGGGGAGGAGAGCGCAGCGCAGCGCCTCTCCTTCCCCTCACCGCTCCAGGTCTCCGGCGGCTGTGTGGCGCCGGTTCGCTAGCCAATCAGAGCTCGCGGACCGGCAGCCAATCAGGAGCCAGTCTGCAAGCTCTGATTGGCTAACGCCACCGGAGACCGGACACACGCAGCGCTGCTGGCAGCGCTGCTAGTGCTGGTAGCGGCGGTGAGGGGAGGGAGAGACGCTGCGCTCTCCTCCCCTCACATTTCGTCGTGAAGGGGGCGAGTGGGGCATGATGCCCTGGCCGCCGGCGGCGCCCCCTCTCCAGGGCCTGCCAAGGCACCCAGGGCACATGCCCCACTCGCCCTACCCTTGTTATGCCTCTGCTCTTAATAGTAGTGCATGTAGAAGTGAATCATTCTCCACCATACAAATTGGGAACATCTAGCTATATACAATGTATTTCTAACCTTGGGTGTAATATGAGTGGCCGGCGGTCGGGATCCCGGGGGCCAGCATACCGGCGCCGGGATCCTGACCGCCGGCATGCCGACTGTTGGCGAGCACTAATGAACCCCTTGCAGGCTCACTGTGCTCGCCACGCTGTGGGCACGGTGACGTGCTATGCGCGCCACACTATTTATTCTCCCCACAGGGGGGTCGTGGACCCCCAAGAGGGAGAATATGTGTCGGAATGCCAGCGGTTGGGATCCCGGCGCCGGTATGCTGGTCGCTGGGATCCCGGCCGGCGGCATACTGAAGACCACACCTAACCTCTTCCTCTGCTGTATAGTGTATTTCTAACCTCTTCCTCTGCTATATACAGTGTATCTTGGCATCGCTCAACAGTAACAGCAGAATTGTGGCTGTGAAAATAATAAACAAGGCAATAACAACAAGCAGTGTGTTCTGAATGAGCGGAATGTCTTGGAGATGGCTGAAGGAAATCCATTCCTCACCCGGGGGCTTGCTGCCTTCCAGACTCAGGTACAGGATTGCCAGACAGCATTGGGATGGGGATGTCCCATTAAATTCAATAACTTTATTGGCAAAGCTTTATCATTTCATATACTTCAGCATTCTCTCTCAGTCATATTGTAGTGTTTCTCTGCATCTCTGCACTCTCACTCCTTATACACTCTTGTACACAGAGCCATAACTAGGTGTGTGCCGATGGTGCCTTGCCCACAGCGCAAATGCACTGAAGGCGCACCATCGGCACCCCCCCCTCCCCCGGACGGCCGCTGCACTGGCGTCGGCGTGGTAGCGCACCTCATCCCCCTGTATCCTGCCAGGCTGCCTGCGCCCTGCGAGTCCCGGCACCTGGGTAGCGCACCACAGTCATCCGTATGAGCGGGTAAGGGATGGGGAGTGGCGCTGCTCACCCTCGTACCCGCCTGTGAGTCCCTGGCGCCTCACCCCCGCATCGCATCTCAGCTCCATATCCCTTCGTCCCGGCGCCTCACCCCCGCATCGCACCTCACCTTCTGCAGCCTGTGAGTCCCGGCGCCTGTGGAAGGGACGGGCACCGGCTGTGTATAGGAGGGTCTGTCTGCCTGGAAATTGTAAGAATCGTCGCACAGGTGAACACACACACGCACACACACTCACTCTCTCTCTCTCCTTCTCACACTCTCGTGTAAAAAAACGGGCCCTGTCATTGCTGTCATGTGTAAAAAGGGGGACTGGCTGCCATTATGTGTAAAAAGGGGACGCTGTCTGCCGTAATGTGTAAAAAGGGGACGCTGTCTGCCGTAATGTGTAAAAAGGGGGACGTTGTCTGCCGTACTGTGTAAAAAGGGGGATGTTTTCTGCCGTAATGTGTAAAAAGGGGGATGTTGTCTGCCGTAATGTGTAAAAAGGGGGACTGTCTGCCGTATTGTGTAAAAAGGGGGACGTTGTTTGTCATAATGTGTAAAAAGAGGGACTGTCTGCCGTAATGTGTAAAAAGGTGGACTGTCTGCCGTAATTTGTAAAAAGGGGGATGTTGTTTGCCGTAATGTGTAAAAAGGGGACGCTGCCTGCCGTAATGTGTAAAAAGGGGACGCTGTCTGCCGTAATGTGTAAAAAGGGGGGCGCTGCCTGCCGTAATGTGTAAAAAGGGGGACACTGTCTGCCGTAATGCGTAAAAAGGGGGACTGTCTGCCATAATGTGCAAAAAGGGGGACTGTCTGCCGTAATGTGTTAAAAGGGGGACGTTGTCTGCCGTAATGTGTAAAAAGAGGGACTGTCTGCCGTAATGTGTAAAAAGGGGGACGTTGTCTGCCGTAATGTGTAAAAATGGGGATGTTGTTTGCCGTAATGTGTAAAAAGGGGGACGTTGTCTGCCGTAATGTGTAAAAAGGGGGACGTTGTCTGCCGTAATGTGTAAAAAGGGGGACTGTCTGCCGTAATGTGTAAAAAGGGGGACGTTGTCTGCCGTAATGTGTAAAAAGGGGGACGTTGTCTGCCGTAATGTGTAAAAATGGGGACAGTCTGCCGTAATGTGTAAAAAGGGGTACTGTCTGCCGTAATGTGTAAAAAGGGGGACGTTGTTTGCCGTAATGTGTAAAAATGGGGACTGTCTGCCGTAATGTGTAAAAAGGGGGACGTTGTCTGCCGTAATGTGTAAAAAGGGGGACGTTGTCTGCCGTAATGTGTAAAAAGGGGGACTGTCTGCCGTAATGTGTAAAAAGGGGGTTGTTGTTTGCCGTAAAGTGTAGAAAGGGGACGCTGCCTGTCGTAATGTGTAAAAAGGGGACGCTGTCTGCCATAATGTGTAAAAAGGGGGGCGCTGTCTGCCGTAATGTGTAAAAAGGGGGACGCTGTCTGCCGTAATGTGTAAAAAGGGGGGCGCTGTCTGCCGTAATGTGTAAAAAGGGGGCGCTGTCTGCCGTAATGTGTAAAAAGGGGGACGCTGTCTGTCGTAATATGTAAAAAGGGGGACTGTCTGCCGCAATGTGTAAAAGGGAGCTCTGTGGCCATGCCTCTTCCCCTGAAGCCATGCCCCTATATTTTTGCGCGTGCCTAAGGCGCGCATTGCCCATTTTTTTTATAGGGTATGTGTATGGTGGTGGTGGGGGGGGGGGGGCGCAGATGCTGGTTCTTGCACACAACGCTAAAATATCTAGTTACGGCATTGCTTATACGCAGATGCTGCCCATTCACACACCCAGTGCTCCCACCCTAACTCACACTCACATTAATTAGTTAGACCTGTTCTGCTAATTACACAAATACTAACACAAATACTGTGAGGCTTATGGGATCTGGTCTATAGGTTGACTGCACTTAGGTCGACATTCATTAGGTTGACCACTATTGGTCAACATGGTCTATAGGTCGTCATGGTCACTAGGTCGACTTGTACAAGGTCAACATGAATTTTTCACTTTTTTTTATTTATTTTTACTTTTACATACTTTACGATCCACATGGACTACGATTGGTAATAGTGACCTGTACCCAGCGCAGTGAGGCACCTTGCCCGAAGCATGGCGAGCTAAGCGAGCCATGCGAGGGGACACGGTGCACTAATTGAGGTTCCTGGTCACTTTATGAAGAAATCGAAACCAATTTTTTTTAAAAAAAGCTCATATCGACCTTTTTCCATCATCGACCTTGTTTATGTCAACCTAATGACCGTGTCTACCTATTTCAGGTGTCAACCTAGTCACTGTCGACCAATAGTGGTCGACCTAATGAGTGTTGACCTAGTTACAGTCAACCCTATGAACTACACCAAGGTTTATGGTGCATACACACGGTGCGCTGCACTCAATGCCTGACATAGACTATGCGATGTGGCCGGAGCCTGGCGCCACCGACATAGTCAATGTTGGGCTGCCTGTGCAGTCTATTTTTTCTTGCAATGCCAATCCCACGGGACCACACATTGGCATCACAAGCTGTGTACACACAGTGCGATATGCACTAACTTTCCTTATGATTTTCACTATATAGTCAAAATTGTAAGGAAAGTTAGTGCATATCGTACCGTGGGGGTCATTCCGAGTTGATTGCTCGTTAGCAGTTTTTAGCAGCCGTGCAAACGCTATGCTGCCACCCACTGGGAGTGTACTTTACCTTAGCAGAAGTGCGAACGAAAGGATCGCAGAGCAGCTACAAAATAATTTTGTGCAGTTTCAGAGTAGTTTCAAACCTACTCAGCGCTTGCGATCACCTCAGACCATTCAGTTCCTGATTTGATATCATAAACACGCCCTGCGTTCACACAGCCACTCCTGCGTTTTTCCTGGCACGCCTGCATTTTTCCGAACACTCCCTGAAAACGGTCAGTTGACACCCAGAAAAGCCTTCTTCCTGTCAATCACTCTGTGGCTGCCTGTGCGACTGAAAAGCATCGCTAGACCCTGTTTAAAACTGCATAATTCCTTGTAATAGTACGCCACGCGTGCGTATTGCGCCGAATACGCATGCGCAGAAGTGCCTTTTTTTGCCTCATTGCTGCGCTGTGAACAAATGCAGCTAGTGAACAACTCGGAATGACCACCTGTGTGCATGCACCTTTAGACCAAGTATTGGATAGAAGTGTGTCACTGTGCAGTGGGAGAGCATTGTATCATTTATAAATGCACAGAAAGAGAAAGTGCAGCAAACACAGGGCCATACCTACGTGTGTGCCAAGTGGGCCTGGCACACAGCGCAGTTGCCCTGAGGGCGCACGGCCAGCGGCATGTAATGAGTCAAATTGACTCATTACATGCCGCCTCTGAAGTCTGCGCCATGCGCCGCCGCCGCACTGGGGAGGAGAGCTGAAGCGCCGGGCAGCGGAGAAGGAGGAGGAGGGAGGGGGACTGGAGCCGCAGCAGCGCTATTTCATTGGTAGTAAGCGCCGCTGCAGCAGCCCCCTCTCCTTCCGTATTGGCTGCCCGGCGCATCCACAGCAGCGCCAGGCAGCCAATACGGAAGGAGAGGGGGCTGCTGCAGCGGCGCTTACTACCAATGAAATAGCGCTGCTGCGGCTCCAGTCCCCCTCCCTCCTCCTCCTTCTCACCTGCCTGCACCGAGGGAGCTGCACGAGGAGCCTGACTGCCAGCGGGGAGATGGTAAGTATCTCACTCTCTCTCTCTCTCTCTCTCTCTCTCTCTCTGGGACACCGTCTGCCATAATGTGTAAAAAGGGGGCCTGGCTGCCGCAATGTGTAAAAAGGGGGCCTGGCTGCCGCAATGTGTAAAAAGGGGGACTGGCTGCCGTAATGTGTAAAAAGGGGGCCTGGCTGCCGCAATGTGTAAAAAGGGGGACTGGCTGCCGCAATGTGTAAAAAGGGGGACTGGCTGCCGTAATGTGTAAAAAGGGGGACTGGCTGCCGCAATGTGTAAAAAGGGGGACTGGCTGACGCAATGTGTAAAAAGGGGGACTGGTTGCCGCAATGTGTAAAAAGGGGGACACCATCTGCCATAATATGTAAAAAGGGGGCCTGGCTGACGCAATGTGTAAAAAGGGGAACTGGCTGCCGCAATGTGTAAAAACGGGGACACCGTCTGCCGTAATGTGTAAAAACGGGGACACTGGGGTATATTTACTAAGGTCCCGATTTTGACCGAGATGCCGTTTTTTCTTCAAAGTGTCATTTCGGTAATTTACTAAGCAGAAATCTCGGCAGTGATGAGGGCATTCGTAATATTTTGGAAGTCCTAGGAAAAAAATCACGAATCAATACACCATCGGTCAAATATGCCTGCAATTTTGTAGAAATCGGTAATTTACTAAAAAGTGCAAATCACAAACACTGCCGACAATAGCCAAACACTACCGTGCAGAAATACAATTCGTGAAAAAGTGCTAAAAAAAAACAGACCTGCTTTTTTATCCCGTGTTTGGATAGGCATGCAGGGATCCATGAGATCCGTGCATGTTTATCAGTGGGAAGGGGATGGGAAAGTGTTAATTTTTTGGAAAAAAATTGCGTGGGGTCCCCCCTCCTAAGCAAAACCAGCCTCGGGCTCTTTGAGCCGGTCCTGGTTGCAAAAATATGGGGGAAAAAATGATAGAGGTTCCCCCATATTTAAACAACCAGCACCGGGCTCTGCGCCTGGTCCTGGTTCCAAAAATACGGGGGACAAAAAGCGTAGGGGTCCCCCGTATTTCTGAAACCAGCACCGGGCTCCACTAGCCAGATACATAATGCCACAGCCGGGGGACACTTTTATATAGGTCCCGGCGGCCCTGGTATTACATAACCAACTAGTCACCCCTGGCTGGGGTACCCTGGAGGAGTGGGGACCCCTTCAATCAAAGGGTCCCCCCCTCCAGCCACCCAAGGACCAGGGGTGAAGCCTGAGGCTGTCCCCCCCATCCAAGGGCTGCGGATGGGAGGCTGATAGTCGTTTGGAAAAAAAAAATGAATATTGTTTTTAGTAGCAGTACTACAAGTCCCAGCAAGCCTCCCCCGCAAGCTGGTACTTGGAGAACCACAAGTACCAGCATGCGGAGGAAAACCGGGCCCGCTGGTACCTGTAGTACTACTACTAAAAAAATACCCCAATAAAAACATAAGACACACACCTTAAAAGTATAACTTTAATGCATACATACACACCTCCATATACACATACTTACCTATGGGGGTCATTCCGAGTTGTTCGCTCGCAAGCTGTTTTTAGCAGCTTTGCACACGCTAAGCCGCCGCCTACTGGGAGTGAATCTTAGCTTATCAAAATTGCGAACGAAAGATTAGCAGAATTGCGAATAGACACTTCTTAGCAGTTTCTGAGTAGCTTCAGACTTACTCGGCATCTGCGATCAGTTCAGTGCTTGTCGTTCCTGATTTGACGTCACAAACACACCCAGCGTTCGCCCAGACACTCCTCCGTTTCTCCAGCCACTCCCGCGTTTTTCCCTGAAACGGCAGCGTTTTTTCACACACACCCATAAAACGGCCAGTTTCCGCCCAGAAACACCCACTTCCTGTCAATCACACTCCGATCAGCAGAACGAAGAAAAAACCTCGTAATGCCGTGAGTAAAATACCTAACTGCATAGCAAATTTACTTGGCGCAGTCGCACTGCAGACATTGCGCATGCGCATTAGCGACTAATCGCTCCGTTGCGAGAAAAAAATAACGAGCGACCAACTCGGAATGACCTCCTATGTTCACACGAGGGTCGGTCCTCTTCTCCATGTAGAATCCATGGTATACCTGTGGAAAAAATTATACTCACAAAATCCAGTGTAGAAGCCTCTTCTTCTTTTAATCCATTTGTAATCCAGGTACTTGTCAAAATAAAAAAACGGACACCCGACCTCGCACTGAATGGGGCCCCATGTTTTCACATGGGACCCCTTTCCCCCGAATGCCAGAAACCCCCTCTGACTTAAGTCTAAGAGGGTTCCATCAGCCAATCAGGGAGCGTCACATTGTGGCACCCTCCTGATTGGCTGTGTGCTCCTGTACTGTATGACAGGCAGCACACGGCAGTGTTACAATGTAGCGCCTATGCGCTCCATTGTAACCAATGGTGGGAACTTTGTGGTCAGCGGTTGACCGAAAGTAACCTCACCGCTGACCACAAAGTTCCCACCATTGGTTACAATGGAGCGCATAGGCGCTACATTGTAACACTGCCGTGTGCTGCCTGTCATACAGTACAGGAGCACACAGCCAATCAGGAGGGTGCCACAATGTGGCGCTCCCTGATTGGCTGATGGAACACTCTTAGACTTAAGTCAGAGGGGGTTTCTGGCATTCGGGGAAAGGGGTCCCATGTGAAAACATGGGGCCCCTTTCAGTGCGAGGTCGGGTGTCCGTTTTTTTATTTTGACGAGTACCTGGATTACAAATGGATTAAAAGATGAAGAGGCTTCTACACTGGATTTTGTGAGTATAATTTTTTCCACAGGTACACCATGGATTCTACATGGAGAAGAGGACCGACCCTCGTGTGAACATAAGGTAAGTATGTGTATATGGAGGTGTGTATGTATGCATTAAAGTTATACTTTCAAGGTGTGTGTCTTATGTTTTTATTGGGGTATTTTTTTAGTAGTAGTACTACAGGTACCAGCGGGCCCGGTTTTCCTCCGCATGCTGGTACTTGTGGATCTCCAAGTACCAGCTTGCGGGGGAGGCTTGCTGGGACTTGTAGTACTGCTACTAAAAACAATATTCATTTTTTTTCCAAACGGCTATCAGCCTCCCATCCGCAGCCCTTGGATGGGGGGGACAGCCTCGGGCTTCATCCCTGGTCCTTGGGTGGCTGGAGGGGGGGGACCCCTTGATTGAAGGGGTCCCCACGCCTCCAGGGTACCCCGGCCAGGGGTGACTAGTTGGTTATGTAATGTCAGGGCCGCCGGGACCTATATAAAAGTGTCCCCCGGCTGTGGCATTATGTATCTGGCTAGTGGAGCCCGGTGCTGGTTTCAGAAATACGGGGGACCCCTGCGCTTTTTGTCCCCCGTATTTTTGGAACCAGGACCAGGCGCAGAGCCCGGTGCTGGTTGTTTAAATATGGGGGAACCTCTATCATTTTTTCCCCATATTTTTGCAACCAGGATCGGCTCAAAGAGCCCGAGGCTGGTTTGGCTTAGGAGGGGCGACCCCACGCAATTTTTTATTTTATTTTAACACTGATTTTTTTTTTTTTTTACAAGGTGCACAATGAAGCCCAGCACGGATCTCTCAGATCCGGCCGAGATTCATTGTATTAAAGTCAGCAGTGTTTTACAAGTCACTCACGTAAAACACTGCCAAAAAAAACGAATGACATCGACATCGGTAAATCCGAAAATGCAGAATACGGCAGCTTAGTAAATTAGTCGTACTAATTTCAAAAAGTTGCATATTTACACTTTCGATGTCATTCGTGATTGAACTTTGACCTCAAACGGGAAAATACGATTTTTAGTAAATATACCCCACTGTCTGTTGTAATGTGTAAAAATGGGACGCTGTCTACCGTAATGTTAAAAAAGGGGATGCTGTCTGCTGTAATGTGTAAAAAAGGGGGACGATGTCTGCCGTAATGAGTAAAAAAGGGGGACGTTGTCTGCCGTAATGTGTAAAAAAGGGGACGCTATCTGCCGTAATGTGTAAAAAGGGGACGCTGTTTGCCGTAATGTGTAAAAAGGGGGACTGTCTGCTGTAATGTGTAAAAAGGGGGACTGTCTGCTGTAATGTGTAAAAAGGGGGACGCTGTCTGCTGCAATGCATAAAAGGGGCTCTACCTGGTGTAGTGGCGCTACTGTGCAGCGTAATTTGAATAATGGAGACTACTGTGCACCATAGTATGAATTGCTATTATTTTGTGGCCACGCCCCTTCCCCATGAAGCCACGCCCCTATATATTTTTCACGCACCTACGGCGCGCACTGCCCCTATCTTACATGGGGAGGGCACCAATGTCATTTCTTGCACTCAGCGCTAAAATGCCTAGTTACGGCACTGAGCAAACATAGCTGATGGGTTATACAAGGCATCACACAGCTGTTAGTACTGTGATTCTGTGACGGCATCTTCATTATTCACTTTACAGGATCTTGCTGTGTTGGTCATGGAGTATGTGGCTGGAGGTGAATTGTGTGACTTTTAGCAGAACATCGTCAAAATATCATCAGGAGAATGAATGCTTAATAATCAAGCAAATTACACTCAGTTACAGTATATAGAGGTACGCAAAGAAATCTGATGGTGGGGATTGGTGCCCTATCATGTGAAATATAGGGCCCGATTCAGACCTGATCGCTGCTGTGCGTTTTCACACAGCAGGCGATTATCGAACTACTGCGCATGCGTATGCACTGCAATGCGCACGCACATTGCCAAACAGCGACTGGATGGTGCGAAAATTATGATCGCATGGCTGTTCGCAAGGTGATTGACAGGAAGAGGACGTTTGGGGGTGGTAACTGGCCATTTTCAAGGAGTGTCTGGAAAATGCAGACGTTCCCAAGCGTTTTCAGGGCGGTTGTGTGACGTCAGCTCTGGCCCCGATCAGCCTGTTTGGATCACACTGTAGGAGTAAGTCCTGGGCTATGCACACACTGCACAGAGTGGGAAAAACATTAGATGATGAGTGTGATGCAAATGGTTTTGCAGCTGTCCGCTGACTGAGGGGAATTTTCGCACAGCGTACACATGCAATCGCACACTGGCATGGGGCGAATTTTCACTCCCTCTGGGCGGCGACTATCTGACCACAGGACAGCGTAATTTTCAGCACAGCAATCAGGTCTGAATTAGGCCCATAGTAGTATATACAGTATGGCTTGGGGATCCGGTCTCTAGGTCGACACTATCTAGGTCGACCACTATTGGTCGGCAGTAACTAGGTTGACAGGGTTTCTAGGTCGCCAGGGTCTCTAGGTCGACAGGTCAAAAGGTCGACATGAGTTTTTCACAATTTATTTCTTTTTTTGAACCTTTTCATAGTTAACGATCGACGCAGACTATGATTGGAATGGTAATCTATACCGAGCAAAGCGAGGCACCTTGCCCAAAGCATGGCGAGTGAAGCAAGCCATGCGAGGGGACACGGTGCACTAATTGGGGTTCCTGGTCACTCTACGAAGAAAACAACATAAAAAAACATAAAAAACCTCATGTTGACCTTTTGACCTGTTGTCCTAGACCATGTCGACCTAAAGACCCTGTCGACCTAGAGACCCTGTCGACCTAGTTACTGTCGACCAATAGTGGTCAACTAGACACTGTCGGCCTAGTTACTATCTACCTTCCATACCACACCCATGGCTTGATGTGTTGCTAAAATTCCGGTTTATTTTAGAATTATACATTAGCTTTCATAGAGCTCAGAGCAATCATTCTGGTATTTATTAGAGATGAGCGCCTGAAATTTTTCGGGTTTTGTGTTTTGGTTTTGGGTTCGGTTCCGCGGCCGTGTTTTGGGTTCGAACGCGTTTTGGCAAAACCTCACCGAATTTTTTTTGTCGGATTCGGGTGTGTTTTGGATTCGGGTGTTTTTTTCCAAAAACACTAAAAAACAGCTTAAATCATAGAATTTGGGGGTCATTTTGATCCCAAAGTATTATTAACCTCAAAAACCATAATTTACACTCATTTTCAGTCTATTCTGAATACCTCACACCTCACAATATTATTTTTAGTCCTAAAATTTGCACCGAGGTCGCTGTGTGAGTAAGATAAGCGACCCTAGTGGCCGACACAAACACCGGGCCCATCTAGGAGTGGCACTGCAGTGTCACGCAGGATGTCCCTTCCAAAAAACCCTCCCCAAACAGCACATGACGCAAAGAAAAAAAGAGGCGCAATGAGGTAGCTGTGTGAGTAAGATTAGCGACCCTAGTGGCCGACACAAACACCGGGCCCATCTAGGAGTGGCACTGCAGTGTCACGCAGGATGGCCCTTCCAAAAAACCCTCCCCAAACAGCACATGACGCAAAGAAAAAAAGAGGCGCAATGAGGTAGCTGTGTGAGTAAGATTAGCGACCCTAGTGGCCGACACAAACACCGGGCCCATCTAGGAGTGGCACTGCAGTGTCACGCAGGATGGCCCTTCCAAAAAACCCTCCCCAAACAGCACATGACGCAAAGAAAAAAAGAGGCGCAATGAGGTAGCTGACTGTGTGAGTAAGATTAGCGACCCTAGTGGCCGACACAAACACCGGGCCCATCTAGGAGTGGCACTGCAGTGTCACGCAGGATGTCCCTTCCAAAAAACTCTCCCCAAACAGCACATGACGCAAAGAAAAAAAGAGGCGCAATGAGGTAGCTGTGTGAGTAAGATTAGCGACCCTAGTGGCCGACACAAACACCGGGCCCATCTAGGAGTGGCACTGCAGTGTCACGCAGGATGTCCCTTCCAAAAAACCCTCCCCAAACAGCACATGACGCAAAGAAAAAAAGAGGCGCAATGAGGTAGCTGACTGTGTGAGTAAGATTAGCGACCCTAGTGGCCGACACAAACACCGGGCCCATCTAGGAGTGGCACTGCAGTGTCACGCAGGATGTCCCTTCCAAAAAACCCTCCCCAAACAGCACATGACGCAAAGAAAAAAAGAGGCGCAATGAGGTAGCTGACTGTGTGAGTAAGATTAGCGACCCTAGTGGCCGACACAAACACCGGGCCCATCTAGGAGTGGCACTGCAGTGTCACGCAGGATGTCCCTTCCAAAAAACCCTCCCCAATCAGCACATGATGCAAAGAAAAAGAAAAGAAAAAAGAGGTGCAAGATGGAATTGTCCTTGGGCCCTCCCACCCACCCTTATGTTGTATAAACAAAACAGGACATGCACACTTTAACCAACCCATCATTTCAGTGACAGGGTCTGCCACACGACTGTGACTGATATGACGGGTTGGTTTGGACCCCCCCCAAAAAAGAAGCAATTAATCTCTCCTTGCACAAACTGGCTCTACAGAGGCAAGATGTCCACCTCATCTTCACCCTCCGATATATCACCGTGTACATCCCCCTCCTCACAGATTATCAATTCGTCCCCACTGGAATCCACCATCTCAGCTCCCTGTGTACTTTGTGGAGGCAATTGCTGCTGGTCAATGTCTCCGCGGAGGAATTGATTATAATTCATTTTAATGAACATCATCTTCTCCACATTTTCTGGATGTAACCTCGTACGCCGATTGCTGACAAGGTGAGCGGCGGCACTAAACACTCTTTCGGAGTACACACTTGTGGGAGGGCAACTTAGGTAGAATAAAGCCAGTTTGTGCAAGGGCCTCCAAATTGCCTCTTTTTCCTGCCAGTATAAGTACGGACTGTGTGACGTGCCTACTTGGATGCGGTCACTCATATAATCCTCCACCATTCTATCAATGTTGAGAGAATCATATGCAGTGACAGTAGACGACATGTCCGTAATCGTTGTCAGGTCCTTCAGTCCGGACCAGATGTCAGCATCAGCAGTCGCTCCAGACTGCCCTGCATCACCGCCAGCGGGTGGGCTCGGAATTCTGAGCCTTTTCCTCGCACCCCCAGTTGCGGGAGAATGTGAAGGAGGAGATGTTGACAGGTCGCGTTCCGCTTGACTTGACAATTTTGTCACCAGCAGGTCTTTCAACCCCAGCAGACCTGTGTCTGCCGGAAAGAGAGATCCAAGGTAGGCTTTAAATCTAGGATCGAGCACGGTGGCCAAAATGTAGTGCTCTGATTTCAACAGATTGACCACCCGTGAATCCTTGTTAAGCGAATTAAGGGCTGCATCCACAAGTCCCACATGCCTAGCGGAATCGCTCCCTTTTAGCTCCTTCTTCAATGCCTCCAGCTTCTTCTGCAAAAGCCTGATGAGGGGAATGACCTGACTCAGGCTGGCAGTGTCTGAACTGACTTCACGTGTGGCAAGTTCAAAGGGCATCAGAACCTTGCACAACGTTGAAATCATTCTCCACTGCACTTGAGACAGGTGCATTCCACCTACTATATCGTGCTCAATTGTATAGGCTTGAATGGCCTTTTGCTGCTCCTCCAACCTCTGAAGCATATAGAGGGTTGAATTCCACCTCGTTACCACTTCTTGCTTCAGATGATGGCAGGGCAGGTTCAGTAGTTTTTGGTGGTGCTCCAGTCTTCTGTACGTGGTGCCTGTACGCCGAAAGTGTCCCGCAATTTTTCTGGCCACCGACAGCATCTCTTGCACGCCCCTGTCGTTTTTTAAAAAATTCTGCACCACCAAATTCAAGGTATGTGCAAAACATGGGACGTGCTGGAATTTGCCCATATTTAATGCACACACAATATTGCTGGCGTTGTCCGATGCCACAAATCCACAGGAGAGTCCAATTGGGGTAAGCCATTCCGCGATGATCTTCCTCAGTTGCCGTAAGAGGTTTTCAGCTGTGTGCGTATTCTGGAAACCGGTGATACAAAGCGTAGCCTGCCTAGGAAAGAGTTGGCGTTTGCGAGATGCTGCTACTGGTGCCGCCGCTGCTGTTCTTGCGGCGGGAGTCCATACATCTACCCAGTGGGCTGTCACAGTCATATAGTCCTGACCCTGCCCTGCTCCACTTGTCCACATGTCCGTGGTTAAGTGGACATTGGGTACAACTGCATTTTTTAGGACACTGGTGAGTCTTTTTCTGACGTCCGTGTACATTCTCGGTATCGCCTGCCTAGAGAAGTGGAACCTAGATGGTATTTGGTAACGGGGGCACACTGCCTCAATAAATTGTCTAGTTCCCTGTGAACTAACGGCGGATACCGGACGCACGTCTAACACCAACATAGTTGTCAAGGACTCAGTTATCCGCTTTGCAGTAGGATGACTGCTGTGATATTTCATCTTCCTCGCAAAGGACTGTTGAACAGTCAATTGCTTACTGGAAGTAGTACAAGTGGGCTTACGACTTCCCCTCTGGGATGACCATCGACTCCCAGCGGCAACAACAGCAGCGCCAGCAGCAGTAGGCGTTACACGCAAGGATGCATCGGAGGAATCCCAGGCAGGAGAGGACTCGTCAGACTTGCCAGTGACATGGCCTGCAGGACTATTGGCATTCCTGGGGAAGGAGGAAATTGACACTGAGGGAGTTGGTGGGGTGGTTTGCGTGAGCTTGGTTACAAGAGGAAGGGATTTACTGGTCAGTGGACTGCTTCCGCTGTCACCCAAAGTTTTTGAACTTGTCACTGACTTATTATGAATGCGCTGCAGGTGACGTATAAGGGAGGATGTTCCGAGGTGGTTAACGTCCTTACCCCTACTTATTACAGCTTGACAAAGGGAACACACGGCTTGACACCTGTTGTCCGCATTTCTGGTGAAATACCTCCACACCGAAGAGCTGATTTTTTTGGTATTTTCACCTGGCATGTCAACGGCCATATTCCTCCCACGGACAACAGGTGTCTCCCCGGGTGCCTGACTTAAACAAACCACCTCACCATCAGAATCCTCCTGGTCAATTTCCTCCCCAGCGCCAGCAACACCCATATCCTCCTCATCCTGGTGTACTTCAACACTGACATCTTCAATCTGACTATCAGGAACTGGACTGCAGGTGCTCCTTCCAGCACTTGCAGGGGGCGTGCAAATGGTGGAAGGCGCATGCTCTTCACGTCCAGTGTTGGGAAGGTCAGGCATCGCAACCGACACAATTGGACTCTCCTTGTGGATTTGGGATTTCAAAGAACGCACAGTTCTTTGCGGTGCTTTTGCCAGCTTGAGTCTTTTCAGTTTTCTAGCGAGAGGCTGAGTGCTTCCATCCTCATGTGAAGCTGAACCACTAGCCATGAACATAGGCCAGGGCCTCAGCCGTTCCTTGCCACTCCGTGTGGTAAATGGCATATTGGCAAGTTTACGCTTCTCCTCCGACAATTTAATTTTAGGTTTTGGAGTCCTTTTTTTACTGATATTTGGTGTTTTGGTTTTGACATGCTCTGTACTATGCCATTGGGCATCGGCCTTGGCAGACGACGTTGCTGGCATTTCATCGTCTCGGCCATGACTAGTGGCAGCAGCTTCAGCACGAGGTGGAAGTGGATCTTGATCTTTCCCTAATTTTGGAACCTCAACATTTTTGTTCTCCATATTTTAATAGGCACAACTAAAAGGCACCTCAGGTAAACAATGGAGATGGATGGATTGGATACTAGTATACAATTATGGACGGGCTGCCGAGTGCCGACACAGAGGTAGCCACAGCCGTGAACTACCGCACTGTACTGTGTCTGCTGCTAATATATAGACTGGTTGATAAAGAGATAGTATACTCGTAACTAGTATGTATGTATAAAGAAAGAAAAAAAAACCACGGTTAGGTGGTATATACAATTATGGACGGGCTGCCGAGTGCCGACACAGAGGTAGCCACAGCCGTGAACTACCGCACTGTACTGTGTCTGCTGCTAATATATAGACTGGTTGATAAAGAGATAGTATACTCGTAACTAGTATGTATGTATAAAGAAAGAAAAAAAAACCACGGTTAGGTCACTGGTATATACAATTATGGACGGGCTGCGGAGTGCCGACACAGAGGTAGCCACAGCCGTGAACTACCGCACTGTACTGTGTCTGCTGCTAATATATAGACTGGATGATAAAGAGATAGTATACTCGTAACTAGTATGTATGTATAAAGAAAGAAAAAAAAACACGGTTAGGTCACTGGTATATACAATTATGTACGGGCTGCCGAGTGCCGACACAGAGGTAGCCACAGCCGTGAACTACCGCACTGTACTGTGTCTGCTGCTAATATAGACTGGTTGATAAAGAGATAGTATACTACTAATATTATATACTGGTGGTCAGGTCACTGGTCACTAGTCACACTGGCAGTGGCACTCCTGCAGCAAAAGTGTGCACTGTTTAATTTTAATATAATATTATGTACTCCTGGCTCCTGCTATAACCTATAACTGGCACTGCAGTAGTGCTCCCCAGTCTCCCCCACAATTATAAGCTGTGTGAGCTGAGCAGTCAGACAGATATATAATAAGATGATGCAGCACACTGGCCTGAGCCTGAGCAGTGCACACAGATATGGTATGTATGTGACTGAGTCACTGTGTGCTGTGTATCGCTTTTTTCAGGCAGAGAACGGATTATAAATAAAAGTGGTGGTCACTGGTCACTATCAGCAAAACTCTGCACTGTACACTACTGAGTACTCCTAATGCTCCCCAAAATTAGTAAATCAAGTGTCTAAACGGAGAGGACGCCAGCCACGTCCTCTCCCTATCAATCTCAATGCACGTGTGAAAATGGCGGCGACGCGCGGCTCCTTATATAGAATCCGAGTCTCGCGATAGAATCCGAGCCTCGCGAGAATCCGACAGCGTCATGATGACGTTCGGGCGCGCTCGGGTTAACCGAGCAAGGCGGGAAGATCCGAGTCGCTCGGACCCGTGAAAAAAAACATGAAGTTCGTGCGGGTTCGGATTCAGAGAAACCGAACCCGCTCATCTCTAGTATTTATCTCTCATTTTTGTAAAATTATAAATGGCCACTGAACTATTTTATATATTTATTCCCTCTAATTATTCATTTGAATATAAAATAAGGATTTAGTTTTATAGCAGACTTGGAAAACACATGAAATGACTCCTTCCTTATAAGGTGCCTTTATAATCCTTCTTAATGAATTGGTGCTCATTTAGAGCACTTACATGTACAGTTTATACATTATTTTGATTTAAAAATGGCCTTTGTGTTTATTTGGAATTAGTTTACGATGTTCTCATAAAATGCATAATTGTTGCTAAGTGCAACTTGGGTATAAAATGACCTATCCATTAATATCCTTTAGTAGTAACTTGTGCAGCATCAATGCTTCATTGTTTTATCACCATAGTAACACAAAAAATAGTCTGCTATATCCTACTATGTCATTCCCGCTGTAGCGTTATGTATTCATCTCTTCTCCTTCTAGATGAAAACCACGACAGTAGCAGAAAGAAGGCTGTAACAGTTTTCATTATTAACTTATAATAATTTGTTATAGATATAAACTTTTATATTTGCGCTATCATAATTTTACAGTAAATAGTTACACTGCTCAAAAAAATAAAGGGAACACTAAAATAACACATCCTAGATCTGAATGAATGAAATATTCTTATTAAATACTTTGTTCTTTACATAGTTGAATGTGCTGACAACAAAATCACACAAAAAATATCAATAAAAATCACATTTATTAACCCATGGCGGTCTGTATTTGGAGTCACTCAAAATTAAAGTGGAAAAACACACTACAGGCTGATCCAACTTTGATGTAATGTCCTTAAAACAAGTCAAAATGAGGCTCAGTAGTGTGTGTGGCCTCCACGTGCCTGTATGACCTCCCTACAACCCACACAAGTGGCTCAGGTAGTGCAGCTCATCCAGGATGGCACATCAATGCGAGCTGTGTCAAGAAGGTTTGCTGTGTATGTCAGCGTAGTGTCCAGAGCATGGAGGCGCTACCAGGAGACAGGCCAGTACATCAGGAGATGTGGAGGAGGCTGTAGGAGGGCAACAACCCAGCAGCAGGACCGCTACCTCCGCATTTATGCAAGGAGGAACAGGAGGAGCACTGCCATAGCCCTGCAAAATGACCTCCAGCAAGCCACAAATGTGCATGTGTCTACTCAAACGATCAGAAACAGATTCCATGAGGGTGGTATGAGGGCCCGACATCCACAGGTGGGGGTTGTGCTTACAGCCCAACACCGTGCAGAACGTTTGGCATTTGCCAGAGAACACCAAGATTGGCAAATTCGCCACTGGCGCCCTGTGCTCTTCACAGATGAAACAGGTTCTCAATGAGCACATGTGACAGATGTGACAGAGTCTGGAGACGCCAAGGAGAACGTTCTGCTGCCTGCAACATCCTCCAGCATGACCGGTTTGGCAGTAGGTCAGTAATGGTGTGCGGTGGCATTTCTTTGGGGGGCCGCACAGCCCTCCATGTGGTCGCCAGAGGTAGCCTGGCAGCCATTAGGTACCGAGATGAGTTCCTCAGATCCCTTGTGAGACCATATGCTGGTGCGGTTGGCCCTGGGTTCCTCCTAATGCAAGACAATGCTAGACCTCATGTGGCTGGAGTGTGTCAGCAGTTCCTGCAAGACGAAGGCATTGATGCTATGGACTGGCCCGCCCGTTCCCCAGACCTGAATCGAATTGAGCACATCTGGGACATCATGTCTCGCTCCATCCACCAACGTTACGTTGCACCGCAGACTGTCCAGGAGTTGGCGAATGCTTTAGTCCAGGTCTGGGAGGAGATCCCTCAGGAGCCCATCCGTCACCTCATCAGGAGCATTCCCAGACGTTGTAGGGAGGTCATACAGGCACGTGGAGGCCACACACACTACTGAGCCTCATTTTGACTTGTTTTAAGGACATTACATCAAAGTTGGATCATCCTGTAGTGTGTTTTTCCACTTTAATTTTGAGGGTGACTCCAAATCCAGACCTCCATGGGTTAATAAATTTGATTTTCATTGATAATTTTTGTGTGATTTTGTTGTCAGCACATTCAATTATGTAAAGAACAAAGTATTTAATAAGAATATTTCATTCATTCAGATCTAGGATGTGTTATACTAGTGTTCCCTTTATTTTTTTGAGCAGTGTATATATTCCCTTTCTTTTCCTGTAAAATTATAAAAGCACAAATCTAAAAGTTTATATCACTAATCACTATACGTGTTTTGAAAACATACTAAAACAGCTGACTGCCAAATTTTTCACCCCCTGGTTTGACTGTGATAAATTTAGAATAGATAACATTCATTGATATATTATTATTCAATGTTTAAACGCCTGCTCACTGAGGCAAACTATCTGTTGAGTTTGGCGAGCTGCTAGTGTTTGTAGGTGATCTCTCCTACTAAACAATTTAAGAAGCAAATGTAACACTGCGCTCTAACATGAGTAAATCTGAACAATGACCCCTGTATGTGAGTAGTCTATATGTTTGCTGACTCTGTTAAGATAACTGCACAATATGTAACAGTCTATGGGGGTCATTCTGACCCGATCGCACGCTGTAGTTTATCGCAGCGGTGCGATCGGGTCAGAACTGCTCATGCGCCGGTGCCGCAGTGCGAAGGCCGAAGGCCGTCGGACCGCTACGATCGCCTTTGCACTTATGCGGGGGGGGGGTGCACTGACATGCAGGGCAGGATAGCCCTGTGCTGGGCGTCCCCCCGCATGTCAGTGTGAATGATCGTAGCTGTGCTAAATTTAGCACAGCTACGATCATCTCAGAATGACCCCCCGATGTCAGATACCTTGTTTCAAACCTGAGTGGAATGCTAAATAATAAAGTGTGTTTATTGTAAGCAAAAAAGTGTTCTGATTGATTGCGAAGGGAACACCTACTTCCAGCCTGACAATCAGAATAGTATTGAGCTCTGCAATAAATAGAAAGCCCCAGTGGAGCTCACAATCTATATTCCCTATCACATGTACACACATTCACACTAGGGTTATTTTTTGTTGGGAGCCAATTAACCTACCAGTATATTTTTGGATTGTGGGAGGAAACCGGAGAACCCAGAGGAAAAACACGCAAGTACGGGGAGAATATACAAACTCCACACAGTAAGGGCCATGGTGGGAATCGAACCCATGACCTCAGTGCTGTGAGACAGTAATGCTTACCATTACATCGTCCGTACTGTCTATATAAACTTACTATATCATTGTGAGCGATACATCACATTCAGGTTCTGATTGGTGAGAACGTCCATAAGTACAATAGGTGCATCTAACAATTTGCAGACTGGGCCTACACTGCACAATGCATACGCACCTTGATGGAGGCTCTGTGTGCAGCTGGGTGTCTACCACCATTAAATGATCATTTCTGGGTGTCACCTGGATGGCAGCCTTGTGGAAGCATGCATGAGAACCATCTTGTGTAGTAAGATTTCTGTGCTATCTTGGATGCCTGCTACTGACAGATCTCTTGCACCCAGCATGAGGTAGGTGTGTCAATAGTAATGATGATCATTGCGGCTGTGGCAGCTTGGCTGTAGACTTGAAACTATACACATAGTCGTATTACCATAAGATAATAAATCTGGCTACTGTGGCCGTCTGCTCTTGCCACAGCTTTGCATGCAAATAAGAATCAGAAGATCAGTCTCAGCAACAGAAAGTAAACATATTATAACTAGAGATCTGCACTGGACATTTTTCGGGTTTTGTGTTTTGGTTTTGGATTCGGTTCCGCGGCCGTGTTTTGGATTCGGACGCATTTTGGCAAAACCTCCCTGGAATTTTTTTGTCGGATTCGGGTGTGTTTTGGATTTGGGTGTTTTTTTCAAACCCCCTCCCTCAAAAACAGCTTAAATCATAGAATTTGGGGGTAATTTTGATCCCATAGTATTATTAACCTCAATAACCATAATTTCCACTCATTTCCAGTCTATTCTGAACACCTCACACCTCACAATATTATTTTTAGTCCTAAAATTTGCACCGAGGTCGCTGGATGACTAAGCTAAGCGACCCAAGTGGCCGGCACAAACACCTGGCCCATCTAGGAGTGGCACTGCAGTGTCAGACAGGATGGCACTTAAAAAAATTAGCCCCAAACATCACATGATGCAGAGATAAATAAATAAAAAAAAGAGGTGCAAGATGGAATTGTCCTTGGGCCCTCCCACCCACCCTTATGTTGTATAAACAGGACATGAACACTTTAACAAACCCATCATTTCAGTGACAGGGTCTGTGGCTGAAATGACTGGTCCACATTTTCTGGAAGTAACCTCGTACGCCGATTGCTGACAAGGTGACCGGCTGCACTAAACACTCTTTCGGAGTAGACACTGGAGGGGGGGCAACTTAGGTAAAATAAATCCAGTTTGTGCAAGGGCCTCCAAATTGCCTCTTTTTCCTGCCAGTATACGTACGGACTGTCTGACGTGCCTACTTGGATGCGGTCACTCATATAATCCTCCACCAGCGGGTGGGCTCGGAATTCTTAGCCTTTTCCTCGCAGCCCCAGTTGTGGGAGAATGTGAAGGAGGAGCTGTTGACGGGTCACGTTCCGCTTGACTTGACAATTTTCTCACCAGCAGGTCTTTGCACCTCTGCACACTTGTGTCTGCCAGAAAGAGAGATACAACATAGGCTTTAAACCTAGGATCGAGCACGGTGGCCAAAATGTAGTGCTCTGATTTCAACAGATTGACCACCTGTGAATCCTGGTTAAGCGAATTAAGGGCTCCATCCACAAGTCCCACATGCCTAGCGGAATCGCTCCATTTTAGCTCCTCCTTCAATCTCTCCAGCTTCTTCTGCAAAAGCCTGATGAGGGGAATGACCTGACTCAGGCTGGCAGTGTCTGAACTGGCAAGTTCAAAGTGTTGCAGAACCTTGCACAACGTTGAAATCATTCTCCACTGCGCTTGAGTCAGGTGCATTCCCCCTACTTTGCCTATATTGTATGCAGATGTATAGGCTTGAATGGCCTTTTGCTGCTCTTCCATCCTCTGAAGCATATAGAGGGTTGAATTCCACCTCGTTACCACCTCTTGCTTCAGATGATGGCGGGGCAGGTTCAGGAGTGTTTGCTGGTGCTCCAGTCTTTGGCACGTGGTGGCTGAATGCCGAAAGTGGCCCGCAATTCTTCGGGCCACCGACAGCATCTCTTGCACGCCCCTGTCGTTTTTTTAAAAATTCTGCACCACCAAATTCAATGTATGTGCAAAACATGGGACATGCTGGAATTTGCCCACATGTAATGCACGCACAATATTGGTGGCGTTGTCCGATGTCACAAATCCCCAGGAGAGTCCAATTGGGGTAAGTCATTCAGCGATGATGTTCCTCAGTTTCCGTAAGAGGTTGTCAGCTGTGTGCCTCTTATGGAAAGCGGTGATACAAAGCGTAGCATGCCTAGGAACGAGTTGGCGTTTGCGAGATGCTGCTACTGGTGCCGCCACTGCTGTTCTGGCTGCGCGAGGCAATACATCTACCCAGTGGGCTGTCACAGTCATATAGTCCTGAGTCTGCCCTGCTCCACTTGTCCACATGTCCGTGGTTAAGTGGACATTGGGTACAACTGCATTTTTTAGGACACTGGTGACTCTTTTTCTGACGTCTGTGTACATTTTCGGTATCGCCTGCCTAGAGAAATGGAACCTAGATGGTATTTGGTAACGGGGACACAGTACCTCAATCCTCTAATTCCCTGTGAATTAACGGTGGATACCGCACACACGTTTAACACCACTACAGCTGCCAAGACCTGAGTTATCCGCTTTGCAGCAGGATGACTGCTGTGATATTTCATCTTCCTCGCAAAGGACTGTTGGACAGTCAATTGCTTACTGGAAGTAGTACAAGTGGTCTTCCGACTTCCCCTCTGGGATGACGATCGACTCCCAGCAGCAACAACAGCAGCGCCAGCAGCAGTAGGCGTTACACTCAAGGATCCATTGGAGGAATCCCAGTTAGGAGAGGACCTGTCAGACTTGCCAGTGACATGGCCTGCAGGACTATTGGCGTTCCTGTCTAAGGAGGAAATTGATACTGAGGGAGTTGGTGGTGTGGTTTGCGTGAACTTGGGTACAAGAGGAAGGAATTTAGTTGTCAGTGGACTGCTTCCGCTGTCACCCAAAGTTTTTTAACTTGTCAATGACTTCTGATGAGTGCGATCCAGGTGACGTATAAGGGAGGATGTTCCTAGGTGGTTAACGTCCTTAGCCCTACTTATTACAGCTTGACAAAGGCAACACACGGCTTGACACCTGTTGTCTGCATTTCTGTTGAAATAATTCCACACCGAAGAGGTGATTTTTTTTGTAATTTGACCAGGCATGTCAATGGCCATATTCGTCCCACGGACAACAGGTGTCTCCCCGGGTGCCTGACTTAAACAAACCACCTCACCATCAGAATCCTCCTTGTCAATTTCCTCCTCAGCGCCAGCAACAACTATATCCTCATCCTGGTGTACTTCAACAGTGACATCTTCAATTTGACTATCAGGAACTGGACTGCGGGTGCTCCTTCCAGCACTTGCAGGGGGCGTGCAAATGGTGGAAGGTGCCACCTCTTCCCGTCCAGTGTTGGGAAGGTCAGGCATCACAACCGACACAGTTCGACTCTCCTTGGGGATTTGTGATTTAGAAGAACGTACAGTTCTTTGCTGTGCTTTTGCCAGCTTAAGTCTTTTCATTTTTCTAGCAGGAGGATGAGTGCTTCCATCCTCATGTGAAGCTGAACCACTAGCCATGAACATAGGAGAGGGCCTCAGCCGTTCCTTGCCACTCCGTGTCGTAAATGGCATATTGGCAAGTTTACGCTTCTCATCAGATGCTTTTAATTTTGATTTTTGGGTCATTTTACTGAACTTTTGTTTTTTGGATTTTACATGCTCTCTACTATGACATTGGGCATCGGCCTTGGCAGACGACGTTGATGGCATTTCATCGTCTCGGCCATGACTAGTGGAAGCAGCTTCAGCACGAAGTGTAAGTGGATCTTGATCTTTCCCTATTTTACCCTCCACATTTTTGTTCTCCATTTTTTAATGTGTGGAATTATATGCCAGTAATATATCAATAGCAATGGCCTACTGTACTGTACTATATATGTATACTGTTGGTCACCAAAATGCTGCACTGTAATACTAGAAACTATAGAAAAGTATATATTATTTAGATATATCAGTACAGAGCAGTGTAACTGTGACACATGTGTGTCCTGACAAGCAGTATAGAAGCTATAGAAAATGATTTAAAATTATTGTATATATCAGTACAGAGCGGTGTAACTGTGACACATGTGTGTCCTGACAAGCAGTATAGAAGCTATGGAAAAGTATATATATTACTGTATATCAGTACAGAGCAGTGTAACTGTGACACATGTGTGTCCTGACAAGCAGTATAGAAGCTATAGAAAATGATTTAAAATTATTGTATATATCAGTACAGAGCGGTGTAACTGTGACACATGTGTGTCCTGACAAGCAGTATAGAAGCTATGGAAAAGTATATATATTACTGTATATCAGTACAGAGCGGTGTAACTGTGACCCATGTGTCCTGACAAGCAGTATAGAAGCTATAGAAAAGTTTATATATTATTGTATTTATATCAGTACAGAGCAGTGTAACTGTGACACATGTGTCCTGACAAGCAGTATAGAAGCTATAGAAAAGTATATATGTTACTGTATATCAGTAGTAGTACAGAGCGGTGTAACTGTGACACATGTGTGTCCTGACAAGCCGTATAGAAGCTACAGAAAATGATTTAAAATTATTGTATATATCAGTACAGAGCGGTGTAACTATTACCCATGTATCCTGACAAGCAGTATAGAAGCTATAGAAAAGTATATATATTTTCTCTAACGTCCTAGTGGATGCTGGGGACTCCGTAAGGACCATGGGGAATAGACGGGCTCCGCAGGAGACAGGGCACTTTAAGAAAGAATTTGGATTCTGGTGTGTTCTGGCTCCTCCCTCTATGTCCCTCCTCCAGACCTCAGTTTGAATCTGTGCCCGGACGAGCTGGGTGCTACTTAGTGGGCTCTCTTGAGCTTACTAAAAAGAAAGTATTTTGTTAGGTTTTTTATTTTCAGAGAGATCTGCTGGCAACAGGCTCTCTGCTACGTGGGACTGAGGGGAGAGAAGCAGCCCTACTCTCTGAAGCTAGGTCCTGCTTCTTAGGCTACTGGACACCATTAGCTCCAGAGGGATCGTACACAGGATCGCACCCTTGGTCGTCCGATCCTGGAGCCGCGCTGCCGTCCCCCTCGCAGAGCCAGAAGACAGAAGCCGGTGTCAGAAGCAAGAAGACTTCGAAATTGGCGGCAGAAGACTCCATATGACTTCATATGAAGTAGCGCACAGCACTGCAGCTGTGCGCCATTGCTCCCACACTAAACCCACATACTCCGGTCACTGTAGGGTGCAGGGCGCAGGGGGGGGGGGGGCGCCCTGGGCAGCAATTAGAGACCTCTTTGGCAAAAGTTAGCATAATATACAGTTGGGCACTGTATATATGTATGAGCCCCCGCCAAAATTGTACATGAAAGCGGGACAGAAGCCCGCCGGCGGGGCTTCTTCCTCAGCACTCAGCAGCACCATGTTTTTTCTCCACAGCACCGCTGAGAGGAAGCTCCCCAGTCTCTCCCCTGCAGTTACTCGGTAGAAGAGGGTAAAAAGAGAGGGGGGGCACATAATTAGGCGCAAAAATCAATATAAACAGCAGCTACTGGGTAACATTAAGTTACTGTGTTATTCCTGGGTTAATAGCGCTGGGGTGTGTGCTGGCATACTCTCTCTCTGTCTCTCCAAAGGGCCTTATGGGGAAATTGTCTTCAGATGAGCATTCCCTGAGTGTGTGGTGTGTCGGTACGTATGTGTCGACATGTCTGAGGTAAAAGGCTCCCCTAAGGAGGAGATAGAGCAAATATGTGTGTGTGAGGGTGTCTCCGTCGACTACGCCGACACCTGTTTGGATATGTGTAATTAAGTGCTAAGGTGAATTTATTGCACAAAAGATTAGAGAACAGACAGGGAATCTACCCATGTCTGTCCCTATGTCGCAGAGACCTTCAGAGTCTCTCAATGATCACTATCCAAAATAATAGACACTGATATCGACACGGAGTCTGACTCCAGTGTCGACTACGATAATGCAAAGTTACAGCCAAAATGGCAGAAAAGTATTCAATATATGATTATTGTAATAAAAGATGATTTGCATATCACTGATGACTCATCTGTCCCTGACACAAGGGTACACATGTTTAAGGGGAAGAAAGCTGAGGTAAATTTCCCTCCTCTCATGAGGAAAAAGAGCGGGAATCTCCAGACAAGAGACTGCAGTTTCCCAAAAAGAATTCTCAGGCAGTATCCTTTCCCCACTAGGGCCAGGATAGGATGGGAATCTTCCCCTAGGGTGTCACGTTTACCCAAAAGGGTAGTCCTGACGTAACAGCTATTCTCAGGGATCCTACAGATAGCGTGCACATTCTAGTACACTACTCAGACCGGCGATTGTGTCGGCATGGGTTTATAGCGCTGTGGCAGCGTGGACAGGTACCTTATCAGCAGAGATTGAGACCCTAGTATGTATATAGATATATAGATATATATATATTAAAGATGCTGTCTCAAGAGATATGTATATATAAAAAATTCCCAAAGAGACATGAGAATACTGGGTCCTAGAGTCAAAGCTATGTCGATTTTTGCTTGACGTATCCTGTAGAATATGCAATGGACAGATGATGCCGACTTAAGAGGCATATGGAAGGCTGAGGATTGTGTGGAGAAGGGTTCTCGGACCTGGTCTCCACAGCTATAGCTGGTAATTCTGATATTTTGCCTTATATTCTTGCACAGCCTAGGAAAGCACGACATTATCAAATGCAGCCTTTCGAATAAAGAAACAAGAAAGTCCGAGGTGCGTCCTTTCTTGCCAGAGGCGGGGGCAGAGGAAAGAAGCTGCACAATGCAGCTAGTTCCCAGGAACAGAAGTCCTCCCCGGCCTCTACAAAAATCCACCGCATGTCGCTGGGGCTCCACAGGCGGAGCTAGGCCCGGTGGGGGCACGCCTTCGTAAGTTCAGCCACAAGTGGGTTCACTCCCTGTTAGATCCCTGGGCAATAGATATTGTGTCTCAGGGATACAAGCTGGACTTTGAGAAGATGCCCCCTCACCGACGGCCCGGCCGGCTTCCCCCCAAGAGAGGGAAACAGTGTTAACTGCAATTCACAAATTGTATCTTCAACAGGTGGTGGTCAAGGTTCCCCTCCTTCAACAAGGAGAGGGTTATTATTCGACCATGTTGTAGTCCCGAAACCAGACGGTTCGGTCAGACCCATATTGAATTTTAAACCCCTGAACATATACCTGAAAAGGTTCAAGTTCAAGATAGAATCACTAAGAGCGGTCATTGCAAGCCTGAAAGGGGGAGATTTTATGGTGACTCGGGACATAAAGGATGCATACCTTCATGTCCCCATTTATCCACCGCATCAGGCGTACCTCAGAATTACGGTACGGGATTGTCATTACCAATTTCAGACGTTGCCGTTTGGTCTCTCCACGGCCTTGAGAATATTCACCAAGGTAATGGCGGAAATGATGGTGCTCCTGCGGAAGCAAGGTGTCACTATTATCACGTACTTGGACGATCTCCTCATAAAAGCGAAATCAAGAGAGCAGTTGCTGAACAGCGTATCACTTTCTCTGGAAGTGTAACGGCAACACGGCTGGATTCTATATATTCCAAAGTCGCAATTGGTTCCTACAGCTCATCTGCCTCTCCTAGGCATGATCCTAGATACAGACCAGAAAAGGGTTTATCTCCCGATAGAGAGAGCTTAGGAGCTCGTGTCACTGGTCAGGAATCTATTAAAACCAAAACAGGTGTCAGTGCATCACTGCACTCGAGTCTTAGGAAGGAGGGTGGCATCATACGAGGCCATTCCCTTCGGCAGGTTCCATACGAGGACCTTCCAATGGGACTTACTGGACAAGTGGTCCGGATCACATCTTCAGATGCATCGGTTAATCACCCTATCCCCCAGGGCCAGGGTGTCTCTCCTGTGGTGGCTGCAGAGTGCTCACCTTCTCGAAGGTCGCAGATTCGGCATTCAGGACTGGGTCCTGGTGACCACGGATGCAAGCCTCCGAGGGTGGGGGGCAGTCACACAGGGAAGAAATTTCCAAGGGCTGTGGTCAAGGCAGGAGACTTGCCTTCACACCAATATCCTGGAACTAAGGGCCATATACAACGCCCTAAGTCAAGCGGAGACCCTGCTTCGCGACCAACCGGTTCTGATTCAGTCAGACAATATCACCACAGTGGCTCATGTAAACCGCCAAGGCGGCACAAGGAGCAGGGTGGCGATGGTAGAAGCCACCAGAATTCTTCGCTGGGCGGAGAATCACGTAAGCGCACTGTCAGCAGTGTTCATTCCGGGAGTGGACAACTGGGAAGCAGACTTCCTCAGCAGGCACGACCTCCACCCGGGAGAGTGGGGACTTCATCAAGAAGTCTTCATGCAGATTGCAAGTCGGTGGGAACTGCCACAGGTGGACATGATGGCATCCCGCCTCAACTAAAAGCTGCAGAGATATTGCGCCAGGTCAAGAGACCCTCAGGCGATAGCTGTGGACACACTGGTGACACCGTGGGTGTTCCCATCGGTCTATGTATTTCCTCCTCTTCCTCTCATACCCAAGGTGCTGAGAATCATAAGGAAAAGAGGAGTGAGAACAATACTCTTTGTTCCGGATTGGCCAAGAAGGACTTGGTATCCAGATCTGCAAGAAATGCTCACAGAGGACCCGTGGCCTCTGCCTCTAGGACAGGACTTGTGCAACAGGGGCCCTGTCTGTTCCAAGACTTACCGCGGCTGCGTTTGACGGCATGGCGGTTGAACGCCGGATCCTAGCAGAAAAAGGCATTCTGGATGAGGTCATTCCTACGCTGATAGAGGCTAGGAAGGATGTGACGGCTCAACATTATCACCGTATATGGCAAAAATATGTGGCTTGGTGTGAGGCCAGGAATGCCCCTACGGAGTAATTCCAGCTGGGCCTTTTCCTTCACTTCCTACAGTCGGGAGTGACTTTGGGCCTTAAATTGGGTTCCATTAAGGTTCAGATTTCGGCCTTATCCATTTTCTTTCAAAAAGAACTGGCTTCTCTGCCTGAAGTTCAGACGTTTGTAAAGGGAGTGCTGCATATTCAGCCCCCTTTTGTGCCTCCAGTGGCACCTTGGGATCTTAACGTGGTGTTGAGTTTCCTGAAATCACACTGGTTTGAACCACTCAAAACGGTGGAAGTAAAATATCTCACGTGGAAGGTGGTCATGCTATTAGCCTTGGCTTCGG
Source organism: Pseudophryne corroboree (assembly GCF_028390025.1). Lineage (NCBI taxonomy): Eukaryota > Metazoa > Chordata > Amphibia > Anura > Myobatrachidae > Pseudophryne > Pseudophryne corroboree. The sequence goes on along the minus strand of NC_086444.1, from coordinate 181,171,453 downwards.
CTAGGCGTGTGTCAGAATTGGCGGCTTTGTCACATAAAAGCCCTTATCTGGTTTTCCATGCGGATAGAGCAGAATTGCGGACCCGCCCACAATTTCTGCCGAAAGTGGTTTCATCCTTTCATATAAACCAACCTATTGTGGTGCCTGTGGCTACTACTGACTTAAAGGATTCCGAGTCACTGGATGTGGTCGGGGCTTTGAAGGTTTATGTAGCCAGAACGGCTAGAGTCAGGAAAACTGAGTCGCTGTTTATCCTGTATGCATCCAACAAGCTGGGTGCTCCTGCTTCAAAACAAACTATTGCTCGCTGGATCTGTAACACGATTCAGCAGGCTCATTCTGCGGCTAGATTGCCACTTCCAAAATCAGTAAAAGCCCACTCCGCAAGGAAGGTGGGCTCTTCTTGGGCGGCTGCCCGAGGGGTCTCGGCATTACAGCTTTGCCGAGCGGCTACTTGGTCAGGTTCAAACACTTTTGCAAAGTTCTACAAGTTTGATACCCTGGCTGAGGAGGACCTTGTGTTTGCTCATTCGGTGCTGCAGAGTCATCCGCACTCTCCCGCCCATTTGGGAGCTTTGGTATAATCCCCATGGTCCTTACGGAGTCCCCAGCATCCACTAGGACGTTAGAGAAAATAAGATTTTACTTACCGGTAAATCTATTTCTCGTAGTCCGTAGTGGATGCTGGGCGCCCGTCCCAAGTGCGGACTTCTTCTGCAATGCTTGTATATAGTTATTGCTTAAATAAGGGTTATGTTTGGTTGTATCAGGGTTGATTTGATGCTCCGTTGTTGTTCATACTGTTAACTGGGTAAATTTATCACGAGTGATACGGTGTGATTGGTGTGACTGGTATGAGTCTTGCCCTGGATTCCAAAATCCTTTCCTTGTACTGTCGGCTCTTCCGGGCACAGTTTCTCTAACTGAGGTATGGAGGAGGGACATAGAGGGAGGAGCCAGAACACACCAGAATCCAAATTCTTTCTTAAAGTGCCCTGTCTCCTGCGGAGCCCGTCTATTCCCCATGGTCCTTACGGAGTCCCCAGAATCCACTACGGACTACGAGAAATAGATTTACCGGTAAGTAAAATCTTATTATTGTATATATATATCAGTACAGAGTAGTGTAACTGTGACACGTGTCCTGACAAGCAGTATAGAAGCTATAGAAAAGTATATATATTACTGTATATCAGTAGTAGTACAGAGCGGTGTAACTGTGACACAGGTGTGTCCTGACAAGCAGTATAGAAGCTATAGAAAAGTATATGTAATATTACTGTATATCAGTACAGAGCGGTGTAACTGTGACACATGTGTGTCCTGACAAGCAGTATAGAAGCTATAGAAAATGATTTAAAATTATTGTATATATCAGTACAGAGCGGTGTAACTGTGACACATGTGTGTCCTGACAAGCAGTATAGAAGCTTTAGAAAATTATTTCAAATTATTGTATATATCAGTACAGAGCGGTGTAACTGTGACACATATGTGTCCTGACAAGCAGTATAGAAGCTATAGAAAAGTATATATATTACTATATATATCAGTACAGAGCAGCATAACTGTGACACGTGTCCTGACAAGCAGTATAGAAGCTATAGAAAAGTTTATATATTACTTTATATCAGTAGTAGTACAGAGCGGTGTAACTGTGACACATGTGTGTCCTGACAAGCAGTATAGAAGCTATAGAAAAGTATATATATTACTGTATATATCAGTACAGAGCAGTGTAACTGTGACACATGTGTCCTGACAAGCAGTACAGAGGCTATAGAAAAGTATATGTATTATTGTATATATCGGTACAGAGCGGTGTAACTGTGACACATGTGTCCTGACAAGCAGTATAGAAGCTATAGAAAAGTATATATATTATTGTATATATCAGTACAGAGCAGTGTAACTGTGACACATGTGTCCTGACAAGCAGTATAGAAGCTATAGAAAAGTATATATATATATTACTGTATATCAGTACAGAGCGGTGTAACTGTGACATGTGTCCTGACAAGCAGTATAGAGGCTATAGAAAAGTATATGTATTATTGTATATATCGGTACAGAGCGGTGTAACTGTGACCATGTGTCCTGACAAGCAGTATAGAGGCTATAGAAAAGTATATATATTACTGTATATCAGTACAGAGCGGTGTAACTATGACACATGTGTCCTGACAAGCAGTATAGAAGCTATAGAAAAGTATATATTATATACTGGTGGTCCCCAGTCCCAACAATGCAGCACACTGATCAGATATTTGCAGCACACTGAGCACAGATATGGAGCGTTTTCAGGCAGAGAACGTAGATATTTTCAGCACACTGAGCACAGATCATTTGCAGCACACTGAGCACAGATATTTTCAGCACACTGAGCACAGATTACGGAGCTTTTCAGGTAGAGAACGCAGCCACGTCCTCTCCGTTCAATCTCCAAAGCACGAGTGAAAATGGTAGCGACGCGCGGGTCCTTATATAGAATACGAATCTAGCGAGAATCCGACAGCGGGATGATGACGTTCGGGCGCATTCTGGTTAACCGAGCAAGGCGGGAAGATCCGAGGCTGCCTCGGAACCGTGTAAAATAGGTGAAGTTCGGGGAGGTTCGGATCCCGAGGAACTGAACCCGCTCATCTCTAATTATAACTGAAACCTGTGTCAAGTAAAGATGTGCACTGGAAATTTTTCGGGTTTTGTGTTTTGGTTTTGGATTCGGTTCTGCGGCCGTGTTTTGGATTCGGACGCATTTTGGCAAAACCTCCCTGAAAATTTTTTGTCGGATTCGGGTCTGTTTTGGATTCGGGTGTTTTTTTTCAAACAACCCTCAAAAACAGCTTAAATCATAGAATTTGGGGTAATTTTGATCCCATAGTATTATTAACCTCAATAACCATAATTTCCACTCATTTCCAGTCTATTCTGAACACCTCACACCTCACAATATTATTTTTAGTCCTAAAATTTGCACCGAGGTCGCTGGATGACTAAGCTAAGCGACCCAAGTGGCCGGCACAAACACCTGGCCCATCTAGGAGTGGCACTGCAGTGTCAGACAGGATGGCACTTAAAAAAATTGGCCCCAAACATCACATGATGCAAAGATAAATTAAAGAAAAAAGAGGTGCAAGATGGAATTGTCCTTGGGCCCTCATTTTGATCCCATAGTATTATTAACCTCAATAACCACAATTTCCACTCATTTCCAGTCTATTCTGAACACCTCACAATATTATTTTTAGTCCTAAAATTTGCACCGAGGTCGCTGGATGGCTAAGCTAAGCGATAAAAGTGGCCGACACAAACACCTGGCCCATCTAGGAGTGGCACTGCAGTGTCAGGCAGGATGGCACTTTAAAACAATTGTCCCCAAACAGCACATGATGCAAAGAAAAAAAGAGGCACACCAAGGTCGCTGTGTGACTAAGCTAAGCGACACAAGTGGCCGACACAAACACCTGGCCCATCTAGGAGTGGCACTGCAGTGTCAGACAGGATGGCACTTCCAAAAAATAGTCCCCAAACAGCACATGATGCAAAGAAAAAAAGAGGTGCACCAAGGTCACTGGATGGCTAAGCTAAGCGACCCAAGTGGCCGGCACAAACACCTGGCCCATCTAGGAGTGGCACTACAGTGTCAGACAGGATGGCACTTAAAAAAATAGTCCCCAAACAGCACATGATGCAAAGAAAAAAAGAGGTGCACCAAGGTCGCTGGATGGCTAAGCTAAGCGACCCAAGTGGCCGGCACAAACACCTGGCCCATCTAGTAGTGGCACTGCAGTGTCAGACAGGATGGCACTTAAAAAAATTGGCCCCAAACATCACATGATGCAAAGATAAATTAAAGAAAAAAGAGGTGCAAGATGGAATTGTCCTTGGGCCCTCCCACCCACCCTTATGTTATATAAACAGGACATGCACACTTTAACAAACCCATCATTTCAGCGACAGGGTCTGCCACACGACTGTTGCTGAAATGACTGGTTGGTTTGGGCCCCCAACAAAAAAGAAACAATCAATCCCTCCTTGCACAAACTGGCTCTACAGAGGCAAGATGTCCACCTCCTCCTCATCGTCCGATTCCTCACCCCTTTCACTGTGTACATCCCCCTCCTCACAGATTATTAATTCGTCCCCACTGGAATCCACCATCTCAGGTCCCTGAGTACTTTCTGGAGGCAATTGCTGGTGAATGTCTCCACGTAGGAATTGATTATAATTCATTTTGATGAACATCATCTTCTCCACATTTTCTGGAAGTAACCTCGTACGCCGATTGCTGACAAGGTGACCGGCTGCACTAAACACTCTTTCGGAGTAGACACTGGAGGGGGGGCAACTTAGGTAAAATAAAGCCAGTTTGTGCAAGGGCCTCCAAATTGCCTCTTTTTCCTGCCAGTATAAGTACGGACTGTGTGACGTGCCTACTTGGATGCGGTCACTCATATAATCCTCCACCATTCTTTCAATAGTGAGAGAATCATATGCAGTGACAGTAGACGACATGTCAGTAATCGTTGGCAGGTCCTTCAGTCCGGACCAGATGTCAGCACTCGCTCCAGACTGCCCTGCATCACCGCCATCGGGTGGGCTCGGAATTCTTAGCCTTTTCCTCGCAGCCCCAGTTGCGGGAGAATGTGAAGGAGGAGCTGTTGACGGGTCACGTTCCGCTTGAGTTGACAATTTTCTCACCAGCAGGTCTTTGAACCTCTGCAGACTTGTGTCTGCCGGAAAGAGAGATCCAACGTAGGTTTTAATTCTAGGATCGAGCACGGTGGCCAAAATGTAGTGCTCTGATGTCAACAGATTGACCACCCGTGAATCCTGGTTAATCGAATTAAGGGCTCCATCCACAAGTCCCACATGCCTAGCGGAATCGCTCCGTTTTAGCTCCCCCTTCAATCTCTCCAGCTTCTTCTGCAAAAGCCTGATGAGGGGAATGACCTGACTCAGGCTGGCAGTGTCTGAACTGACTTCACGTGTGGCAAGTTCAAAGGGTTGCAGAACCTTGCACAATGTTGAAATCATTCTCCACTGCGCTTGAGTCAGGTGCATTCCCCCTCCTTTGCCTATATCGTAGGTAGCTGTATAGGCTTGAATGGCCTTTTGCTGCTCCTTCATCCTCTGAAGCATATAGAGGGTTGAATTCCACCTCGTTACCACCTCTTACTTCAGATGATGGCGGGGCAGGTTCAGGAGTGTTTGCTGGTGCTCCAGTCTTTGGCACGCGGTGGCTGAATGCCGAAAGTGGCCCGCAATTCTTCGGGCCACCGACAGCATCTCTTGCACGACCCTGTCGTTTTTTTTTAAATTCTGCACCACCAAATTCAATGTATGTGCAAAACATGGGCCGTGCTGGAATTTGCTCACATGTAATGTATGCACAATATTGGTGGCGTTGTCCGATGTCACAAATCCCCAGGAGAGTCCAATTGGGGTAAGCCTAATTCTGCGATGATGTTCCTCAGTTTCCATAAGAGGTTGTCAGCTGTGTGCCTCTTATGGAAAGCGGTGATACAAAGCGTAGCCTGCCTAGGAACGAGTTGGCATTTGCGAGATGCTGCTACTGGTGACGCCGCTGCTGTTCTTGCTGCGCGAGGCAATACATCTACCCAGTGGGCTGTCACAGTCATATATTTCTGAGTCTGCCCTGCTCCACTTGTCCACATGTCTGTGGTTAAGTGGACATTGGGTACAACTGCATTTTTTAGGACACTGGTGACTCTTTTTCTGACGTCTGTGTACATTTTCGGTATCGCCTGCCTAGAGAAATGGAACCTAGATGGTATTTGGTACCGGGGACACAGTACCTCAAGCAATTCTCTAGTTCCCTGTGAATTAACGGTGGATACTGGACACACGTTTAACATCACCGAAGCTGCCAAGACCTGAGTTATCCGCTTTGCAGCAGAATGACTGCTGTGATATTTCATCTTCCTCGCAAAGGACTGTTGGACAGTCAATTGCTTACTGGAAGTAGTACAAGTGGTCTTCCGACTTCCCCTCTGGGATGGCGATCAACTCCCAGCAGCAACAACAGCAGCACCAGCAGCAGTAGGCGTTACACTCAAGGATGCATCGGAGGAATCCCAGGCAGGAGAAGACTCGTCAGACTTGCCAGTGACATGGCCTGCAGGACTATTGGCTTTCCTGTCTAAGGAGGAAATTGACACTGAGGGAGTTGGTGGTGTGGTTTGCAGGAGCTTGGTTACAACAAGAGGAAGGGATTTAGTTGTCAGTGGACTGCTTCCGCTGTCACCCAAAGTTTTTGAACTTGTCAATGACTTCTGATGAATGCGCTCCAGGTGACGTATAAGGGAGGATGTTCCTAGGTGGTTAACGTCCTTACCCCTACTTATTACAGCTTGACAAAGGCAACACACGGATTGACACCTGTTGTCCGCATTTCTGTTAAAATAATTCCACACCGCAGAGGTGATTTTTTTTTTGTATTTTGACCAGGCATGTCAATGGCCATATTCGTCCCACGGACAACAGGTGTCTCCCCGGGTGCCTGACTTAAACAAACCACCTCACCATCAGAATCCTCCTTGTCAATTTCCTCCTCAGCGCCAGCAACACCCATATCCTCATTAGAGATGAGCGCCAGAAATTTTTCGGGTTTTGTGTTTTGGTTTTGGGTTCGGTTCCGCGGCCGTGTTTTGGGTTCGACCGCGTTTTGGCAAAACCTCACCGAATTTTTTTTGTCGGATTCGGGTGTGTTTTGGATTCGGGTGTTTTTTTCAAAAAACCCTAAAAAACAGCTTAAATCATAGAATTTGGGGGTCATTTTGATCCCATATTATTATTAACCTCAAAAACCATAATTTCCACTCATTTTCAGTCTATTCTGAATACCTCACACCTCACAATATTATTTTTAGTCCTAAAATTTGCACCGAGGTCGCTGGATGACTAAGCTAAGCGACCCTAGTGGCCGACACAAACACCTGGCCCATCTAGGAGTGGCACTGCAGTGTCACGCAGGATGGCCCTTCCAAAAAACACTCCCCAAACAGCACATGACGCAAAGAAAAAAAGAGGTGCAATGAGGTAGCTGTGTGACTAAGCTCAGCGACCCAAGTGCCCGACACAAACACCTGGCCCATCTAGGAGTGGCACTGCAGTGTCACGCAGGATGTCCCTTCCAAAAAACCCTCCCCAAACAGCACATGATGCAAAGAAAAAAAGAGGCGCAATGAGGTAGCTGTGTGAGTAAGATTAGCGACCCTAGTGGCCGACACAAACACCGGGCCCATCTAGGAGTGGCACTGCAGTGTCACGCAGGATGTCCCTTCCAAAAAACCCTCCCCAAACAGCACATGACGCAAAGAAAAATAAAAGAAAAAAGAGGTGCAAGATGGAATTGTCCTTGGGCCCTCCCACCCACCCTTATGTTGTATAAACAGGACATGCACACTTTAACCAACCCATCATTTCAGTGACAGGGTCTGCCACACGACTGTGACTGATATGACGGGTTGGTTTGGACCCCCACCAAAAAAGAAGCAATTAATCTCTCCTTGCACAAACTGGCTCTACAGAGGCAAGATGTCCACCTCATCATCATCCTCCGATATATCACCGTGTACATCCCCCTCCTCACAGATTATCAATTCGTCCCCACTGGAATCCACCATCTCAGCTCCCTGTGTACTTTGTGGAGGCAATTGCTGCTGGTCAATGTCTCCGCGGAGGAATTGATTATAATTCATTTTAATGAACATCATCTTTTTCACATTTTCTGGATGTAACCTCGTACGCCGATTGCTGACAAGGTGAGCGGCGGCACTAAACACTCTTTCGGAGTACACACTTGTGGGAGGGCAACTTAGGTAGAATAAAGCCAGTTTGTGCAAGGGCCTCCAAATTGCCTCTTTTTCCTGCCAGTATAAGTACGGACTGTGTGACGTGCCTACTTGGATGCGGTCACTCATATAATCCTCCACCATTCTTTCAATGTTGAGAGAATCATATGCAGTGACAGTAGACGACATGTCCGTAATCGTTGTCAGGTCCTTAAGTCCGGACCAGATGTCAGCATCAGCAGTCGCTCCAGACTGCCCTGCATCACCGCCAGCGGGTGGGCTCGGAATTCTGAGCCTTTTCCTCGCACCCCCAGTTGCGGGAGAATGTGAAGGAGGAGATGTTGACAGGTCGCGTTCCGCTTGACTTGACAATTTTGTCACCAGCAGGTCTTTGCACCCCAGCAGACTTGTGTCTGCCGGAAAGAGAGATCCAAGGTAGGTTTTAAATCTAGGATCGAGCACGGTGGCCAAAATGTAGTGCTCTGATTTCAACAGATTGACCACCCGTGAATCCTTGTTAAGCGAATTAAGGGCTGCATCCACAAGTCCCACATGCCTAGCGGAATCGCTCCCTTTTAGCTCCTTCTTCAATGCCTCCAGCTTCTTCTGCAAAAGCCTGATGAGGGGAATGACCTTACTCAGGCTGGCAGTGTCTGAACTGACTTCACGTGTGGCAAGTTCAAAGGGCATCAGAACCTTGCACATTGTTGAAATCATTCTCCACTACGCTTGAGACAGGTGCATCCCACCTCCTATATCGTGCTCAATTGTATAGGCTTGAATGGCCTTTTGCTGCTCCTCCAACCTCTGAAGCATATAGAGGGTTGAATTCCACCTCGTTACCACTTCTTGCTTCAGATGATGGCAGGGCAGGTTCAGTAGTTTTTGGTGGTGCTCCAGTCTTCTGTACGTGGTGCCTGTACGCCGAAAGTGTCCCGCAATTCTTCTGGCCACCGACAGCATCTCTTGCACGCCCCTGTCGTTTTTTAAAAAATTCTGCACCACCAAATTCAAGGTATGTGCAAAACATGGGACGTGCTGGAATTTGCCCATATTTAATGCACACACAATATTGCTGGCGTTGTCCGATGCCACAAATCCACAGGAGAGTCCAATTGGGGTAAGCCATTCTGCGATGATCTTCCTCAGTTGCCGTAAGAGGTTTTCATCTGTGTGCGTATTCTGGAAAGCGGTGATACAAAGCGTAGCCTGCCTAGGAAAGAGTTGGCGTTTGCGAGATGCTGCTACTGGTGCCGCCGCTGCTGTTCTTGCGGCGGGAGTCCATACATCTACCCAGTGGGCTGTCACAGTCATATAGTCCTGACCCTGCCCTGCTCCACTTGTCCACATGTCCGTGGTTAAGTGGACATTGGGTACAACTGCATTTTTTAGGACACTGGTGAGTCTTTTTCTGACGTCCGTGTACATTCTCGGTATCGCCTGCCTACAGAAGTGGAACCTAGATGGTATTTGGTAACGGGGGCACACTGCCTCAATAAATTATCTAGTTCCCTGTGAACTAACGGCGGATACCGGACGCACGTCTAACACCAACATAGTTGTCAAGGACTCAGTTATCCGCTTTGCAACAGGATGACTGCTGTGATATTTCATCTTCCTCGCAAAGGACTGTTGGACAGTCAATTGCTTACTGGAAGTAGTACAAGTGGGCTTACGACTTCCCCTCTGGGATGACCATCGACTCCCAGCAGCAACAACAGCAGCGCCAGCAGCAGTAGGCGTCACACGCAAGGATGCATCGGAGGAATCCCAGGCAGGAGAGGACTCGTCAGAATTGCCAGTGACATGGCCTGCAGGACTATTGGCATTCCTGGGGAAGGAGGAAATTGACACTGAGGGAGTTGGTGGGGTGGTTTGCGTGAGCTTGGTTACAAGAGGAAGGGATTTACTGGTCAGTGGACTGCTTCCGCTGTCGGCCCAAGTTTTTGAACTTGTCACTGACTTATTATGAATGCGCTGCAGGTGACGTATAAGGGAGGATGTTCCGAGGTGGTTAACGTCCTTACCCCTACTTATTACAGCTTGACAAAGGGAACACACGGCTTGACACCTGTTGTCCGCATTTCTGGTGAAATACTTCCACACCGAAGAGCTGATTTTTTTGGTATTTTCACCAGGCATGTCAACGGCCCTATTCCTCCCACGGACAACAGGTGTCTCCCCGGTGCCTGACTTAAACAAACCACCTCACCATCAGAATCCTCCTGGTCAATTTCCTCCCCAGCGCCAGCAACACCCATATCCTCCTCATCCTGGTGTACTTCAACACTGACATCTTCAATCTGACTATCAGGAACTGGACTGCGGGTGCTCCTTCCAGCACTTGCAGGGGGCGTGCAAATGGTGGAAGGCGCATGCTCTTCACGTCCAGTGTTGGGAAGGTCAGGCATCGCAACTGACACAATTGGACTCTCCTTGTGGATTTGGGATTTAGAAGAACGCACAGTTCTTTGCGGTGCTACTGCTTTTGCCAGCTTGAGTCTTTTCATTTTTCTAGCGAGAGGCTGAGTGCCTCCATCCTCATGTGAAGCTGAACCACTAGCCATGAACATAGGCCAGGGCCTCAGCCGTTCCTTGCCACTCCGTGTGGTAAATGGCATATTGGCAAGTTTACGCTTCTCCTCCGACAATTTTATTTTAGGTTTTGGAGTCCTTTTTTTACTGATATTTGGTGTTTTGGATTTGACATGCTCTGTACTATGACATTGGGCATCGGCCTTGGCAGACGACGTTGCAGGCATTTCATCGTCTCGGCCATGACTAGTGGCAGCAGCTTCAGCACGAGGTGGAAGTGGATCTTGATCTTTCCCTAATTTTGGAACCTCAACATTTTTGTTCTCCATATTTTAATAGGCACAACTAAAAGGCACCTCAGGTAAACAATGGAGATGGATGGATACTAGTATACAATTATGGATGGACTGCCGAGTGCCGACACAGAGGTAGCTACAGCCGTGGACTACCGTACTGTACTGTGTCTGCTGCTAATATAGACTGGTTGATAAAGAGATGTAGTAGTAGTATGTATGTATAAAGAAGAAAGAAAAAAAAACACGGGTAGGTGGTATACAATTATGGACGGACTGCCGAGTGCCGACACAGAGGTAGCTACAGCCGTGGACTACCGTACTGTACTGTGTCTGCTGCTAATATAGACTGGTTGATAAAGAGATGTAGTAGTAGTATGTATGTATAAAGAAGAAAGAAAAAAAAACCACGGGTAGGTGGTATACAATTATGGACGGACTGCCCAGTGCCGACACAGAGGTAGCTACAGCCGTGGACTACCGTACTGTACTGTGTCTGCTGCTAATATAGACTGGTTGATAAAGAGATGTAGTAGTAGTATGTATGTATAAAGAAGAAAGAAAAAAAAAACATGGGTAGGTGGTATACAATTATGGACGGACTGCCCAGTGCCGACACAGAGGTAGCTACAGCCGTGGACTACCGTACTGTACTGTGTCTGCTGCTAATATAGACTGGTTGATAAAGAGATGTAGTAGTAGTATGTATGTATAAAGAAGAAAGAAAAAAAAACCACGGGTAGGTGGTATACAATTATGGACGGACTGCCCAGTGCCGACACAGAGGTAGCTACAGCCGTGGACTACCGTACTGTACTGTGTCTGCTGCTAATATAGACTGGTTGATAAAGAGATGTAGTAGTAGTAGTATGTATGTATAAAGAAGAAAGAAAAAAAAACCACGGGTAGGTGGTATACAATTATGGACGGACTGCCCAGTGCCGACACAGAGGTAGCTACAGCCGTGGACTACCGTACTGTACTGTGTCTGCTGCTAATATAGACTGGTTGATAAAGAGATGTAGTAGTAGTAGTATGTATGTATAAAGAAGAAAGAAAAAAAACCACGGGTAGGTGGTATACAATTATGGACGGACTGCCCAGTGCCGACACAGAGGTAGCTACAGCCATGGACTACCGTACTGTACTGTGTCTGCTGCTAATATAGACTGGTTGATAAAGAGATGTAGTAGTAGTATGTATGTATAAAGAAGAAAGAAAAAAAAACCACGGGTAGGTGGTATACAATTATGGACGGACTGCCCAGTGCCGACACAGAGGTAGCTACAGCCGTGGACTACCGTACTGTACTGTGTCTGCTGCTAATATAGACTGGTTGATAAAGAGATGTAGTAGTAGTAGTATGTATGTATAAAGAAGAAAGAAAAAAAAACCACGGGTAGGTGGTATACAATTATGGACGGACTGCCCAGTGCCGACACAGAGGTAGCTACAGCCGTGGACTACCGTACTGTACTGTGTCTGCTGCTAATATAGACTGGTTGATAAAGAGATGTAATACTAGTAGTATGTATATATAAAGAAGAAAGAAAAAAAAACCACGGGTAGGTGGTATACAATTATGGACGGACTGCCCAGTGCCGACACAGAGGTAGCTACAGCCGTGGACTACCGTACTGTACTGTGTCTGCTGCTAATATAGACTGGTTGATAAAGAGATGTAGTAGTAGTATGTATGTATAAAGAAGAAAGAAAAAAAACCACGGGTAGGTGGTATACAATTATGGACGGACTGCCCAGTGCCGACACAGAGGTAGCTACAGCCGTGGACTACCGTACTGTACTGTGTCTGCTGCTAATATAGACTGGTTGATAAAGAGATGTAGTAGTAGTAGTATGTATGTATAAAGAAGAAAGAAAAAAAAACCACGGGTAGGTGGTATACAATTATGGACGGACTGCCGAGTGCCGACACAGAGGTAGCTACAGCCGTGGACTACCGTACTGTACTGTGTCTGCTGCTAATATAGACTGGTTGATAAAGAGATGTAGTAGTAGTATGTATGTATAAAGAAGAAAGAAAAAAAAACCACGGGTAGGTGGTATACAATTATGGACGGACTGCCGAGTGCCGACACAGAGGTAGATACAGCCGTGAACTACTGTACTGTGTCTGCTGCGACTGGATGATAAATAATGATATAAAAAATATATATATATCACTACTGCAGCCGGACAGGTATATATTATATAATGACGGACCTGCTGGACACTGTCTGTCAGCAGAATGAGTTTTTTATAGAATAAAAAAAAAAAACACCACACAAGTGAAGTCACACGACGAGTGTTTAACTTTTTCAGGCAATCACAATATAGTATACTATACTACTAACTATACTGGTGGTCAGTGTGGTCAGGTCACTGGTCAGTCACACTGGCAGTGGCACTCCTGCAGCAAAAGTGTGCACTGTTTAATTTTAATAATAATATGTACTCCTGGCTCCTGCTATAACCTATAACTGGCACTGCAGTGCTCCCCAGTCTCCCCCACAATTATAAGATGTGTGAGCTGAGCACAGTCAGATACGAGTGTTTAACTTTTTCAGGCAATCACAATATAGTATACTATACTACTAACTATACTGGTGGTCAGTGTGGTCAGGTCACTGGTCAGTCACACTGGCAGTGGCACTCCTGCAGCAAAAGTGTGCACTGTTTAATTTTAATAATAATATGTACTCCTGGCTCCTGCTATAACCTATAACTGGCACTGCAGTGCTCCCCAGTCTCCCCCACAATTATAAGATGTGTGAGCTGAGCACAGTCAGATATATACTAGAGATGAGCGGGTTCGGTTTCTCTGAATCCGAACCCGCCAGAACTTCATGTTTTTTTTCACGAGTCCGAGCGACTCGGATCTTCCCGCCTTGCTCGGTTAACCCGAGCGCGCCCGAACGTCATCATGACGCTGTCGGATTCTCGCGAGGCTCGGATTCTATCGCGAGACTCGGATTCTATATAAGGAGCCGCGCGTCGCCGCCATTTTCACACGTGCATTGAGATTGATAGGGAGAGGACGTGGCTGGCGTCCTCTCCGTTTAGACACTTGATTTACTAATTTTGGGGAGCATTAGGAGTACTCAGTAGTGTACAGTGCAGAGTTTTGCTGATAGTGACCAGTGACCACCACTTTTATTTATAATCCGTTCTCTGCCTGAAAAAAGCGATACACAGCACACAGTGACTCAGTCACATACATACCATATCTGTGTGCACTGCTCAGGCTCAGGCCAGTGTGCTGCATCATCTATATATATTATATATCTGTCTGACTGCTCAGCTCACACAGCTTATAATTGTGGGGGAGACTGGGGAGCACTACTGCAGTGCCAGTTATAGGTTATAGCAGGAGCCAGGAGTACATAATATTATATTAAAATTAAACAGTGCACACTTTTGCTGCAGGAGTGCCACTGCCAGTGTGACTAGTGACCAGTGACCTGACCACCAGTATATAATATTAGTAGTATACTATCTCTTTATCAACCAGTCTATATTAGCAGCAGACACAGTACAGTGCGGTAGTTCACGGCTGTGGCTACCTCTGTGTCGGCACTCGGCAGCCCGTCCATAATTGTATATACCAGTGACCTAACCGTGGTTTTTTTTTCTTTCTTTATACATACATACTAGTTACGAGTATACTATCTCTTTATCAACCAGTCTATATATTAGCAGCAGACACAGTACAGTGCGGTAGTTCACGGCTGTGGCTACCTCTGTGTCGGCACTCGGCAGCCCGTCCATAATTGTATATACCAGTGACCTAACCGTGGTTTTTTTTTCTTTCTTTATACATACATACTAGTTACGAGTATACTATCTCTTTATCAACCAGTCTATATATTAGCAGCAGACACAGTACAGTGCGGTAGTTCACGGCTGTGGCTACCTCTGTGTCGGCACTCGGCAGCCCGTCCATAATTGTATATACCAGTGACCTAACCGTGGTTTTTTTTTCTTTCTTTATACATACATACTAGTTACGAGTATACTATCTCTTTATCAACCAGTCTATATATTAGCAGCAGACACAGTACAGTGCGGTAGTTCACGGCTGTGGCTACCTCTGTGTCGGCACTCGGCAGCCCGTCCATAATTGTATATACCACCTAACCGTGGTTTTTTTTTCTTTCTTTATACATACATACTAGTTACGAGTATACTATCTCTTTATCAACCAGTCTATATATTAGCAGCAGACACAGTACAGTGCGGTAGTTCACGGCTGTGGCTACCTCTGTGTCGGCACTCCGCAGCCCGTCCATAATTGTATATACCAGTGACCTAACCGTGGTTTTTTTTTCTTTCTTTATACATACATACTAGTTACGAGTATACTATCTCTTTATCAACCAGTCTATATATTAGCAGCAGACACAGTACAGTGCGGTAGTTCACGGCTGTGGCTACCTCTGTGTCGGCACTCGGCAGCCCGTCCATAATTGTATATACCAGTGACCTAACCGTGGTTTTTTTTTCTTTCTTTATACATACATACTAGTTACGAGTATACTATCTCTTTATCAACCAGTCTATATATTAGCAGCAGACACAGTACAGTGCGGTAGTTCACGGCTGTGGCTACCTCTGTGTCGGCACTCGGCAGCCCGTCCATAATTGTATATACCAGTGACCTAACCGTGGTTTTTTTTTCTTTCTTTATACATACATACTAGTTACGAGTATACTATCTCTTTATCAACCAGTCTATATATTAGCAGCAGACACAGTACAGTGCGGTAGTTCACGGCTGTGGCTACCTCTGTGTCGGCACTCGGCAGCCCGTCCATAATTGTATATACCAGTGACCTAACCGTGGTTTTTTTTTCTTTCTTTATACATACATACTAGTTACGAGTATACTATCTCTTTATCAACCAGTCTATATATTAGCAGCAGACACAGTACAGTGCGGTAGTTCACGGCTGTGGCTACCTCTGTGTCGGCACTCGGCAGCCCGTCCATAATTGTATATACCAGTGACCTAACCGTGGTTTTTTTTTCTTTCTTTATACATACATACTAGTTACGAGTATACTATCTCTTTATCAACCAGTCTATATATTAGCAGCAGACACAGTACAGTGCGGTAGTTCACGGCTGTGGCTACCTCTGTGTCGGCACTCGGCAGCCCGTCCATAATTGTATATACCAGTGACCTAACCGTGGTTTTTTTTTCTTTCTTTATACATACATACTAGTTACGAGTATACTATCTCTTTATCAACCAGTCTATATATTAGCAGCAGACACAGTACAGTGCGGTAGTTCACGGCTGTGGCTACCTCTGTGTCGGCACTCGGCAGCCCGTCCATAATTGTATATACCAGTGACCTAACCGTGGTTTTTTTTTCTTTCTTTATACATACATACTAGTTACGAGTATACTATCTCTTTATCAACCAGTCTATATATTAGCAGCAGACACAGTACAGTGCGGTAGTTCACGGCTGTGGCTACCTCTGTGTCGGCACTCGGCAGCCCGTCCATAATTGTATACTAGTATCCAATCCATCCATCTCCATTGTTTACCTGAGGTGCCTTTTAGTTGTGCCTATTAAAATATGGAGAACAAAAATGTTGAGGTTCCAAAATTAGGGAAAGATCAAGATCCACTTCCACCTCGTGCTGAAGCTGCTGCCACTAGTCATGGCCGAGACGATGAAATGCCAGCAACGTCGTCTGCCAAGGCCGATGCCCAATGGCATAGTACAGAGCATGTCAAAACCAAAACACCAAATATCAGTAAAAAAAGGACTCCAAAACCTAAAATAAAATTGTCGGAGGAGAAGCGTAAACTTGCCAATATGCCATTTACCACACGGAGTGGCAAGGAACGGCTGAGGCCCTGGCCTATGTTCATGGCTAGTGGTTCAGCTTCACATGAGGATGGAAGCACTCAGCCTCTCGCTAGAAAACTGAAAAGACTCAAGCTGGCAAAAGCACCGCAAAGAACTGTGCGTTCTTTGAAATCCCAAATCCACAAGGAGAGTCCAATTGTGTCGGTTGCGATGCCTGACCTTCCCAACACTGGACGTGAAGAGCATGCGCCTTCCACCATTTGCACGCCCCCTGCAAGTGCTGGAAGGAGCACCCGCAGTCCAGTTCCTGATAGTCAGATTGAAGATGTCAGTGTTGAAGTACACCAGAATGAGGAGGATATGGGTGTTGCTGGCGCTGGGGAGGAAATTGACCAGGAGGATTCTGATGGTGAGGTGGTTTGTTTAAGTCAGGCACCCGGGGAGACACCTGTTGTCCGTGGGAGGAATATGGCCGTTGACATGCCAGGTGAAAATACCAAAAAAATCAGCTCTTCGGTGTGGAGGTATTTCACCAGAAATGCGGACAACAGGTGTCAAGCCGTGTGTTCCCTTTGTCAAGCTGTAATAAGTAGGGGTAAGGACGTTAACCACCTCGGAACATCCTCCCTTATACGTCACCTGCAGCGCATTCATAATAAGTCAGTGACAAGTTCAAAAACTTTGGGTGACAGCGGAAGCAGTCCACTGACCAGTAAATCCCTTCCTCTTGTAACCAAGCTCACGCAAACCACCCCACCAACTCCCTCAGTGTCAATTTCCTCCTTCCCCAGGAATGCCAATAGTCCTGCAGGCCATGTCACTGGCAAGTCTGACGAGTCCTCTCCTGCCTGGGATTCCTCCGATGCATCCTTGCGTGTAACGCCTACTGCTGCTGGCGCTGCTGTTGTTGCCGCTGGGAGTCGATGGTCATCCCAGAGGGGAAGTCGTAAGCCCACTTGTACTACTTCCAGTAAGCAATTGACTGTTCAACAGTCCTTTGCGAGGAAGATGAAATATCACAGCAGTCATCCTACTGCAAAGCGGATAACTGAGTCCTTGACAACTATGTTGGTGTTAGACGTGCGTCCGGTATCCGCCGTTAGTTCACAGGGAACTAGACAATTTATTGAGGCAGTGTGCCCCCGTTACCAAATACCATCTAGGTTCCACTTCTCTAGGCAGGCGATACCGAGAATGTACACGGACGTCAGAAAAAGACTCACCAGTCTCCTAAAAAATGCAGTTGTACCCAATGTCCACTTAACCAAGGACATGTGGACAAGTGGAGCAGGGCAGGGTCAGGACTATATGACTGTGACAGCCCACTGGGTAGATGTATGGACTCCCGCCGCAAGAACAGCAGCGGCGGCACCAGTAGCAGCATCTCGCAAACGCCAACTCTTTCCTAGGCAGGCTACGCTTTGTATCACCGCTTTCCAGAATACGCACACAGCTGAAAACCTCTTACGGCAACTGAGGAAGATCATCGCGGAATGGCTTACCCCAATTGGACTCTCCTGTGGATTTGTGGCATCGGAGAACGCCAGCAATATTGTGTGTGCATTAAATATGGGCAAATTCCAGCACGTCCCATGTTTTGCACATACCTTGAATTTGGTGGTGCAGAATTTTTTAAAAAACGACAGGGGCGTGCAAGAGATGCTGTCGGTGGCCAGAAAAATTGCGGGACACTTTCGGCGTACAGGCACCACGTACAGAAGACTGGAGCACCACCAAAAACTACTGAACCTGCCCTGCCATCATCTGAAGCAAGAAGTGGTAACGAGGTGGAATTCAACCCTCTATATGCTTCAGAGGTTGGAGGAGCAGCAAAAGGCCATTCAAGCCTATACAATTGAGCACGATATAGGAGATGGAATGCACCTGTCTCAAGTGCAGTGGAGAATGATTTCAACGTTGTGCAAGGTTCTGATGCCCTTTGAACTTGCCACACGTGAAGTCAGTTCAGACACTGCCAGCCTGAGTCAGGTCATTCCCCTCATCAGGCTTTTGCAGAAGAAGCTGGAGGCATTGAAGAAGGAGCTAAAAGGGAGCGATTCCGCTAGGCATGTGGGACTTGTGGATGCAGCCCTTAATTCGCTTAACAAGGATTCACGGGTGGTCAATCTGTTGAAATCAGAGCACTACATTTTGGCCACCGTGCTCGATCCTAGATTTAAAGCCTACCTTGGATCTCTCTTTCCGGCAGACACAGGTCTGCTGGGGTTGAAAGACCTGCTGGTGACAAAATTGTCAAGTCAAGCGGAACGCGACCTGTCAACATCTCCTCCTTCACATTCTCCCGCAACTGGGGGTGCGAGGAAAAGGCTCAGAATTCCGAGCCCACCCGCTGGCGGTGATGCAGGGCAGTCTGGAGCGACTGCTGATGCTGACATCTGGTCCGGACTGAAGGACCTGACAACGATTACGGACATGTCGTCTACTGTCACTGCATATGATTCTCTCAACATTGATAGAATGGTGGAGGATTATATGAGTGACCGCATCCAAGTAGGCACGTCACACAGTCCGTACTTATACTGGCAGGAAAAAGAGGCAATTTGGAGGCCCTTGCACAAACTGGCTTTATTCTACCTAAGTTGCCCTCCCACAAGTGTGTACTCCGAAAGAGTGTTTAGTGCCGCCGCTCACCTTGTCAGCAATCGGCGTACGAGGTTACATCCAGAAAATGTGGAGAAGATGATGTTCATTAAAATGAATTATAATCAATTCCTCCGCGGAGACATTGACCAGCAGCAATTGCCTCCACAAAGTACACAGGGAGCTGAGATGGTGGATTCCAGTGGGGACGAATTGATAATCTGTGAGGAGGGGGATGTACACGGTGATATATCGGAGGGTGAAGATGAGGTGGACATCTTGCCTCTGTAGAGCCAGTTTGTGCAAGGAGAGATTAATTGCTTCTTTTTTGGGGGGGGTCCAAACCAACCCGTCATATCAGTCACAGTCGTGTGGCAGACCCTGTCACTGAAATGATGGGTTGGTTAAAGTGTGCATGTCCTGTTTTGTTTATACAACATAAGGGTGGGTGGGAGGGCCCAAGGATAATTCCATCTTGCACCTCTTTTTTCTTTTCTTTTTCTTTGCATCATGTGCTGATTGGGGAGGGTTTTTTGGAAGGGACATCCTGCGTGACACTGCAGTGCCACTCCTAGATGGGCCCGGTGTTTGTGTCGGCCACTAGGGTCGCTAATCTTACTCACACAGCTACCTCATTGCGCCTCTTTTTTTCTTTGCGTCATGTGCTGTTTGGGGAGGGTTTTTTGGAAGGGACATCCTGCGTGACACTGCAGTGCCACTCCTAGATGTGCCCGGTGTTTGTGTCGGCCACTAGGGTCGCTAATCTTACTCACACAGCTACCTCATTGCGCCTCTTTTTTTCTTTGCGTCATGTGCTGTTTGGGGAGGGTTTTTTGGAAGGGACATCCTGCGTGACACTGCAGTGCCACTCCTAGATGGGCCCGGTGTTTGTGTCGGCCACTAGGGTCGCTAATCTTACTCACACAGTCAGCTACCTCATTGCGCCTCTTTTTTTCTTTGCGTCATGTGCTGTTTGGGGAGGGTTTTTTGGAAGGGCCATCCTGCGTGACACTGCAGTGCCACTCCTAGATGGGCCCGGTGTTTGTGTCGGCCACTAGGGTCGCTAATCTTACTCACACAGCTACCTCATTGCGCCTCTTTTTTTCTTTGCGTCATGTGCTGTTTGGGGAGGGTTTTTTGGAAGGGCCATCCTGCGTGACACTGCAGTGCCACTCCTAGATGGGCCCGGTGTTTGTGTCGGCCACTAGGGTCGCTAATCTTACTCACACAGCTACCTCATTGCGCCTCTTTTTTTCTTTGCGTCATGTGCTGTTTGGGGAGGGTTTTTTGGAAGGGACATCCTGCGTGACACTGCAGTGCCACTCCTAGATGGGCCCGGTGTTTGTGTCGGCCACTAGGGTCGCTTATCTTACTCACACAGCGACCTCGGTGCAAATTTTAGGACTAAAAATAATATTGTGAGGTGTGAGGTATTCAGAATAGACTGAAAATGAGTGTAAATTATGGTTTTTGAGGTTAATAATACTTTGGGATCAAAATGACCCCCAAATTCTATGATTTAAGCTGTTTTTTAGTGTTTTTGGAAAAAAACACCCGAATCCAAAACACACCCGAATCCGATAAAAATAATTCGGTGAGGTTTTGCCAAAACGCGTTCGAACCCAAAACACGGCCGCGGAACCGAACCCAAAACCAAAACACAAAACCCGAAAAATTTCAGGCGCTCATCTCTAATATATACATAGATGATGCAGCACACTGGGCTGAGCAGTGCACACAGATATGGTATGTGACTGAGTCACTGTGTATCGTTTTTTTCAGGCAGAGAACGGATATATTAAATAAAACTGCACTGTCTGGTGGTCACTGTGGTCAGTCACTAGTAAACTCTGCACTCTCTACAGTTCTACAGTACTCCTAAGCTCCAGTAAATCAGGTCAATCTCTCTCTCTCTCTCTTCTAATCTAAATGGAGAGGACGCCAGCCACGTCCTCTCCCTATCAATCTCAATGCACGTGTGAATAATGGCGGCGACGCGCGGCTCCTTATATAGAATCCGAGTCTCGCGAGAATCCGACAGCGTCATGATGACGTTCGGGCGCGCTCGGGTTAACCGAGCAAGGCGGGAAGATCCGAGTCGCTCGGACCCGTGAAAAAAAACATGAAGTTCGTGCGGGTTCGGATTCAGAGAAACCGAACCCGCTCATCTCTAATCCTCATCTTGGTGTACTTCAACAGTGACATCTTCAATTTGACTATCAGGAACTGGACTGCGGGTGCTCCTTCCAGCACTTGCAGGGGGCGTGCAAATGGTGGAAGGTGCCACCTCTTCCCGTCCAGTGTTGGGAAGGTCAGTCATCGCAACCGACACAATAGGACTCTCCTTGGGGATTTGTGATTTAGAAGAACGCACAGTTCTTTGCTGTGCTTTTGCCAGTTTAAGGCTTTTCATTTTTCTAGTGGGAGGATGAGTGCTTCCATCCTCATGTGAAGCTGACCCACTAGTCATGAGGAACATAGGAGAGGGCGTCAGCCGTTCCTTGCCACTCTGTATCGTAAATGGCATATTGGCAAGTTTACGCTTCTCATCAGACGTTTTTAATTTTGATTTTTGGGTCATTTTACTGAACTTTTGTTTTTTGGATTTTACATGCTCTCTACTATGACATTGGGCATCGGCCTTGGCAGACGACGTTAATGGCATTTCATCGTCTCGGCCATGACTAGTGGCAGCAGCTTCGGCACGAGGTGGAAGTGGATCTTGATCTTTCCCTATATTACCCTCCACATTTTTGTTCTCCATCTTTTAATGTGTGGAATTATATGCCAGTAATATTATTATATCAATACTGTACTGTACTGCAACAATATACTGTTGCTCACCAAAATGCTACACTGTACTACTATATATACTGCTCACAAAAATGCAGCACAGATATGAAATGGATACTTGCAGTGACACAGAGCTGCAAGATACAGCAATGGCCTACTGTACTGTACAACTATATACTGTTGGTCACCAAAATGCTGCACTGTACTACTATATATACTGTTCACAAAAATGCAGCACAGATATGGAATGGATACTTGCAGTGACACAGAGCTGCAAGATACAGCAATGGCCTACTGTACAACTATATACTGTTGGTCACCAAAATGCTGCACTGTACTACAGGTTGAGTATCCCATATCCAAATATTCCGAAATACGGGATATTCCGAAATACGGACTTTTTTGAGTGAGAGTGAGATAGTGAAACCTTTGTTTTTTGATGGCTCAATGTACACAAACTTTGTTTAATACACAAAGTTATTAAAAATATTGTATTAAATGACCTTCAGGCTGTGTGTATAAGGTGTATATGAAACATAAATGAATTGTGTGAATGTAGACACACTTTGTTTAATGCACAAAGTTATAAAAAATATTGAATAAAATTACCTTCAGGCTGTGTGTATAAAGTGTATATGTAACATAAATGCATTCTGTGCTTAGATTTAGGTCCCATCACCATGATATCTCATTATGGTATGCAATTATTCAAAAATACGGAAAAATCCCATATCCAAAATACCTCTGGTCCCAAGCATTTTGGATAAGGGAGACTCAACCTGTACTATATATACTGCTCACAAAAATGCAGCACAGATATGGAATGGATACTTGCAGTGACACAGAGCTTCAAGATACAGCAATGGCCTACTGTACTGTACAACTATATAGTTGGTCACCAAAATGCAGCACACTGAGCACAGATATAAAGCGTTTCAGGCAGAGAACGTAGATATTTTCAGCACACTGAGCACAGATATTTGCAGCACACTGAGCACAGATATTTGCAGCACACTGAGCACAGATTACAGAGCTTTTCAGGGAGAGAACGCAGCCACGTCCTCTCCGGTCAATCTCCAATGCACAAATGAAAATGTCGGCGACGTGCGGCTCTTTATATAGAATACGAATCTCGCGATAATCCGACAGCGGGATGATGACGTTCGGCCGTGTTCGGGTTAACAGAGCAAGGCGGGAAGATCCGAGGCTGCCTCGGAACCGTATAAAATAGGTGAAGTTCGGGGGGGTTCGGATCTCGACGAACCGAACCCGCTCATCTCTACACAAGATAGGATTATATATAGACATACTTACTGTGAGCAGCGCTGTATCGATGTTTGATGTACAGTATGTAGGTAGGTACATAATAAGATGTGCATAGCTACTAAGTGTACACCACTTCCTATATACCAGCGGCTCTAAGTGAGTGACATCCTGCAGGAAGAAGTATGAATGCAAGGTCCACCCCTCTACTCCCCCCATGCTGCCTATGCCGCTACCTCCCTTGCTGGGGCAAGGATTCCATCTGGTCCTTCTTCAGGTACAGCAGTAACAATGCTGTTTTACTATAAGTAGGGATGAACAATGGAAGCCCACCATCAAATGATGGCTGGTTTTCCGCCATCTAATCTTTTCATGCGATGGTAACTGACCATCGCATCAAAAGAATTTGATGGAAGAAAAAAATTACATTATTAGCGCATGTGCAAAAAAAGTCCTGTTTGCGCATGCGCAGCCCTATGCAGTATGGTGGCCGGGGATGGGGCTTGGGACAGGACCATCTCTACACCATCAAATGTCTACCATTAGATGGTGGCTAACATCAGAATGCCGCCACTGAATGGTAAAACCACTACCATCGCAACAAAAACATTGATGGTTGCAATCCATAGCGGTGCGATATCCATCTCTAACTCTAAGCAACCAATCGTGCCCCAGGTGCCAGTATGCAGTCATGATGGCAATACTTACTATGTGCACAGTGAGTGTGTGGGCTTCGTAATGTCAGCATGGGTTTCATGCTCTTTACAGTATTTCTCCCCGTGCAAATATTATAACTTTAAATATGCTGCTTACCGGAATGTTTAAAGTTATAACACCCGCATACTGTAGGGTATATGCAGTAAAGAGCATGAAATCCAAGCTGGGATGCCGGGGCAGGCAATGTGTGGTTGGCATACTCACTGTATATTAGAGATGAGCGCCTGAAATTTTTCGGGTTTTGTGTTTTGGTTTTGGGTTCGGTTCCGCGGCCGTGTTTTGGGTTCGACCGCGTTTTGGCAAAACCTCACCGAATTTTTTTTGTCGGATTCGGGTGTGTTTTGGATTCGGGTGTTTTTTTCAAAAAACCCTAAAAAACAGCTTAAATCATAGAATTTGGGGGTCATTTTGATCCCAAAGTATTATTAACCTCAAAAAACATAATTTCCACTCATTTTCAGTCTATTCTGAATACCTCACACCTCACAATATTATTTTTAGTCCTAAAATTTGCACCGAGGTCGCTGTGTGAGTAAGATAAGCGACCCTAGTGGCCGACACAAACACCGGGCCCATCTAGGAGTGGCACTGCAGTGTCACGCAGGATGTCCCTTCCAAAAAACCCTCCCCAAACAGCACATGACGCAAAGAAAAAAAGAGGCGCAATGAGGTAGCTGTGTGAGTAAGATTAGCGACCCTAGTGGCCGACACAAACACCGGGCCCATCTAGGAGTGGCACTGCAGTGTCACGCAGGATGTCCCTTCCAAAAAACCCTCCCCAAACAGCACATGACGCAAAGAAAAAAAGAGGCGCAATGAGGTAGCTGACTGTGTGAGTAAGATAAGCGACCCTAGTGGCCGACACAAACAACGGGCCCATCTAGGAGTGGCACTGCAGTGTCACGCAGGATGGCCCTTCCAAAAAACCCTCCCCAAACAGCACATGACGCAAAGAAAAAAGGAGGCGCAATGAGGTAGCTGTGTGAGTAAGATAAGCGACCCTAGTGGCCGACACAAACACCGGGCCCATCTAGGAGTGGCACTGCAGTGTCACGCAGGATGTCCCTTCCAAAAAACCCTCCCCAAACAGCACATGACGCAAAGAAAAAAAGAGGCGCAATGAGGTAGCTGACTGTGTGAGTAAGATAAGCGACCCAAGTGGCCGACACAAACACCGGGCCCATCTAGGAGTGGCACTGCAGTGTCACGCAGGATGGCCCTTCCAAAAAACCCTCCCCAAACAGCACATGACGCAAAGAAAAAAAGAGGCGCAATGAGGTAGCTGACTGTGTGAGTAAGATAAGCGACCCTAGTGGCCGACACAAACACCGGGCCCATCTAGGAGTGGCACTGCAGTGTCACGCAGGATGGCCCTTCCAAAAAACCCTCCCCAAACAGCACATGACGCAAAGAAAAAAAGAGGCGCAATGAGGTAGCTGACTGTGTGAGTAAGATAAGCGACCCTAGTGGCCGACACAAACACCGGGCCCATCTAGGAGTGGCACTGCAGTGTCACGCAGGATGTCCCTTCCAAAAAACCCTCCCCAAACAGCACATGACGCAAAAAAAAAAAGAGGCGCAATGAGGTAGCTGACTGTGTGAGTAAGATAAGCGACCCTAGTGGCCGACACAAACACCGGGCCCATCTAGGAGTGGCACTGCAGTGTCACGCAGGATGGCCCTTCCAAAAAACCCTCCCCAAACAGCACATGACGCAAAGAAAAATAAAAGAAAAAAGAGGTGCAAGATGGAATTGTCCTTGGGCCCTCCCACCCACCCTTATGTTGTATAAACAAAACAGGACATGCACACTTTAACCAACCCATCATTTCAGTGACAGGGTCTGCCACACGACTGTGACTGATATGACGGGTTGGTTTGGACCCCCCCCAAAAAAGAAGCAATTAATCTCTCCTTGCACAAACTGGCTCTACAGAGGCAAGATGTCCACCTCATCATCATCCTCCGATATATCACCGTGTACATCCCCCTCCTCACAGATTATCAATTCGTCCCCACTGGAATCCACCATCTCAGCTCCCTGTGTACTTTGTGGAGGCAATTGCTGCTGGTCAATGTCTCCGCGGAGGAATTGATTATAATTCATTTTAATGAACATCATCTTCTCCACATTTTCTGGATGTAACCTCGTACGCCGATTGCTGACAAGGTGAGTGGCGGCACTAAACACTCTTTCGGAGTACACACTTGTGGGAGGGCAACTAAGGTAGAATAAAGCCAGTTTGTGCAAGGGCCTCCAAATTGCCTCTTTTTCCTGCCAGTATAAGTACGGACTGTGTGACGTGCCTACTTGGATGCGGTCACTCATATAATCCTCCACCATTCTTTCAATGTTGAGAGAATCATATGCAGTGACAGTAGACGACATGTACATAATCGTTGTCAGGTACTTCAGTCCGGACCAGATGTCAGCATCAGCAGTCGCTCCAGACTGCCCTGCATCACCGCCAGCGGGTGGGCTCGGAATTCTGAGCCTTTTCCTCGCACCCCCAGTTGCGGGAGAATGTGAAGGAGGAGATGTTGACAGGTCGCGTTCCGCTTGACTTGACAATTTTCTCACCAGCAGGTCTTTCAACCCCAGCAGACTTGTGTCTGCCGGAAAGAGAGATCCAAGGTAGGCTTTAAATCTAGGATCGAGCATGGTGGCCAAAATGTAGTGCTCTGATTTCAACAGATTGACCACCCGTGAATCCTTGTTAAGCGAATTAAGGGCTCCATCCACAAGTCCAACATGCCTAGCGGAATCGCTCCGTGTTAGCTCCTCCTTCAATGTCTCCAGCTTCTTCTGCAAAAGCCTGATGAGGGGAATGACCTGACTCAGGCTGGCAGTGTCTGAACTGACTTCACGTGTGGCAAGTTCAAAGGGCATCAGAACCTTGCACAACGTTGAAATCATTCTCCACTGCGCTTGAGACAGGTGCATTCCACCTCCTATATCGTGCTCAATTGTATAGGCTTGAATGGCCTTTTGCTGCTCCTCCAACCTCTGAAGCATATAGAGGGTTGAATTCCACCTCGTTACCACTTCTTGCTTCAGATGATGGCAGGGCAGGTTCAGTAGTTTTTGGTGGTGCTCCAGTCTTCTGTACGTGGTGCCTGTACGCCGAAAGTGTCCCGCAATTCTTCTGGCCACCGACAGCATCTCTTGCACGCCCCTGTCGTTTTTTAAAAAATTCTGCACCACCAAATTCAAGGTATGTGCAAAACATGGGACGTGCTGGAATTTGCCCATATTTAATGCACACACAATATTGCTGGCGTTGTCCGATGCCACAAATCCACAGGAGAGTCCAATTGGGGTAAGCCATTCCGCGATGATCTTCCTCAGTTGCCGTAAGAGGTTTTCAGCTGTGTGCGTATTCTGGAAACCGGTGATACAAAGCGTAGCCTGCCTAGGAAAGAGTTGGCGTTTGCGAGATGCTGTTACTGGTGCCGCCGCTGCTGTTCTTGCGGCGGGAGTCCATACATCTACCCAGTGGGCTGTCACAGTCATATAGTCCTGACCCTGCCCTGCTCCACTTGTCCACATGTCCGTGGTTAAGTGGACATTGGGTACAGCTGCATTTTTTAGGACACTGGTGACTCTTTTTCTGAGGTCTGTGTACATTTTCGGTATCGCCTGCCTAGAGAAATGGAACCTAGATGGTATTTGGTACCGGGGACACAGTACCTCCAACAAGTCTCTAGTTGGCTCTGCAGTAATGATGGATACCGGAACCACGTTTCTCACCACCCAGGATGCCAAGGCCTCAGTTATCCGCTTTGCTTGTAGGATGACTGCTGTGATATTTCATCTTCCTCGCAAAGGACTGTTGGACAGTCAATTGCTTGGTGGAAGTAGTAAAAGTGGTCTTACGACTTCCCCTCTGGGATGACCATCGACTCCCAGCAGCAACAACAGCAGCGCCAGCAGCAGTAGGCGTTACACGCAAGGATGCATCGAAGGAATCCCAGGCAGGAGAGGACTCGTCAGAATTGCCAGTGACATGGCCTGCAGGACTATTGGCATTCCTGGGGAAGGAGGAAATTGACACTGAGGGAGTTGGTGGGGTGGTTTGCGTGAGCTTGGTTACAAGAGGAAGGGATTTACTGGTCAGTGGACTGCTTCCGCTGTCACCCAAAGTTTTTGAACTTGTCACTGACTTATTATGAATGCGCTGCAGGTGACGTATAAGGGAGGATGTTCCGAGGTGGTTAACGTCCTTACCCCTACTTATTACAGCTTGACAAAGGGAACACACGGCTTGACACCTGTTGTCCGCATTTCTGTTGAAATAGTTCCACACCGAAGAGCTGATTTTTTTGGTATTTTCACCAGGCATGTCAACGGCCATATTCCTCCCACGGACAACAGGTGTCTCCCCGGGTGCCTGACTTAAACAAACCACCTCACCATCAGAATCCTCCTGGTCAATTTCCTCCCCAGCGCCAGCAACACCCATATCCTCCTCATCCTGGTGTACTTCAACACTGACATCTTCAATCTGACTATCAGGAACTGGACTGCGGGTGCTCCTTCCAGCACTTGCAGGGGGCGTGCAAATGGTGGAAGGCGCATGCTCTTCACGTCCAGTGTTGGGAAGGTCAGGCATCGCAACCGACACAATTGGACTCTCCTTGTGGATTTGGGATTTCGAAGAACGCACAGTTCTTTGCGGTGCTACTGCTTTTGCCAGCTTGAGTCTTTTCATTTTTCTAGCGAGAGGCTGAGTGCCTCCATCCTCATGTGAAGCTGAACCACTAGCCATGAACATAGGCCAGGGCCTCAGCCGTTCCTTGCCACTCCGTGTGGTAAATGGCATATTGGCAAGTTTACGCTTCTCCTCCGACAATTTTATTTTAGGTTTTGGAGTCCTTTTTTTACTGATATTTGGTGTTTTGGATTTGACATGCTCTGTACTATGACATTGGGCATCGGCCTTGGCAGACGACGTTGCTGGCATTTCATCGTCTCGGCCATGACTAGTGGCAGCAGCTTCAGCACGAGGTGGAAGTGGATCTTGATCTTTCCCTAATTTTGGAACCTCAACATTTTTGTTCTCCATATTTTAATAGGCACAACTAAAAGGCACCTCAGGTAAACAATGGAGATGGATGGATACTAGTATACAATTATGAATGGACTGCCGAGTGCCGACACAGAGGTAGCTACAGCCGTGGACTATTGTACTGTACTGTGTCTGCTGCTAATATAGACTGGATGATAATGAGATGTAGTATGTATGTATAAAGAAGAAAGAAAAAAAAACCACGGGTAGGTGGTATACAATTATGGACGGACTGCCGAGTGCCGACACAGAGGTAGCTACAGCCGTGGACTACCGTACTGTGTCTGCTGCTAATATAGACTGGTTGATAATGAGATGTAGTATGTATGTATAAAGAAGAAAGAAAAAAAAACCACGGGTAGGTGGTATACAATTATGGATGGACTGCCGAGTGCCGACACAGAGGTAGCTACAGCCGTGGACTACCGTACTGTACTGTGTCTGCTGCTAATATAGACTGGATGATAATGAGATGTAGTATGTATGTATAAAGAAGAAAGAAAAAAAACCACGGGTAGGTGGTATACAATTATGGATGGACTGCCGAGTGCCGACACAGAGGTAGCTACAGCCGTGAACTACCGTACTGTGTCTGCTGCTAATATAGACTGGTTGATAAAGAGATGTAGTATGTATGTATAAAGAAGAAAGAAAAAAAAACCACGGGTAGGTGGTATACAATTATGGACGGACTGCCGAGTGCCGACACAGAGGTAGCTACAGCCGTGGACTACCGTACTGTACTGTGTCTGCTGCTAATATAGACTGGATGATAATGAGATGTAGTATGTATGTATAAAGAAGAAAGAAAAAAAAACCACGGGTAGGTGGTATACAATTATGGATGGACTGCCGAGTGCCGACACAGAGGTAGCTACAGCCGTGGACTACCGTACTCTACTGTGTCTGCTGCTAATATAGACTGGTTGATAATGAGATGTAGTATGTATAAAGAAGAAAGAAAAAAAAACCACGGGTAGGTGGTATACAATTATGGATGGACTGCCGAGTGCCGACACAGAGGTAGCTACAGCCGTGGACTACCGTACTGTACTGTGTCTGCTGCTAATATAGACTGGTTGATAATGAGATGTAGTATGTATGTATAAAGAAGAAAGAAAAAAAAACCACGGGTAGGTGGTATACAATTATGGACGGACTGCCGAGTGCCGACACAGAGGTAGCTACAGCCGTGGACTACCGTACTGTACTGTGTCTGCTGCTAATATAGACTGGATGATAATGAGATGTAGTATGTATGTATAAAGAAGAAAGAAAAAAAAAACCACGGGTAGGTGGTATACAATTATGGACGGACTGCCGAGTGCCGACACAGCGGTAGCTACAGCCGTGGACTACCGTACTGTACTGTGTCTGCTGCTAATATAGACTGGATGATAATGAGATGTAGTATGTATAAAGAAGAAAGAAAAAAAAACCACGGGTAGGTGGTATACAATTATGGATGGACTGCCGAGTGCCGACACAGAGGTAGCTACAGCCGTGGACTACCGTACTGTACTGTGTCTGCTGCTAATATAGACTGGATGATAATGAGATGTAGTATGTATAAAGAAGAAAGAAAAAAAAACCACGGGTAGGTGGTATACAATTATGGATGGACTGCCGAGTGCCGACACAGAGGTAGCTACAGCCGTGGACTACCGTACTGTACTGTGTCTGCTGCTAATATAGACTGGTTGATAATGAGATGTAGTATGTATGTATAAAGAAGAAAGAAAAAAAAAACACGGGTAGGTGGTATACAATTATGGACGGACTGCCGAGTGCCGACACAGAGGTAGCTACAGCCGTGGACTACCGTACTGTACTGTGTCTGCTGCTAATATAGACTGGTTGATAATGAGATGTAGTATGTATGTATAAAGAAGAAAGAAAAAAAAACCACGGGTAGGTGGTATACAATTATGGACGGACTGCCGAGTGCCGACACAGAGGTAGCTACAGCCGTGGACTACCGTACTGTACTGTGTCTGCTGCTAATATAGACTGGATGATAATGAGATGTAGTATGTATAAAGAAGAAAGAAAAAAAAAACACGGGTAGGTGGTATACAATTATGGATGGACTGCCGAGTGCCGACACAGAGGTAGCTACAGCCGTGAACTACCGTACTGTGTCTGCTGCAACTGGATGATAAATAATGATATAAAATATATATATATATATCACTACTGCAGCCGGACAGGTATATATTATATAATGACGGACCTGCTGGACACTGTCTGTCAGCAGAATGAGTTTTTTATAGAATAAAAAAAAAACACCACACAAGTCACACGACGAGTGTTTAACTTTTTCAGGCAATCACAATATAGTATACTATACTGGTGGTCAGTGTGGTCAGGTCACTGGTCAGTCACACTGGCAGTGGCACTCCTGCAGCAAAAGTGTGCACTGTTTAATTTTAATAATATGTACTCCTGGCTCCTGCTATAACCTATAACTGCTCCCCAGTCTCCCCCACAATTAAGCTGTGTGAGCACAGTCAGATATTGGCCCTCATTCCGAGTTGATCGGTCGCAAGGCGAATTTAGCAGAGTTACACACGCTAAGCCGCCGCCTACTGGGAGTGAATCTTAGCTTCTTAAAATTGCGACCGATGTATTCGCAATAATGCGATTACTAACTACTTAGCAGTTTCAGAGTAGCTCCAGACTTACTCTGCCTGTGCGATCATTTCAGTGCTTGTCGTTCCTGGTTGACGTCACAAACACACCCAGCGTTCGCCCAGGCACTCCCACCGTTTCTCCGGCCACTCCTGCGTTTTTTCCGGAAACGGTAGCGTTTTCAGCCACACGCCCCTGAAACGCCGTGTTTCCGCCCAGTAACACCCATTTCCTGTCAATCACATTACGATCGCCGGAGCGAAGAAAAAGCCGTGAGTAAAAATACTTTCTTCATAGTAAAGTTACTTGGCGCAGTCGCAGTGCGAACATTGCGCATGCGTACTAAGCGGATTTTCACTGCGATGCGATGAAAAATACCGAGCGAACAACTCGGAATGAGGGCCATTATACATAGATGATGCAGCACACTGGGCTGAGCACACAGATATGGTATGTGACTGAGTCACTGTGTATCGTTTTTTTCAGGCAGAGAACGGATTATATTAAATAAAACTGCACTGGTGGTCACTGGTCAGTGGTCAGTCACTAGTAAACTCTGCACTCTCTAGTACTCCTAAGCTCCAGTAAATCAAGTGTCTCTGTCTCAATCTCACTCTCTCTCTTCTAATCTAAATGGAGAGGACGCCAGCCACGTCCTCTCCCTATCAATCTCAATGCACGTGTGAAAATGGCGGCGACGCGCGGCTCCTTATATAGAATCCGAGTCTCCCGATAGAATCCGAGCCTCGCGAGAATCCGACAGCGTCATGATGACGTTCGGGCGCGCTCGGGTTAACCGAGCAAGGCGGGAAGATCCGAGTCGCTCGGATCCGTGTAAAAAAAGCTGAAGTTCGGGCGGGTTCGGATTCCGAGGAACCGAACCCGCTCATCTCTACAGTGTATATACATATAGGGGTATATTCAATTGAAGTCGAAAACTGCAGTCTGTCGAAAAGACGTCAGTTTTCGACTTTTTAAGGTCAAATCCTGATTCGACCTATTCAATATTTCCCTAAATTTTTCGACAAGTCGATGAATTCGACTTGTCGAAAAGCACGTGGAGCGGCGGAATAGGTTTTGGCCCCCTTTTCGACCCTTTCAGTCCGACATCAAAATGATGTCGGACTGAGATGTGGACCCAGAGGAGGCGAGGAGGGGGGGGGGGGAGCCGCAGGGAGACGGGGGGACAGCCGGCGGGCATACAGGGAGATCAGTGCTACAGTAGCGCTGCAGCTGGATGTCACTCAGCCGCCCGACCTCACGGCAGCTTCCACCCGGCTCCAGCACGCTGCTGGAGCCGGGTGGAAGCTGCCGTGAGGTCGGGCGGCTGAGTGACATCCTGCTAAGGCGCTGCTGTAGCGCTGATCTTCCCTGTATGCCCGTCGGCTGTCCCCCCGCTGGTCTCCCCGCGACTCACCCCCCTTCTCCTCCTCTGCGTCTCATCTAAATTCGACTTGAAAAAGTCGAATTTTGATGGGATTGAATAGGGGTTGTCGGATCCATTCCGACAAATACATGTCGGAATGGATCTGACTTTAATTGAATATACCCCATAGTGAGTGTTACCCTCCTGTACCCAACCCCAGCTGCCAGATTACCAGATTAAGGGGCACATAGACCTCATTTATAATTTAGTTTGCCCACATAAGTGGATATAAAGTGAAGTGCATTTATTAGGCATGCCCCATAAGAAAGCAACATTAAATGTTCTCCCCTTCTGTTTGGCACTGTAGAGTATAATATGCTTGTGCCGTGTGGAAGGAGGGTGAAAAAAGCATGTATGCTGTCAAAGAGGAGAAGCCGGGGCAGCCAGCAAATTCCTGCTAACTCTACTGACCAGTAACATTAGGGCCTGTGAAGATCTATAGTACCATCATGAATAAATGGATTTGGTGTACCACACATTTTTTATAGCATTTTATTATTTTAATTGCCTTGCTATTTGTGCACATGAAAATGTGCTTTTCGCTGTAAAAGTCATCTAGTTGGTTTAAAAGAATGTAAAAGTATAGGCTCATGTCTTGGGGGAGATGTAGTATGGGGGTCATTCAGACCCGATCGCATACTGCATTTTTTCGCAGCCGTGCGATCGGGTCTGTACTGCGTATGCGTGTGACCCACAATACGCAGATACGTTGGGGCACTGGCGATGGCCGTTGCCGGGCAGCGACGAAACGAATGAAGAAAGCGATCGCAGCGGCGATCGCAAGAAGATTGACAGGAAGGAGGCTTTTGTGGGTGGCAACTTACCGATTTCTGGGAGTGTCTGGAAAAATGCAGGCGTGCCTGGCCATTTCCAGGGAGGGTTCCTGACGTCAGCAACATCCCAGATCGTTGCAGCGGCTGAGTAAGTTCTGGGTTCTGCAGAAACTGCACAAACTTCTGTTTGTGCAGCTCGCTGCACAGCCGATCGCTCCCCTGCACAGCGTTTACCCCCTCCCCTATAGGCGGCGATTACTTGGTCACAGCAGTGCAAAAAATAGCCTGCATGCGACCGGGTCTGAATTCGTCCCTAAATCTTCGAGACTGATAAAGTGGAGAGAGATTAAGCACCAACCAATCAGCTCCTAAGTGCCATTTTACAGGCTGTTTGAAAAATGACAGGTAAGATCTACCAGTTGAGTCTCCGTGGTCACTCAGTTGACAAAGATTGACGCTTTGGCTATCCTTGATTTAAGCGATCACTTTATTTTCTAGGTTTGCATCCAGAATTCTTACTATGTATGTGCGGGACTACACAAATTCAAGCAGCAATTAACAGAAAAAATGTGCAGTACTAGACAGCAGTGGCTAATGTTTTTCGACAGCTCGGCACATTTCATAATTTAGTGGTGCCCTAGAAATCCATGGATCGACAACAGGATATTGGGTAGATCTGCTGTGATCAGCCTTTTACATTGTGGGGATACTTAATTTGTTTGCCCCCTAATGAGACAACGAGCTACCTCGGTTTTCTGTTATACCCCTCGGAGCATGGTGAAGTGTTAAAATTAGAGATGAGCGGGTTCGGTTCCCTGAGAACCAATCCCCCCCCCCCCCCCCTAACTTCACTGCCTGAGCCCGGATCCGAGTCAGGCACGGGTTTTCCCACCTGACTCGGAAACCAGAACGAGGCAAAACATCATCATCCCGCTGTCGGATTCGCGCGGGGTTTGGATTCCATATAAGGAGCCGCGTGTCGCTGCCATTTTCACTCCGGCATTGGAGAGTGTAAAGAGAGGACGTGTCTCCGTCCTCAGTGTCCTGCATCAGTTCAGTGGTAGTGTCTTGTGCTGCGTCAGTCCAGTCACAGTGGTGGTGTCCTGTGCTGCCATATGTCCAGTGTTGCTTTATAAGTCCAGTCCAGTGGTGCTGTGTTGTGCTGCATCAGTCCAGTGGTGGTGTCTTGTGCTGCATCAGTGCAGTCACAGTGGTGGTGTCCTGTGCTGCCATATGTCCAGTGCTGCTATATAAGTCCAGCCCATTGCAGTGGTGCTGTGTTATCCTGCATCAGTCCAGTGGTGGTGTCCCTGTGCTGCTGTATATGTCCAGTGATACTGCCGTATATGTCCAGTGGTACTGCCGTATATGTCCAGCAATACTGCCGTATAAATCCAGTGATACTGCTGTATATGTCCAGTGGTACTGCCATATGATTCCAGTGGTACTGTCATATAAATCCAATCCAGTGATACTGCCGTATATGTCCAGTGATACTGCCGTGTATGTCCAGTGGTACTGCCTTATAATTCCAGTGGTACTGCCGTATAATTCCAGTGATACTGCTGTATAATTCCAGTGGTACTGCCGTATAATTCCAGCGGTACTGGCGTATAAATCCAGTCCAGTGATACTGCCGTATAATTCCAGTGGTACTGCCGTATAATTCCAGTGATACTGCTGTATAATTCCAGTGGTACTGCTGTATAATTCCAGTGGTACTGACGTATAATTCTA
This sequence comes from Pseudophryne corroboree, assembly GCF_028390025.1. Classification (NCBI taxonomy): domain Eukaryota; kingdom Metazoa; phylum Chordata; class Amphibia; order Anura; family Myobatrachidae; genus Pseudophryne; species Pseudophryne corroboree. Next base: position 181,135,973 of record NC_086444.1, on the reverse strand, counting down.
GTGATACTGACGTATAATTCCAGTGGTACTGGCATATAATTCCAGTGGTACTGGTGTATAAATCCAGTCCAGTGATACTGCTGTATATGTCCAGTGGTACTGCCATATAATTCCAGAGATACTGCCGTATATGTCCAGTGGTCATGCCGTATAAATCCAGTGGTAATGGCATAAAAATCCAGTCCAGTGATAGTGCCGTATATGTCCAGTGGTACTGTCGTATATGTCCAGTGGTACTGGCGTATAAATCCAGTCTAGTGATACTGCCGTATACTGTATGTCCAGTGATACTGCCGTATATGTCCAGTGATACTGCCGTATATGTCCACTGGTACTGCCGTAAAAATCCAGTGGTACTGGCGTATAAATCCAGTCCAGTGATACTGCCGTATATGTCCAGTGGTACTGCCGTATAAATCCAGTGATACTGCTGTATATGTCCAGTGGTACTGCTGTATAAATCCAGTGGTACTGGTGTATAAATCCAGTCCAATGATAGTGCCCTTATATGTCCAGTGATACTGCCGTATAAATCCAGTCCAGTGGTACAGCTGTATAATTCCAGTGATACTGCCGTATAATTCCAGTGATACTGCCGTATAATTCCAGTGGTATTGGTGTATAAGTTCAGTGATACTGCCATATAAATCCAGTCCAGTGGTACTGCCGTACAAGTACAGTGGTACTGCCGTTCAAGTCCAGTGGTACCTCCGTATAATTCCAGTGATACTGCCGTATAATTCCAGTGATAATGCTGTATAATTCCAGTGGTACTGCCGTATAATTCCAGTGGTACTGCCATATAAATCCAGTCCAGTGGTGCTGCCATATAAGTTCAGTGGTGCTGTCCTGTGCTGTATATTATTTACTCCAAATAAAGGGGTTATTAATATTTAATCCAAATAATTTTCACAGAGTTTTCCCTGTGTGGTGTTGAGGTACGCTCTCCTGAACCGCATATTGTTATGTAACTCCAGAAAAATAATGAAGAACAAAAATTTGGAAGATAAAATAGGGAAAGATCAAGAACCACTTCCTCCTAGTTCTGAAGCAGCGTCATGACATAGATGATGAAATGCCATCAACGTCGTCTGCCAAGGCCGATGCCCAATGTAATAGTAGAGGGCATGTAAAATCCAAAAAGCCAAAGTTCAGTAAAAAGACCCAAAAAAAGAAATTTAAACGGTCTGAGGAGAAACATAAACTTGCCAATATGCAATTTATGACACGGAGTGGCAAGGAATGGCTAAGGCCCTGGCCTATGTTCATGACTAGTGGATCAGCTTCACATGATGATGGAAGCCCTCATCCTCCCACTAGAAAAATGGTAAGAGTTAAGCTGGCAAAAGCACAGCAAAGAACTGTGCGTTCTAAGATGGTATCACAAATCCCCAAGGAGAGTCCAAGTGTGTCGGCGGTTGTGATGCCTGACCTTCCCAACACTGGACGGGAAGAAGTGGCTCCTTCCACCATTTGCACGCCCTCTGCAAGTGCTGGAAGTAGCACCCACAGTCCAGTTTCTGATATTCAAATTGAAGATGTCACTGTTGAAGTACACCAGGATGAGGATATGGGTGTTGCTGGCTCTGAGGAGGAAGTTGACGATGAGGATTCTGATGGTGATGTGGTTTGTTTAAATCAGGCACCGGGGGAGACACCTGTTGTCTCTGGGATCAATAAGCCCATTGTGATGCCTGGGCAAAATACCAAAAAAGCCAACTCTTCGGTGTGGAATAATTTCTCCACAAATCCGGACAACAGGTGTCAAGCCGTGTGTTGCCTCTGTCAATCTGTAATAAGTAGGTATAAGGACGTTAACCACCTAGGAACATCCTCCCTTATACATCACCTGCTGTGCATTTATCAGAAGTCAGTTTCAAGTTGTAAAACTTTGGGTAAGAGCATAAGCAGTCCACTGACACCTAAAACCCTTCTTCCTCTTGTACCCAAGCTCCTGCAAGCCACACCACCAACTCCCTTAACGTCAACTTCCTTCTCAGCCATGAACGTCAGTAGTCCTGCAGGCCATGTCACTGGCAAGAGTCGGAGTCCTTTCCTAACCGGGATTCCTCCGGAGGATCCTTGAGTGGTTCATCTACTGCTGCTGTTGCTGCTGCTGCTGTTGTTGCTGCTGGGAGTTGATCGTCATCCCAGAGGGGAAGTCTTACGGAAACTGGGGAACATCATCGCACAATGGCTTACCCCAATTAGACTCTCTTGGGGATTTGTGATATCGGACAATGCCACCAATATTGTGCGTGCATTACATCTGGGCAAATTCCAGCACGTCCCATGTTTTGCACATACAATTAATTTGGTGGTGCAGAAGCCACTTTCGACATTCAGCCACCACATGCCAAAAACTTGAGCACCAGCAAACACTCCCGAACCTGCCCTGCCATCACCTGAAGCAAGAGGTGGTAACGAAGTGGAATTCAACCCTCTATATGCTTCAGAGGATGGAGGAGCAGCAAAAGGCCATTCAAGCCTATACATCCACTTACGATATAGGCAAAGGAGTGAGAATGCACCTGACTCAAGCGCAGTGGAGAATGATTTCCGTCTTGTGCAAGGTTCTCCAATCCTTCTTGCCACACGTGAAGTCAGCTCAGACACTGCCAGCTTGAGTCAGGTCATTCCCCTCATCAGGCTTTTGCAGAAGAAGCTGGAGAAATTGAAGGAGGAGCTAAGATGGAGCTATTCCGTAAAGTATGTGGGACTTGTGGATGGAGTCCTTCATTCGCTTTGCCAGGATTCACGGGTGGTTAATCTGTTGAAATTAGAGCACTACATTTTGGCCACCGTGCTCGATCCTAGGTTTAAAGCCTATTTTGTATCTCTCTTTCTGGCAGACACAAGTCTGCAGAGGTTCAAAGACCTGCTGGTGAGAAAATTGTCAACTCAAGCGGAACATGACCCATCAACAGCTCCTCCTTCATTTTCTCCAACAACTGGGGCTGTGAGGAAAAGGATAAGATTTCCTAGCCCACCCGCTGGCGGTGATGCAGGACAGTCAGGAGCGAGTGCTGACATCTGGTTCGGACTGAAGGACCTGCCAACGATCACTGACATGTCTACTGTCACTGCATATGATTATGACACCATTGAAAGAATGGTGGAGGATTATATGAGTGACAGCATCCAAGCAGGCATGTCAGACAGTCCGTATGTATACTGGCAGGAAAAAGAGGCAATTTGGATGCCCTTGCACAAACTGGCTTTATTTTACCTAAGTTGTCCCCCTCCAGTGTGTACTCCGAAAGAGTGTTTAGTGTAGCCGGTAACCTTGTCAGCGATCGGCATAGGAGGTTACTTCCACAAAATGTGGAGAAGATGATGTTCTGCAAAATTAGTTATAAATTCCTCTGGGAAGACTCTGTGAGGAGGAGGATGTACACACTGAAAGGGTGAGGAATCGGAGTATGAGGTCGACATCTTGCCTCTGTAGAGCCAGTTTGTGCAAGGAGAGATTGATTGCTTCTTTTTTGGTGGGGGCCCAAACAAACCAGTCATTTCAGCCACAAATGATTGGTTTGAAGGGTGGGTGGGAGGGCCCAAGGACAATTCCATCTTGCACCTCTTTCTTCTTTGCATCATGTCCTGTTTGGGGACTAGTTTTTTAAAGTGCCTTCCTGTCTGACACTGCCGTACAATTCCAGGGGTACTGCCGCATTAGTCCAGGGGTACTGCCATATAAGTCCAGTCCAGTGGTGCCGTCTTGTGCTGCATCAGTCCAGTGGTGGTGTATTGTGCTGCCAGAGCCGGCCCTAACCAATATGATGCCCTAGGCAAGATTTTGGCTGGTGCCCCCTTGCACAGATGCTAGTTCCGCCTCTGACCCTGTATCCCTTTTTACACATTACGGCAGACAGCGTCCCCTTTTTACACATTACGGCAGTCAGTCCCCCTTTTTACACATTACGGCAGCCAGTCCCCCTTTCACACATTACGTAGACAGGATGGATAGATAGATAGATAGATAGATAGATAGATAGATAGATAGATAGATAGATAGATGGATGGATGGATGGATGGATGGATGGATGGATGGATGGATGGATAGATAGATAGATAGATAGATAGATAGATAGATAGATAGATAGATAGATAGATAGATAGATAGATAGACAGACAGAATAGATGATACTTACCCAGAGCCGGCCCTAACCAATATGATACCCTAGGCAAGATTTTGGCTGGTGCCCCCTTGCACAGATGCTAGTTCAGCCTCTGACCCTGTACCCCTTTCGCAGCACGATCACCCCTCACCCATAGCAGTCATCATTTTGGTGCTCCTACCCCCTATATTTTAAATAGGAACAGTGTGCACATTCGGTGCGCAGCGCAAAACAGGTTGTGTTCTTGCTGTGAAGGGGCATGGCCACACAATAGTACCCCCAGTTGAAATTCCGCCACACAGTACTGCAACTTTATTCACTTTATATCATGCAATTATGTCTCTTCACATTACATCACACAGTAGTATCACGTTACTTCTCACAGTAGTGCCCTTTATTCACATTACACCACACCATATTGCTCTTTATTCACATTAGACCACACAGTAGTGCCCTTTCTATATGCTACGCCACAAAGTACTGTAGTATGCCTTATACACATAATGCTGCACATTAGTAATGCATTTCATATGCAGATAGAGCCGCAGTCGCACGCAGAATATAGGCATGCTGCATATCATTTTAATCAGCAGAAGCTGCTTGTGCCCCTAGACAGTCCAAATGCCCTAGGCATTTGCCTAGTTTGCCTATGCCTAGGGCCGGCTCTGTGTGCTGCCATAAGTCCAGTGGTGGTGTCATGTGCTGTATATTATTTACTCCAAATAAAAGGGTTATATACATTACTTATATTATCCAAATACTTTTTACAGGTTTTGCCCTGTGTGGTGTAGGGGTACACCTGCCTGTGCTGCATATTATTATAATAGCTCCAAATAAAATGATTATTATTATCCAAATTAATTTTACAGGCTTTGCCGTGTGTGTGTGTGGTTTAGGGGTACGCTCTCCTGTGCCACCAATAGTGTGCGTGTATTACATCTGGGCAAATTCCAGCATGTCCCATGTTGTTTGTGCCGCACACTTGTGTCGCTTAGCTTAGTCATGCAGCTACCTCATTGCACCTGTTTTTCTTCTTTGCATGATGTGCTGTTTGGGGCCTAGTTTTTTTTAAGTGCCATCCTGTCTGCCTCTGCCATTGCAGTGCCACTCCTAGATGGGTCAAGTGTTTGTGCCGCTCACTTGTGTCGCTTAGCTTAGCCATCCAGCTACCTAATTGCACCTCTTTTTCTTCTTTGCATCATGTGATGTTTGGGGCCTATTTTTAAAATCTGCCATCCTGTCTGCCACTGCAGTGCCACTCCTAGATGGGCCAGGTGTTTGCCGCACTTTAGTGTCGCTTAGCTTATTCATCCAGCCACCTCGGTGCAACCTTTTGGCCTAAAAACAATAAGTCACCCATATGTTTTATTATTATGCAAACTAGAACCATAACCTAGAAATAATGACACGTACAACTGTATAGATTGGAAAAAATGGAGGTCACAGCCAAATTTATTAAATTTGAATCAGAATTGTTAATCACCGGTGGCGAAAAATACAGTGCCAACTCGGCCATGGCTTAAAACTTTTGAATCTTTAAATAAATGGGGCGGAGTTTCCGCCCCTTGCGCAATCCGTCCTGGGTAGAACCATCTCCCCTTAATTAGCACAGTGCTGGTCCCTCCTTAAGATGGTGACCTGGTCCTCCCCTGAGGTAGTGACCGACTCGCCTTTCTCAAAGGGGAAATGCTAGCCAAGCTCTGCTGCGCTAAATTGAGCCGCCGAATAGCACTGCTTTCCGCCCGCTGCGCCTCGCACTTGCTGTAATACATATAGCTTATTATTCCAACGATAAAAAACTTTCAAAGCACAATTAAAAAACACAATTTTACGAATTTAACTTGCTGGGTGGGTGGGTAGGTGGGATCACAAAATGGCAAGAGGAATTTGAAATCCTCTGCCAGCGCTTAAATAAACTAATCTAACCCGCCTACCTAACTACTCCCTATTGGATAATGTTTGATTGACATACATCAACAACCTATTAGAAAATATCAACACAAAACCAGATCCAACTAGCTTAGCTACATAACAAACAGGATGCTTATATTCACTCTATCCTATACAGTCTCTCGTTCTTTTTAAGTCACCCATATGTTTTATTATTATGCAAACTAGAACCATAACCTAGAAATAATGACACGTACAACTGTATAGATTGGAAAAAATGGAGGTCACAGCCAAATTTATTAAATTTGAATCAGAATTGTTAATCACCGGTGGCGAAAAAAGCAGTGCCAATTCGGCCATGGCTTAAAACTTTTGAATCTTTAAATAAATGGGGCGGAGTTTCCGCCCCTTGCGCAATCCGTCCTGGGTAGAACCATCTCCCCTTAATTAGCACAGTGCTGGTCCCTCCTTAAGATGGTGACCTGGTCCTCCCCTGAGGTAGTGACCGACTCGCCTTTCTCAAAGGGGAAATGCTTGCCAAGCTCTGCTGCGCTAAATTGAGCCGCCGAATAGCACTGCTTTCCGCCACATTCGAAGACTCCAGACTACGAAACCGCCACCAACAGCCTACCTTCAAAATTCATTTAAACCTTTCAATAATGCTGTGACAAACAACTCCAAACCAGCCTCAGATAAATGCACTCCATCTAATCTGTACAATTCTACCCTCTCAGAACGCAAATCTGGGTGCTTAACCACTTTCCCCTTTAAACTAATAACCAATCTGGAGGTTGCGGCATTGAGCTTCCTTCTTACTTTATCTAACGCCGCTCCCCCTTGGGTGCCCCTCCAAAATCTACGCGGTACTACTTCTGACCACACCACCTTAACCAACGGCCAATGTTCCGCAATTATTTGAAAATCTTTCTTTATGTTGTTAAATAACGCTATACCCTTACAAGTACCTAAATCATTGCCTCCTAAATGTATCAACAAGCAATCAGGGGCACCCCAATTCTTTTCGCAATCCCAGAGCACACTCAATAAATTGCTCCATCTCATTCCCCGTAGACCTATCCACCTCACTTTAAAAGGGAACGACTTAGATGCCTTGTGCCTGCTGGCCCAATAGACATATGAATGACCCACAATCCACACCCGGCTTGACAATGTCAAAAAACCTGCAGAAAAAAACAGCAAAACAAATAAAATTTTATTTAAATTATGATTCAACAACCTTTTAAAACAGGGAGGGATAAAACTTAGTTATTTCGGCGACCCAGATGGAGGTGAACGACACCAAACCTCAAAAATTTTTGTGAGGGAAAAGGTGAAAAGAACTCCAATCCCCCTTTAACGGCGGGTAGCTTATGGCCCTGGGTTTCCTAAATAACAAACTCGCAGGATGCCTCTATTAATGCAACTTATCCCCTCTAACATAGCGCTTGTAAGCATCTGACTCCACCTTCCCAACCTCTTAATCTCATCCTTGGAAGAGTCTGCCGCTGCTGCGCAAGTCGCTGCTCCTATCCTGAAAGAATGCGTCCCGTAATGCTCTAATGGAAGGCCCAATGCTATTAAACACTTATTAAAAATACTTGTGAATTGAAATTTAGATAAAGGATTCCGATCTCTATGTACCAACCACTGATCCCCCCCTTTCGGACGAATTCGTCCGTAGGCCTCAGCTAATCTTACTGGGCAGATGCTCGGCTCCAAATGCATAGGAACAGAAATCCATTTACCCCTTCCCAACTGATCCGTTTTGGACCGGTGTATCTTGATAAGAAGCTTATCGCTCCTAACCACTACATTACTCAACAATATACCCGAATCAACTGAACCCTTGTTTTTTGCAACTAGTTCACCTACTCTTAAGGCACCAAAAAAGGCCACTGCAAATGCCAAACTACAAAGGTTAACCTTGAACTCTCCTATCGCAATACCCGAAACAGCAATAATTAGATCTCTCAAAAGCTCGATGTCAATTGGCCTACGCTCATCTCTTATATTTGCCTGCTCTTTACACCACCCCTTCATCGCCTTTGATAACATAAAAGATTTAGTTGGGTCGATCAACCCCTCTAAACGTGAAAAATACGAAATTCCTGCTAAAGCTCCCGACATAGCCGCTTTAGAACGACCCTTTTCATGTCCTAACCATACAAACGCTAACATAGCATCCTGTACACTCTTACCACTACCTTCCGAATTCATGTACGCCTGCCAATCATTCCATGCTGCAGAATACGATCTCACCGTCCCAGGTGCCAATGCCTTCAATGCTAACGCTTTCATGCCAGTTTGATGATCTGCCATACAAATTCAGGACATGACAAACCCTCCAATCTAGCCGCTGGAGCTAATGCTCTAAATCTATCCCATTGAAAACGGGACAAAGCATCCGCTATCTCGTTCCTCACCTCAGGCACATGCCTAGCACTTAACTCTATATTCTTCTGCATACACCTAAGGGTTAAATGCCTTAACAACTTCAATGCATGAGAACATGAAGACTTTTGATTGTTGATCGCTTGAACTACCCCTAGATTATCGCAGCAAAACAAAACCCTTTGATTACCGAGCTTATAGCCCCAGATCTCAACCGCGACAATGATTGGAAAAAGCTCAAGTAGAAGCATGTTATTAGTAAGCCCTTTCACATGCCATTCTTCAGGCCAAGCTTCCGCCCACCATTCACCTTCAAAATATGCACCGAAGCCTAGGGACCCTGATGCATCTGTGAAAAATTGTAAATCTCTGTTGTTTACTTCTTCTTGCAGCCAAATACAAACCCCATTAAAATCTCTCAAAAATTCTAACCAAACCTTACAATCTTCTTTCAACTCCGATAAAATGCGTATAAAATGGTGAGATTTCTTAACCCCTGCAGTGGCTCTTTCTAACCTACGACTAAAAACCCTTCCCATCGGAATGACCCTACAAGAAAAATCTAATAACCCCAGAAGTGATTGGACCTGTTTCAGAGTCATCTTTTTTGCAGAAATAAAATTCTCCAATAAACTCCTTAAACCATTCACTTTTTCCGCTGGCAATCTACAAAGGCCTGCTTCAGTATCAATTTCTATACCCAGATAAGACAAACGGGTCACTGGCCCCTCTGTTTTTCCTTAGCTACGGGTACACCAATTACTGAAAAAAGAGCTTGAACCGAAAACAGCAATTCATGACATGCCGAGCTCCTCGCAGGGCCTGCTAACAAGAAATCATCCAAATAATGAGCGACTCCTGTCTGACCTGTGCCGGCCTTTACACACCACTGTAAAAATGAACTAAAACATTCAAAGTAAGAACACGAAATTGAACAGCCCATCGGCAAACACCTGTCCACATAAAATTGACCTTCAAGCTTGAAACCCATGTATTTAAATGAATCAGGATGTAGCGGCAACAATCTAAAAGCCGATTCTATATCCACTTTTGCTAACATAGCTCCTACACCAAAACCTTGAACCATAGCAACGGCTTCCTCAAAAGACTGATACTTAACGCTACACAGAGAAGGGTCCAGAGCCTCGTTTATTGAGCCTCCCTCCGGATAGGAAAGGTGCTGAATTATCCGAAATTTACCCGGCTCCTTCTTTGGAACTACCTCCAATGGTGAAACACAAAAATCAGCTAAAGGCGGACTTTTAAAAGGTCCACACATATGCCCCAAACTAACTTCAGCAGCAATTTTGGCTGTTACTATTTCTGGATAATCTCTAGCTGATTTAAGATTCCTTCTGGCTAAAACTAATACTGGCCTAGCTATTGGCAATTTAAATCCGAACTTAAAACCTTGCAGCAAAAATGCCGCCTCCTCCCTGAGAGGATAGCGGCCCAACCATCGCTCTAAAACTACTACATCTACTGGGGACTCCGCTTAACTTATTAGCGGCCCTCTGCTCCCCTCTACCCACTGATTGAGTTGCGGGCCTGCTGCAATCTTTTGCTGCGTGACCTCCGCCACACAGCATGCAGATATGTCTATATCTACATGTTGTTCGCCTACTGCATTGCGCGTTATTGAACGCGTAACATTTTTCTCTTCCTGCTGTGTTAAAGCCTGGTCTAAACTGAAAGGGCTGTCTACGACCCATCGACTCCGCGAAAGACCTATTACTATGAGTTACCTCCAACCATACCTCTACATCTTTAAAACCTAAACTTTGCAATTTCTGACAGTCTTGCTTCTTCCTAAATAATTAATCGTACTGACGCCAAACATTATGCCTAGCCGTCAGAAACATTACATATTATGTATAAGATGCAGATATTTAATTACGTTGAGAAACTCTGATGGACGAGATTCTATATAACAAGCCGCAAAAATATACATCCCCGTAATCCAATTGGGATAACTCCTCCTTGCCTCTTCTGCAACCGGCCCCCCGGCCCTTGCTGTATCTAGAGCCTTTTTAGCGTCGTGTGTAATTGCGAACATGTCTATGAAGCGTCCTTTCTTTATACGCTCCCTCACCTTAGACCTTACTCCCCTCAATATTGCCGTATTTGCACAATGCACACTATCGCCTGACGCATCTGGAGCCGAACTGCCCGCCAAACTGCGCCCTCCCTTTGAACCCTTACGCTTTCCCCTAAGATGCTGAACGAATGTCCGCATAAATTTACGCGGATTCTCCAGCGAGCTAGACGTATCCGATGACTCGTCAGAATGCGAAGATTTTGCGCTAAGCTGAATTTCTGTAATTATCTTACCAGCTCCTGATGTAGAAGGACCTTCGCCTGCGTCTCCTGCGACCTCCTGTCCCACGTTGTGCGACGCGCCCGCCGCAGCTTGACTTGATGATTGTTGATCCTGCGAAATCCCAATGACTGCTGTCGAATCTAACGAAGCTGTGTGAGATGTTAACACCTGCGGACTCATTAAAACAGCGTTACTTCCTGCTTGACCCGCCACGTCTGACCCATCGGCTGCTACCGACGGTGCCCGCGCTTGAGATTGCACGTTTGGCTGACTCTCTGACTGCCTTGGTGATGGGGTCTAGCTGGTGGAGGAACTTGGGGCAGAGGCGGCAGCCCTATCTGATGAACACCCATAAACTGATTAGGCGCAGGCTGCAACCAATGCCCATATTGAGGGCCTGCCTGCGGGGGGCTCGAAAACTGCAAAAACTGCGGAAAAGCAAACGGCTGATATAAATGACTTAACTGCTGGTTATATTGAGGGTTAAAGAAATGCTGTTGCCTTGTTAAAGGCAGATGCGCGACATTTTGCTGGGCCCCTTGACTGAAATACGGGGACCATGACCCTTGCTGGGGTTGAAAATTACCACTTGCCTGCAAATTAACTTGATGGGAAAAAGGGGGAGGGAAGGGGGGGTTGCAATCAATCCCCTTGTCCTATCTAAACCTCCCACTGCAGGTCCTGGGGAACTCCTTATACCCCCTGCTGCCCCCCCACATTCATGATATTATTATTTTCACCCCCTATGGGAGAGGCTAATATGCTGCCTCTCCCTTGGGGCTCTAATGGTTGTCCGCGCGTCCCTGCAGCTGCGCTCCCCTCCCCAGCTCCTAAAGCTATGGGAGAGGGGCTAACGGCCGCCGTGTCCGCCTCCATGGAAACGGGGGCGGGGCTTGCAGCAGCGGGTGCCGATGCACCGGACCCGCTGCTTAATACTGGGGATGGGCGGCGGGGTGTGCTCGCAGGGCTGGCTGTCGCTCCCGACAGCCGGGCCCGCAGCACTGAAGGAGACGGAGAGGGAGGCGGGTGACTCGTCACCGCTCCCTCCGTCCGGGCCGCGTGAGCGCTGGGAGCCGCGTGACCGGCTCCCCTTACAGTAAAACGCCGCGCTCCCCTCACCGCCGGAGAGGCAGCAGAAAGAGGTCTGGATACCTCAACCAAGCGGCGGGGAGGGGGCGCACTGCGGCGGGGGCGAGGCATATTAATATCCTTGAGGGACTTAGTGGCAGCAGAAATCCTACTCAAGCCTAACCCCCAAAATCACCTCACAAATTTTACTTTTACACTTCAATACACTTCAAATATATAAGCCACCAGAATAATATATGATTTAACTAAGTTAATTGTAATACTATTAATGAAGGAATAAACTCTTCTTAAAACAATTAAACAGTTTATGAAACACCTGTGGAGTGATACCGAATACTTTACCAGCCCCAGGGATCACAAAATGGCAAGAGGAATTTGAAATCCTCTGCCAGCACTTAAATAAACTAATCTAACCCGCCTACCTAACTACTCCCTATTGGATAATGTATGATTGACATACATCAACAACCTATTAGAAAATATCAACACAAAACCAGATCCAACTAGCTTAGCTACATAACAAACAGGGTGCTTATATTCACTCTATCCTATACAGTCTCTCGTTCTTTTTATTGTGAGGTGTGAGGTATTCAGAATAGACTGGAAATGAGTGGCAACAAAAACAATTAAGTCGTGCGCTCAGTGAGTGGTGGTCAGAGTCGGGCATAGGCAAACTAGGCAATTGCCTAGGGCATTTGATATGCCTAGGGGCATCAGCAGCTTCTGCTGATTAAAATGATATGCGGCATGCCTATATTCTGTGTGTAGCATTTCATATGCAGATACAGCCACAGTCTCACGCAGTATATAGGCATGCAGCATATCATTTTAATCATCAGAAGCTGCTTGTGCATCCTAGCCACATAGCAATGCAAATAAGATGCATTTTCATAAAAATAAAATAAAAAAGGTGTGGCCGACGTTAGCATTGAGGCAAGATTTATGAGGACACATCTGTATCCAAGCAGAGGAAGAGGTCACAGTGTTAGTGGCAGTGTGAGTGTTGTGTGCATGTGAGTGGGTTGGTTGTGCAGTAGTGTTCGGAATATGTGTAAGGAGCATTATGTGTGTCATGTAAAAATGAATTAATAATGTGCAACATATGTGTAAGGGGCACTATGTGTGTCATTATGTGTATAAGGGCATTAATAATGTGCAGCATATGTGTAACAGAGTACTACTGTATGTATGTCATTATGTGTATAGGAGCACTAATAATGTGAAGCAAATGTGTAGGGGCACTGTGTATCATTATGTGTATAAGGGCATTAATGTACGGCATATGTGTAAGGGACATTATGTGTAAAAGGGTATTAATAAAGGTTGTCATAATGTGTAAGGCGCATTATTTTTTATAAGGACAGTAATAAGGTGTCTCATATGTGTAAGGGGCATTACTGTGTGGAATGTGTATAAATGCATTACTAATGTGTGGCATTATGTGTATAAGGTGCTCAGGTGCTCTACTATGTGGCGTTGCGTATAGAAAGGGCACTACTGTGTCGTCTAATGTGAATAAAGAGCAATAGGGTGTGGTGTAATGTGAATATAAGGAGCAATTCAGTGTGATGTAATGTGAATAAGGGGCTCTACTGTGAGGAGTAACGTTAATAAGGTAAAGTGATACTACTGTGGGATGTAATATGAATTATAGACACTATCACATGATCAAATGTGAATAAAGTTGCAGTACTGTGTGGCGTAATTGGAATTGGGGTTATTGTGTGGCCATGCCCCTTGCCAGCAAACACCCCCCTTTTTGGGCTGTGTGCGCCAAATGTGCGAATTGTTCCTATTTCAAATATAGGGGGTACAAAGTACAAACACCAAAATAAGGACTGCTATGGGTGAGGGGTGATGGTACTGGGAAAGAGGTGGAAGGTCAGAGGCTGAACCAGCGGTAGTGCTAGGGGGCACCAGCCAAAATCTTGCCTAGGGCATCATATTGGCTAGGGCCGGCTCTGGTGGTGGTGTATGAGATTGTCAGCAGCGACTTGGAAAGGGAATGCCAGTCCCTAGAGAATACACTGAGTGAAACAAAAAACAAGTTGCGCTCAACAATCAAGAATTGAAAACATTTATTTTTATGGAAATGAGTGGAAATTAATGAATGTTTTATGGAAATGAGTGGAAATGAATGTTATTGAGGTTAATAATACTGTATGATCAAAATTCCCCCAAATTATGTGATTTTAGCTGTTTTTGTGGGTTTTTTTTTTAAATCATCCAGATCCAAAACCAAAACAAAAACCAATCCAGATCCAAAACATGAGCATGGAACCAGAACCAAAAACAGAAACGCCAGAAAATGATCAACATATGATTAGTTTGTTTCTTCTTTATTGTGTTTGATTGATGATCTAAAAAGTCTTAGTACAGTACTGGTTAAAGATAATGAAAGAGTAGTTAACAAATGATTTCCTTGTACATAAATCAGATCCAAATTTTTAGCACTTTCCGCAGGGAGTCGTATAAAGAGGAAATGGAGAGAGATTTTTTTTTTAGGTTTCTGAACATTTCAATGTTGATGCTGATTATTTTAGAAGACATTATCAATTAATTCCTTTATTTTGGTCAAGTGTACTAATTGGCACTGTTTGCTTTTACAGCTTTCTCACATTAGTTGTAATGCTATAATATTAGTAGAACATGGGGGAAATGTTGATTGGTTAAATAGTATTTTCAAAATCGCAAACTGAATACACTGAGAAGAAAAAATACAGGATAAAGAGAAAGAAAGGCATATGTTATGTATTTGGAATTTTTATTATTTAACAGAGGCATATGCATTTTCCTTATTCACAAAGTACTTGAAATAGTTTAATAATCTTTCATTTCTGGGCACACAATTGGTGTAATGGTTACCACTACTACCTCACAGAACTAAAGTATTGGGTTCAATTCCCACCACAGCCATGTGTTCTCCCTGTGCTTGCATGGGTTTCTTGCAGGTACTACAGTTTCCTCACGCAATCAAAACATATACTGGTAGGTTAACTGGCTCCAAACAAAAAATATTAATCCTAATGTGTATATGTGTGTGTACAACTGGTAGGGAATATACTATAGACTGTTAGCTCACAAAGTGGCAGTGAGGTTCTACCAAGTTGCTGCTGATGTACTACAGTACTCCACTACTGTAAATGACTATAGAAGCACCAAAGGTCTCAGCGCATGCCCAGTTAGAATAATATACTGTAAATTGTGTGACTACAAAAAATGGTACTGTATGTCCAATAATTTATTAGGGTAAAAGAAAATAATATATCATACAATCATATGGGTATACTAAAATAAAAAAATCATTAAGTTTAGCTATCAATGGAGTACCTAATACCGGTATACAAGAAAAAGAAATACACCATAATATAAAACATTAATCAAACAATATAAAAAATCACTGTTCTTTGTAAGGTTATAGGGGCATATTCATTATCCCTAATAAATAAATAAAAAATTCAAAGATTTCCTTTGTTACAGCCTGCATCGACTATTTCTACACTCCCCATACTATAGTATGGGCATGTAGAAATTAGTACATTCATCAAACTCTGATCAAGCATTTTGTTCGGAGTTCGATAGTGAAACTGCTCGCCATCCTAAGGTGGAAAATAGTTTCCCGAAGCAGCAGAGGGGGAGAAAACACCGCCTCCCGCTGTGTCCTCTTACCTCCTGCGGCTCTTCCCCCCCCCCCCCCCCCACAGCTCCCAAACAGTCCTCCTACGACAGTGTTTTTTAACCACTGTGCCGTGGCACACTAGTGTGCCCTGAGCAATCTTCAGGTGAACCGCCATAGAAGCACAGCCAAGCCTGTCAGTGTTTTGCCACTACTGAGGTCCTGGAACGATCAATACTGGTGAGTTTAGTGGTTGCAGAGCCAGTTCTAATTTTGGGCCTGGGCGGTGTTGGGCTCTTCTGGTTTTCTCTGATGTGGCTCAGGCGTTACCCATGGAGAAGCTGCAACATGATATCCTAGGACATGCAACTGCACCATGCATCACCATTATATGTGAATGTGCCTTGGCAATATTTAAATCTTGTTCAGTCTGCCGCGAGTTGTAAAAGGATGAAAATCTCTGTGCTACAGGGTCGTCACCATATTGTTATAAAAACGCCCCAAAAATGCCAAAAGGAGTGCATTGCTGGAGTTTGCTACCCCTCCCCATTATGCCTGTGCTGTAGCCAGTGGCAGTGGCGCCATCTTCCCAGTGATCTCTTCGGGAAGATGGTGCTGCACATAGAAAGCAAAGACTCTGGCATTGCTCCTGATTGGCTGCTGGTCTGCGAGCTCTGATTGGCTCACGAACCGGCCACTGATTAAAGATCCCCGCGCCGCCGCCGGAGACCTGACTGAAGTACAGGAGAGGCACACGCTGCACTCTCTTGCCCTCGCTGCAAGCAGTGTGGTCGGGTCGCAAAAGGACCCCTGCCTGCGGGCCGCAAAAGGATGCGGTAGGGGCCGTAAATTTGACACCCCGGCCCTAGAGTATCAGAATTTGTTTCACGGAACCCCTAGACAAAAGATTCTTAGTGAGAGATTCAGAAAAAAAATATAAAATGAAGTAAATTCTGCTTATAATATGTTATCCTTAGGTTCAGTTATGTGGTGAGGGACTGGTTTTGCCAATTAAATTAAGTATAAATAATTGGAATTGGTCATGGACCACCAAACTATGGCGACACTGCAAGGTCCCCTTACCCTCCTACCTTTCGCGAGGCACCCCAGGGTGTCACGGCCCCCAGTTTGGAAACTACTTCCATAAAATAAACTTTTTTTTTAACTACATATAATACAACTTAGATCTCAGTTCCTATAAGGTTTTAAATACTTGTATATGTAACGATTTCTAGGGTTCTCTGTGTGTGCGTATTTGGAAAGATGTCAGCTGAAGCCAGGTGAAAATTAAGTAAAGTTTATTGTGGAAAAAGTAATCGTAAAAATAAATATAAACTGGATTCTTGATTGCATGGAACAAAACACGATAAATGGAATATTTCAGGTTAAACATAGATGCAAAATAAACATGAAGATATCCGGGTTTAAATCAAGCAGGGGAAAAATAACATACCAAAAACGAAGTGATCAGGCAGGAATGGAAACAAACTGCAAATAATAGTCCAGGAATGTAGATGCTGAACCGGCAGGGTAAAAAGTCCAGAAGCAAGGCACATGAGTTAGCAAACTGCAGGGAAGTCTCCAAGATGCATATAAGGCAGAATCTGGACAGGGTTACTGGAGAGAGCCCAGTCTCACTCCATACGGAACCACAATGATCTGCCCCTAGATGCCTGTGAGCTGGAGTTAAATAGCAGCACCAGGAGTTGGGCTCCAGGTGCACACAATCAGGTAATTACCCTGCAGAGGCAGTGTGCAACTGCCATTCAGACCTGAGGCAACAGGTGAGACCCCTAGAGGCAGGAATGAGGTAATGCAAGGCAAAAACAAACACAAACATTCCTAACATTATCCCCCCCTTAAACAGGCGGATTCCAGACGCCTCAAAGTTCACCTTCTCTTCTTTTTTCCTTTTTTCTTTATGGGTTGCCTAACCCTATTTGAAGGTGTCACAAAGACACTATTAGGCAATACAGGTCCATCAATAACGAGTCTCGGATCATCCAGAAGCTCACTCTCAGAGTCGGAGCCACCACCCAGCGGTAGAACTGACCTCTTATTTTCCTGGATGGAATCAAGAGCGGATGGTAAACTTGTAGATGTTAAACTTGCCGAGCAATCTGCGTGAACACCTAGAGATACCTGCCCACATCTGAAAAACTGAGGGTGCTCCCCAGACTGCAAAGGCAGGTTCTCAGAGGGGCACACCTTAGTAGACTCATCTAGGAGAGTGAGGACAGTTGGTGGACTGAATCTTTCGGTCACAGCCTTGAGGAAAGCGGGCAAATCTTGTAACACTGGATCTCCCTTATCTATCAGACCATTTACCCACTTCAAGGCCCTCCCTCTGAATCTCATACATAAGTTAGCGATGATATCTATAGGGGACAAGTCATCAAAACTCAGATAATATCTGAAGAGAGCTAAACAGTGAGAGATATTTCCGTAAAAGTAAGGCAGTTCCTCAACGACTTGGGTTTCCAAATTAGATTTAACATCAGGGAGGATAGACAACTGTGGCCTCTCAGACAAGACGGACTCTTCTTGCACCTTAGACAGAGAAGTCTCAGATGGCCTCGGCTGGGCAGATACCTCGGGCAAATCTTGGATTTCGGGCATGGCAGGCACCTCTATCTGGTGCTGGACAGGCGGAACCCCCTCCTGGGGCTGGACAGGCGGAACCCCCTCCTGGGGCTGGACAGGCGGAACCCCCTCCTGGGGCTGGACAGACCTTGGCCGGACCTCTGGCAAGGTGGACACCTCTCGGACCTCTGGCAAGGCGGGCACCTCTCGGACCTCTGGCAAGGCGTGGACCTCTGGCAAGGCGGGCACCTCTCGGACCTCTGGCAAGGCGTGGACCTCTGGCAAGGCGGGCACCTCTCGGACCTCTGGCAAGGCGGGCACCTCTCGGACCTCTGGCAAGGCGGGCACCTCTCGGACCTCTGGCAAGGCGTGGACCTCTGGCAAGGCGTGGACCTCTGGCAAGGCGGGCACCTCTGGCAAGGCGGGCACCTCTCGGACCTCTGGCAAGGCGGGCACCTCTCGGACCTCTGGCAAGGCGTGGACCTCTGGCAAGGCGGGCACCTCTCGGACCTCTGGCAAGGCGGGCACCTCTCGGACCTCTGGCAAGGCGGGCACCTCTCGGACCACTGGCGAAGGGGACACCTCTCGGACCTCTGGCGAAGCGGACACCTCTCGGACCTCTGGCGAAGCGGACACCTCTCGGACCTCTGGCGAAGCGGACACCTCTCGGACCTCTGGCGAAGCGGACACCTCTCGGACCTCTGGCGAAGCGGACACCTCTTGGACCTCTAGCGAAGCGGACACCTCTTGGACCTCTAGCGAAGCGGACACCTCTCGGACCTCATGCCGTGAGGCAAGGGCAACAGGGACCTCATGCCGTGAGGCAAGGGCAACAGGGACCTCATGCCGTGAGGCAAGGGCAACAGGGACCTCATGCCGTGAGGCAAGGGCAACAGGGACCTCATGCCCGAAGGCAAGGGCAGCAGGGACCTCATGCCCGAAGGCAAGGGCAGCAGGGACCTCATGCCCGAAGGCAAGGGCAGCAGGGACCTCATGCCCGAAGGCAAGGGCAGCAGGGACCTCATGCCCGAAGGCAAGGGCAGCAGGGACCTCATGCCCGAAGGCAAGGGCAGCAGGGACCTCATGCCCGAAGGCAAGGGCAGCAGGGACTTCATGCCCGAAGGCAAGGGCAGCAGGGACCGACACCCCTCCTGGGGTCGCAGGGCCGGACACCCCTCCTGGGGTCGCAGGGCCGGACACCCCTCCTGGGGTCGCAGGGCCGGACACCCCTCCTGGGGTCGCAGGGCCGGACACCCCTCCTGGGGTCGCAGGGCCGGACACCCCTCCTGGGGTCGCAGGGCCGGACACCCCTCCTGGGGTCGCAGGGCCGGACACCCCTCCTGGGGTCGCTGGGCCGGACACCCCTCCTGGGGTCGCTTGGCCGGACACCCCTCCTGGGGTCGCTTGGCCGGACACCCCTCCTGGGGTCGCTTGGCCGTACACCCCTCCTTTCGAAATTTGAGCACCACAGTGACATAACTGAGCAGAATTTGGCACTATGGCAGAATGAGGAAAGCTCTTTTTATGTTTGCGAGCAGGACATAACTGAATAAAATGTCCCGACCTGCCGCAATAAAAACAGAGCTTCTTATCCCTTCTATGTCTCCTTTCTTCCTCAGAGAGGCTGGGTCGTGGAAAACTCCAAAACTTGCCTTTGCTTACGCTAGAAAAACAGCAGCCAGAATTGAGAGCACCAGACTGATCTTTTCCCCTTTTTTCCTGCGTCTCCTTAAAGGGAGCACTTACTGAACCTTCAGGCAGAGCAGACAGTATCTCTGAAGACAGGATTTGAATACCCTCCAGTTTCTCTCTGAAATCCACCAGCAATGCAGGACTCAAAAACGGCAAAAACTTGAGAGGCAGGGAACCTTTCTGAAGTGAAGCCATTTTATGAGATTCAGCTGAATCAAAACTAAAACTCCTGCACACGTTTATTTTGGCAGATCATTCTGTAACGATTTCTAGGGTTCTCTGTGTGTGCGTATTTGGAAAGATGTCAGCTGAAGCCAGGTGAAAATTAAGTAAAGTTTATTGTGGAAAAAGTAATCGTAAAAATAAATATAAACTGGATTCTTGATTGCATGGAACAAAACACGATAAATGGAATATTTCAGGTTAAACATAGATGCAAAATAAACATGAAGATATCCGGGTTTAAATCAAGCAGGGGAAAAATAACATACCAAAAACGAAGTGATCAGGCAGGAATGGAAACAAACTGCAAATAATAGTCCAGGAATGTAGATGCTGAACCGGCAGGGTAAAAAGTCCAGAAGCAAAGCACATGAGTTAGCAAACTGCAGGGAAGTCTCCAAGATGCATATAAGGCAGAATCTGGACAGGGTTACTGGAGAGAGCCCAGTCTCACTCCATACGGAACCACAATGATCTGCCCCTAGATGCCTGTGAGCTGGAGTTAAATAGCAGCACCAGGAGTTGGGCTCCAGGTGCACACAATCAGGTAATTACCCTGCAGAGGCAGTGTGCAACTGCCATTCAGACCTGAGGCAACAGGTGAGACCCCTAGAGGCAGGAATGAGGTAATGCAAGGCAAAAACAAACACAAACATTCCTAACAGTATACAGTAAACTAAACATATTTGAAAATCCTACACCAGGCACAAGTAATCATTCAGATGCGTTGGGTATGGTTGACCGGAGTCCGGGATCTCGGCGGTCAGCATACCGACGTCGGGATCCCGGCCACCAGAATGCCGGCAGGGAAGCAAGCGTAACAAAGCCCCTTGTAGGTTTGCAGCGTTCTCCACGCTGCAGGCTCGGTGGCCTGCTGTGCTCACCACAGGTTCTATTCCCACTCTATGGGTGTCATGGACACCAACTAGTGGGAATAGTTCTTGGCCCCCTGCCGGCATTCTGGTGGCTGGGATCCCGGTGGCGGTATGCTGACTGCCGGGATGGTGACTATATCCCATTTAATTGACTATGTGGGAGTTTTATCATTATTATCCTATTTGTATGTAAAAAGAGTTGAAAAGGGAGAGCACTACTGCGCAGATTTCATACTGATCCTTCAGGGAGGCTTCACTTCCTGTACCAAGATGGCTGCTGACCTAAATACTGCACGTAAGTGCAGCGTCATCTTGTCAATGTCTTAGAGCATCACAGTGGGAGACAGTAGTTTTTCATTTAACTCCTCAGAGACCTGAGATTATCAGAGATCCACAACACTTCCAGTGATCCTGCACTGCTACCTGTTGCACACACTCATCAGCTGGGGAGCCAAATGACACCCCTCTCATCTCAACCTCCGCTCAGTGAGAACCCGTGTGCAACAGTGATTAAGTGGGGTTCATATAAATATTTTATGCAATTCACAATATGATTTTACCATCTTCGGAGTGTTGGAGAATTATTATACATTTTATTTTTGGGGCAGAATTTTTTTTTTATTATTACTTCAAAATGTAACTGGACCCTCTTTTGTTATTTTCCCCTCAGTTCACTTTAAAATAGTTATAAAGGAGAAAATTATCTAAAAGCAATTATAGAGTAAGACCATTTTCCTTACTGTGTAAGTTACAAACTAGGTGTCCTGATAGTTGCTTTTCATTTTACCCTTGTATGCCTTACTGCCATGTTTTACTTATCGCAGAGTAATCTATGTAGTGCACCCAACATGGCTGCCTCGCCTGGTACTCTCTTGTGTAGAAAAAACAATGCATGGTTCTGAACTCTCCTAATATATTTGTCTCCCCAAATATGTGTCATTTCTTCACCTTTTGAGATAATTTATTAATAAAGATAACTTCAAGCAAAAAATATTTAAACATTAAATGTCTATTTTTATTTTAAGTAAAATTTAGCCTGTTTTTGATGTTGTTGTTCTTCGTCTTCTTCTTTGTCTTCTTCTTCTTCTTCTTCTTCTTCTTCTTCTTCTTCTTCTTATTATTATTATTATTTTGTATTTATTATTATTATTTACTCTGCATTCTTAAATAGAGAATTTCAGACTAATGGTGTGTACACACAGTGAGATTTTTTCTTACGATTTTGACTATATAGTCAAAATTGTAAGAAAAGTTAGTGCAGATTGCAAGGTGAAAGTCACCTTGTGATCCCGATTCGATGGCAATGCGCGGTCCCACGCGGACGGCATCGCAAGAAGAGATAGACTGTGCAGGCAAGTCAATTTGACTATCTCTGTAGAAGAGATAGTCAAAATTGACAATTGGCCAAAATCGCACATAGTCAGTATGTGCTTGCGATAATGACTATGTGCCGACCTAGCCCCTGTAGCATAGTGAGAATCAGGCATAGCCCGAATCTCACCATGTGTATGGGCCATAAGATTGGTCCAGTAATCTTAAAAACTTGTCCTATAAGAAGAACAAGATGGAGGGAGCCTCATGACTCATGAAGAATCATCCTTCAGCACTCAGGAGAGGAAAAACCCCCTTGTGGAGGAAACCTCTGGGGACCCATGACTGAAGGACTGCCCATCCCTCTAGGCATTAAGAGACTATGCAAAGTTTGCCCAGACCACCTGCCCACCAACTACCTTTGCCTAACCCAGTCATCCCTTCTGTTGCCTCAAATCTGCTATTTTGACTTATTTACCCGGCCGGAGAAAAACGCACATATATGTCAATGGTGAGAGAGTGAAAAAAGAGAGCAAGAGATGAGTGGGAGTGAGGGGGGGGGGGGGGGGGGGACAGTCATAACCACCATAGCATTCATTTCTGACGCTAACAGGGATTATAACTGTACAAATGTAGCCATTCGCGTCGTGGCTACATCTTACCGCGATTGCACCTTGTTAGGCGCGACCGCACAGCGTACGTCTGGATGTCTAAGACGTGTGTGTGCACCATTCGCATGGATGGGAGCAGCAAATGCCGCAGCTCGGCACGGCTTGGAACAAGCACGCATAGATGCGTCGAGGGTGCCCGTTTCCCTCAGGTGTAGCCATGATCAGCATGGCTACATCTGTATATAGTATTGGATAAAAACAAAAGTAATGATTAAAGCACAATATAATTCTCTTACATCTCTGCACATTAATAAAAATGAATCAGCCTGCAACACTGGCACACTGGGATTTAGGCAGGTAGAGCTTGAGAGAGTAAAGGATTTAATTTGCAACATTATAGGCTCACCAAACAACTCCAAGGAGATGTCCTAGGTACAGCCGCACATAAATGATTTCATTAGGAACATTATAGTCCTATCTAGACAGCGCTCTTCATATATCTCCAATGGGCCATTTGCATCCGCTTGTGGTTGTTAACTAACGGCATGTCCCAGTAGGTGTGAGTCTTTATTTTTAATCCAATACTATGCTATCCATAAAAGTCATAAGTCACATATTATAATAGTCATGCTAAAAGTCTGCTGACGATTCGAACTAAGCTGCTCATATCTTTGTCCAGTCACTAACCACTACTGCTACCAGTGTGCTATGCCGTGCCAGGCCTCTGAAAGCATATGCAAGAGACAGCAACAGCACAGCCCTGATATAAGCAGTTGCCATTATGACATCACAGCATGACCTCACACACCCCACCAGACCGGGCTAAGACTGGTTATTTCTGGTTTGAGGCCCTTGTCTTTTACATGACTGACCTATGGGAAATGTGACTTCACTTATTATTTAAAACTATTACATTTTTATTACTGCCATTTGCCCTGCAGTTTTGCTCGCTTAGTGGCATCTAATATTGTGATGTATATTTTATATTGTACACATAGGGCCTGATTCAGGTTGGATCGCAATTGCATTAAGCGATCCAAAGGCAAAAATTGCTAAGAGGATGCGGGCTCGATCACAGGGCACATCCTGATCATGCTCCCGCATTTTCTGCGGTGCTCTACAGAAAATGTGATCGCCTCTGTCAATGAGGCAGAGATGGTCGTGGGGAGGGAGGGTGGCAACGCTCCATTTCCAAGGTGCAGAGAGGTCGTTGTGGGGACGAGGCTTCAAAACGGGAGCGGTAACGGAGAAACAGGGGGCGTAGTCGGGGCGGCTGTGTGAAGTCACATGCAGCCGCTGCGATCACAAAAATGTCGACTGGCCTCCTGTGGACGCCTGACATGCAGGGCGGACTGCAGGCAGAGAAGGTCGAGGGGCGGGGGGGCGGCGACGCTCCATTTTCAAGGTGGTGACGGAGCATCGCTGGGACGAGGCTTCAAACAGGGGCGGCAATGGAGAAACAGGGGGCATTGTCGGGGCGGCTGCGTGACATCACACGCAGCCGATGTGATCACAAAAATGGCTGTGGGACTCCTGCGGGTGCCTGACATGCGGGGTGGACTAGCCCTGTTCTGGGCGTCCCTCCGCATGTCAGAGAATCTGATCATAGATGTGCTAAATTTAGTACGTCTACGATCAGGTCTGAATCACTTCAATGGAACAAAAAAAAGGCCCACATTTTGTGATTTTAGTTTTGTTTGTCAATTTTTTAAAAACAAAACCAGTCACGGCAATTTGGCAAAAATCAAATACAAAGCCGGATGACGTATCAGGGCGAAATCCAAATCCAGCAAAAATGGTCCTGTGCACATCTCTAGTAATATTCTAATATCACATTGAGTTTGCTAGCATTGTATGCCTAGGTATGTGCTGATATGAGACATTCCCTTTAACTCCTGTTTGGAGTATTCAGCGTTTAATGAATTATTCCTGTAGTTTAGCTGGTCATTCAAAACTTCGGATCAGTGCTACCATATGGTCCCTACTGGTCTGCACATGTGCACTGATGTTGCTTGCTAACTGGTAGCTGCATTAGAAGTTGTTGCATTCCACAGGAGGAGCTAGCTGCATATATCCTGTTTTGCGTTCCACATGAGATGCACAGCTTGGGAGCACCAGTGCCACGTTTTACACATGGTACCCTGAGGTTAGCAGCAGAGAGGTACAGCTCTGTCTGACCAATTACGTGACTTAAGTGTCGAACAGTGTAATGTTTTTTGCTTTTTTGTTGTGCTTTGACCTTTGGGACCTTGTGTTAATATTGTTGCTATAGGAAGTGATACCACTACCAGGCAGGCCATGCGGTCCAAATGAAATTACTGTACATGTAGTTTGCCACCTTTTTGCACATTATACTGTTGGTATAAACATACTTGCCTACGCTCCCTCATTCTGCAGGAGACTCCCTGAAATAGAAGCAATCTCACTGACTCCCTGAATAGCCCAGCACTCTCCATGGTTGCACCTTAACCCCATTGTGCAGGCAGTGTTGTACTGGGACATGGAGGGCCCACCGGGGGAATGCAGAGGTAAAGGCCCATGCTTAGGGGTGTGGCCAGCTGCAACAGAGGCTTCGCTAACATGGTATGGACCCTATGATAAATATATATAGTAAATACTGCTAGTGCATGCATAATAATGTACCAGATTAATAACTGCAATGCACTGTAAATAATATGTATAATGTACAATGCAAGTGCACAGTTGGGACCTGATCCATAGAGGAGGAGGTGGGGCCCCAGGCAGAGGTTTCCCCTGTACCCCTGTGGGCCAGTCCAACCCTGTATGCAGCTGTTACATTCTTGGGGGGGGGGGGATAAATCACAGATACATAAATTCAAATGGGAACATCAGTGCTATTTCCCTGCATTGGTTATAAGACACAATGATCCCTATGGCTACATGCATTTAAATAAAGTTTCTCATGGCCACTTACAGTATATGGAACCTCTGGTAAAGCACAATACACGAACAAATTCTGCAAAATATAAGTCTTTTCTTCAACAAGTAGATCTTACTAACTTTGGGGCTCATTTACATTTGGATGTAAGTCATTTTTATGACACGCCTCTCAGATGTAGCAGTACACGTCCGCACTGATAGGTGTTACTTTCACATCTCCCTGAAATGCTTTTTCAAAAGTAGGCAAGTATGCTTTAAGTCGGGTTCTGTTGTATAACCTGGGCAGAGTCAAGGTCTGCAGAAGCATGACCGGAACACCAACTGTCAGTGCAGTGCTATACGTTGGAAGTCCAGCTGCACTAAGTGAGCTTAATAATTCCACTCATACTGTATAGTCATTTAGGACGGGTTGCTATTGGGTGACTGGTGGTTGGGAGACCGGCGGTCACCATACTGATGCCGGGATCCTGTCTGTCAGATGGCCAGCGGGAAGGGGGGAACAGCCAGCACAACAAAGCCCCTTGCGAGCTCGCTGCGCTTCCTAAAAGTTCTATTCCCACTCTATGGGAATAGACCCTGTTGCTCGGCATGCCAACCGGCGGGCTAGTCAGTGTTCAAGATGCCGGCGCTGGTATTGTGACCGCCGGTCACATAACCGCATCCCTTTTGGACTTGAGGAGCCTGCACACTGCAAGCGTCTTGTTGTTCATTTATTGTTCCTCTCCCTGATGTTAGATCGAGACCATACATACCTCAGTCCTTTTCTAGGTCACTAAGCTATACAACAGTGAAAATGTGATATAAATTCATACAGTAGTTTTTGTGTGATGCCAGAACGTACAGACAGACAGACTAAACGTCACATTTTTTTTTTGTCTCGATTGTCCATGAAGAGTCCCTAGAAGTATAATTCTCAACAAAAAAAAAGTCTATGTACAGACACAACTCTTACAATTTTATTATATGTATAGATTTTATTGTAGGGTGTCCCTATTAATCTTTGGCTATGTAAGGCTTTGTGTGAACCCAATTTCCACTGTTGTTATGTTGTTTATTACTGTTACAGTGTTTCAGTGATTATTATTAGTATTATTATTATCCTTTATTTATATGGCGCCACAAGGGTTCCGCAGCTCTTAATTACAGAGTTCATATGCACATAATCAAAACAGGAAAACAGTGACTTACAGTTGAAGACAATATAGGACAATTACAGGGTAACTAAGCATAACTACACCAGTAAACGACATAGAGATAAATTCCAAGGTGGCCAAAAAACTGCAGGATTGGGGCAGTTGTGGATTATTAAAGTAAGAAAAGGATAAGCACATGAAAGAAGAAGGCCCTACTCATGAGAGCTTACAATTTAAAGGGGAGGGGCAGACAGACAGTGGTGACACAGATGGGGTAGACCGAGCATGGGACAGAGGGTTAGAGGTGAGATTTGGCTGGGTTTGGTAAAGAAGTGGGTCGTAAGAGCCCGTTTGAAGTTCTGTAGAGAGGTGGAGAGTCTGAGGGGGAGAGGTAAAGAATTCCAGAGAAAGGGAGCAGCATGTGAAAAATCTTGGAGATAGGAGTGGGAGGAAGTAATCAGGAGACCAGAGAGTCGTCGTGCATTAGCAAAGCAAAGAGGACGGGTGGGAGAGTAAAAGGGAGAAAAGATCAGAGATGTAAATGGGAGAGGAGTGGGGGAGTGCTTTGTAAGAGAGTGTGAGAAGTTTGAATTGGATTCTGAAAGGGAAGGGAAGCCAGTGAAAGGCTTGTAGGAGAGGGGAGGTGGATTAGTGCGTTTGGTGAGGAAGATGAGCCGGGCTGCAGCATTGAGGATAGATTGGAGTGAAGAGAGGTAATTGTCAGGGAGGCCAGTTAGGAGATTACAGTAGTCCAATCTGGAAATAATCAGTGAGGGAATAATGGTTTTAGTGGCATCCTGGGTGAGAAAAGGTCTGATCCTGGAAATGTTTCTGAGATGAAAATGACAGGTCTGCGAGAGGTGCTGAATGTGTGGTTTGAAGGAGAGGGAAGAGTTAAGGATTATGCCAAGACAGCGTACTTGGGAGCTAGAGGAGATAGTCGTGCCATCAATGGATAATGAAATTGTGGGAGGTGAGGTTGTGCGGGGCGGTGGGAAGATGATCAGCTCAGTCTTAGACATGTTGCGTTTAAGAAAGTGCTGGGACATCCAGGAAGAGATAGCAGAGAGACAGTTGGAGGTACGAGTGAGGAGAGCTGTGGAGAGATCAGGGGAGGAAAGGTAGATTTGAGTGTCATCAGCATAGAGATGATATTGGAAGTTAAAAGAACTGAGTTCACCTAAAGAGGATGTATAGAGAGAGAAAAGGAGAGGACCAAGAACAGAGCCTTGGGAGACACCAACAGTTAGTGGGGGGAGGTAGCGTCATGAGAGGAGACAGAGAAGGAACGATCAGAGAGGTAGGAGGACAGCCAGGAGAGGGCAGTATCACACAGACCAAGAGAGTGAAGGATTAGCAGAAGGAGAGGGTGGTCCACAGTGTCTAAAAAAGCAGCACAGAGGTCAAGAGAGTAGTGGCCCTTAGATTTGGCTGCATGGAGGTCATTGCAGACTTTTGTGAGGGCAGTTTCAGTGGAGTGGAGAGAACGAAAACCAGAGTGGAATGGGTCAAGCAGTGAGTGAGAGAAAAGAAAGGCAGTGAGGTGATTATAGACAATACGCTCAAGAAGTTTGGAGGCAAAAGGGAGGAGAGAGATGGGTCGATATTTGGAGAGAGTGTTTGGATCAAGGGTAGGTTCTTTAAGAATAGGGGAGACAAGAGCATACTTGAAGGCAGAGGGGACAGTGCCTGATGAGAGGCAGAGATTGAGAAGGTGGGCAAGATGGGAACAGGCAGAAGGAGAGAGGTAGCGGAGGAGGTGGGAGGGGATAGGGTCAAGTGGGTAGGTTGTGGGGGGACGGGGGACGAATGAGGGCCATGACTTCCTCACCAGATACATGGGAGAAAGATGTCAGAGTTGATAAGAGGCAAGGGGAGGGGTGGCAAGGGATGGGTGGTGGTGGGTTGCTGGTCTGGTGGGATGTGATGTCCTGATGTATGGAATCAATCTTGGATATGAAATAAGTGGCAAAGTCAGGAGCAGACAATGAGGAAGGGAGAGGAGGTGGTGGTGGGCAGAGGAGGGAGTTAACAGTAGCAAAGAGACGCCGGGGGTTGGAAGACTGGGTAGAGATGAGAATTTTGAAGTATGATTATTTAGCGAGGGAAAGGGCAGTACTGAAGGATGAGCGCATTCATACTGTCCCTTGGCAGTACGTGAGCATTTTTGAAGATATCTGGTGCATTTGGTGTGCCAGTGTTTAGGTGTTGATCTGCGAGGGTGAATAGTGGTTTGCGGAGCAACAGAGTCAAGGGCAGAAGTAAGAGATGCATTGTATAGGGATGTGGCTTGTTCAGGGCATGTGAGAAAGAGAAGAGGAGAGAGAAGTGAGTCAAACAGGGAGGATAAGGATGAGGTGTCAATAGCCTCAATGTTATGATTAGTGATGGTAGCCTTAGGAGGGAGAGATGGGGAAGCCGTTAGGTAAGTTGAAAGAGAGCAGGTGGTGGTCAGAGAGGGGAAAAGGGGAATTGGAGAAATCAGAAATATCGCAGCGGTGAGTGAAAACCAGATCCAATGAGCTCGTGGTCCACTGGGAGAGACCAAGTGAAGAGGTGAGGTTAAGGAGTGATAACATCATTTAAGGACAAAACGATGAAAAACTCAGAGCAAATCTGTGAAAAGCACAAGCATTATCCGATTGGCCTGATTCTGCATATGCTACAGCAGTGTTTTTCAACCACTGTGCAGTGGCACACTAGTGTGCCCTGAGCAGACTCCAGATGTGCCGCCATAGAAGCACAGCCAGGCCCGTCAGTGTTTTGCCGATACTGAGGCTCTGGATTGATCAATACTGGTGGGTTTAGTGGTTGCAGAGCCAGTTCTAATTTAGGGCCTGGGCAGTGTTGGGCTCTTCTGGCTTTCTCAGATGTAGCTCAGGCGTTACCTATGGAGAAGCTGCGACATGACATCCTAGGACACGCAACTGCACCATGCATCACCATTATATTTGAATGTCCCCTGGCAATATTTAAATCTTGTTCAGTGTGCCGCGAGTTGTAAAAGGATGAAAATCTATGTCCTATGAGCTGGGGGCAAGGGAAGGAGGTCACTGCTGCGATGGCGGGGACAGACTCTGGCGTCTGCAGTGGCAGGAATGCAGCTGATGGGGCGGGCACTGGTCCCGGCATCAGCTCCTGCTTTACAGCGGCAGATGGAGCGATGGTTTGGCTGGTTCAGACACCTGCACTGTTAGCTGGGTTCACAGGGGTTGGGATGAGGGGGTGCGGCGTAGGTCCTCCGACTTCTCTTCTCCTGCTGCTTCAACCTTTTTACGGCATGCGCATGCGCAGCTTGAAGACAGGCTGAGAAAAGTCTAAAAAGAAGCAGCTGGAGAATAGTGTCCCATTTCTGCAAAGCAGTCTCCGCAAAAGGAACAGCTTTTCGGAAGTGAGAATTTTAGTATGCAGGCATGCTGAATATCTAAAAAAATTGTGAAACTGAAGCTTGAGAATTGAAAACTTAAGTTTTACATTTCACAATTTTTTTCTTGATGAATATGCCCCATAGAACTTCTTGATAGGTCCAATATTGAAGATATAATGTATTAGATAATAAGTCACTATAAACTCTATAATATACAAGGGGTACGCCTTGGCATTTTACTCACTCTGCATGTAATCAAATGCTATAATGGCAGTAATACTGTAGTAATGTAAGTAGCAGGTGCTTGCTTCCTGGGTCTGAAATATATATATATATTTACTGTACTGTAGCATCCATGTTATGTTAGAGAAGCCATATTAGAAAAATGTCCTATTCCCCCAAAGGCAGTGTGGAGAATTATGCCAGTACTAGCCCGCATATAAGGTATCCTCTTGTGTCCTCAAAATTACTCGGAACGTATTCTGCATCTGTCTGGCTGCACTACTGACCTGTACCTTACCGCGGTTCTGGTGCCCCCTGGGAAACATTTATATGCTTCCTGATGCAGATAAATCTCTGTTGAGGTGGTCCGATATGACTGGGTGTCTGCCGATACACACTACCCGATAGGTGTTACTAAAGAGAGTCCATGAAAGATGTCCATATACCGCTAGAGGATTGGTGCAATGTCTCTTAGGTGTAGAGTACCTCATGCAATGCGGGAATAGGCTGGTGCCTCTCTCGGGCTCCTCCGGATAACTGGTCGGCAAGATGGGCTGGTTCGGATCCAATTCAGAGATGTCCTGTTCCAACGGGTAAATACCTGACGCGTTTCGCTGCATAAACCCTGCAGCTTTTTCAAAGGTGTATTCTAATGCCTGGGTTTATGGCTTTATATACCCTAGACAAAATGGTGGCTTAATTGGCACCTGGATGCACATTTCCTGTTTTGCACTAACATTTCTATTTCCAATCTTTAAAACAATAAAAAAATAATAAAAAAATAAAAATATATATAGGAGACAGACCTACTTGTGTGAAGCAATATATAATTATGTAAAGCTTTTATTTTGACTATTTAAATAAACATTTCATTACCTTGGGATTTTAACATGGGATACGTGGTCCAATCAGAAGATTTGTATATGGCTCTGTAGTCATGGAGACCTTTAGAAGAGCTCATTTCATAGGTTGAGTTACAGATCATATGATCGATGTCAGTCATGTGACCTAGGTCACCTGGTAAATGGGGTATTACCAAAATATATTTACACAGTATATACTGGATGAAGAGACTGTCTACATTTCTAAGTGATAATATAACCTCATTAGTGGCGTCAGTCTCAAATAGCTGATTAGTTTATTGTTTTATTTATTAAGGAGGGAGCTCCGAAGATGCGGCGTCCACTCCTGGACTGTTGCCATGGCAACCGCGACCGGAAGTGACGTGTCGGATCGGAGACCCAGTGAGAGTGCCCGGGCCGTCGCCATAGAAACGCGGCTTGTAGTGGGCGGATTGTTGACCCCACGTGATTGGAGGTTTAAACCCTCCTCCCTCTGTTGTCATGACGACGCGGTCTTCGGCCGCATACTCCTCTACATAAAAACTAATATTTCCATGGAATATTTACATAAGTTTTTTAGCCGGTAACCGTGGAAACCTAAATCGACTCGTCCTTTGCGGGCTGGTCTCAGCATAAAGGCGAGTGAGTTAGAGTTAATTATAGATTATATAGATGGCTTTGATCCGGTTTCCATGGGAACCGGGCTGGATGGACTTTCACCAGACATATTATAATTGGCTGTGCTACCTACTTTGTATGCATTTATACCCATAACTTATGGCAATCATGTTGAATTGAAATGCCTATGTAACTCAGTGGCTGCTGTTCTAAAAAGTAGAGATGAGCGGGTTCGGTTTCTCTGAATCCGAACCCGCCAGAACTTCATGTTTTTTTTCACGAGTCCGAGCGACTCGGATCTTCCCGCCTTGCTCGGTTAACCCGAGCGCGCCCGAACGTCATCATGACGCTGTCGGATTCTCGCGAGGCTCGGATTCTATCGCGAGACTCGGATTCTATATAAGGAGCCGCGCGTCGCCGCCATTTTCACACGTGCATTGAGATTGATAGGGAGAGGACGTGGCTGGCGTCCTCTCCGTTTAGACACTTGATTTACTAATTTTGGGGAGCATTAGGAGTACTCAGTAGTGTACAGTGCAGAGTTTTGCTGATAGTGACCAGTGACCACCACTTTTATTTATAATCCGTTCTCTGCCTGAAAAAAGCGATACACAGCACACAGTGACTCAGTCACATACATACCATATCTGTGTGCACTGCTCAGGCTCAGGCCAGTGTGCTGCATCATCTATATATATTATATATCTGTCTGACTGCTCAGCTCACACAGCTTATAATTGTGGGGGAGACTGGGGAGCACTACTGCAGTGCCAGTTATAGGTTATAGCAGGAGCCAGGAGTACATAATATTATATTAAAATTAAACAGTGCACACTTTTGCTGCAGGAGTGCCACTGCCAGTGTGACTAGTGACCAGTGACCTGACCACCAGTATATAATATTAGTAGTATACTATCTCTTTATCAACCAGTCTATATTAGCAGCAGACACAGTACAGTGCGGTAGTTCACGGCTGTGGCTACCTCTGTGTCGGCACTCGGCAGCCCGTCCATAATTGTATATACCAGTGACCTAACCGTGGTTTTTTTTTCTTTCTTTATACATACATACTAGTTACGAGTATACTATCTCTTTATCAACCAGTCTATATATTAGCAGCAGACACAGTACAGTGCGGTAGTTCACGGCTGTGGCTACCTCTGTGTCGGCACTCGGCAGCCCGTCCATAATTGTATATACCAGTGACCTAACCGTGGTTTTTTTTTCTTTCTTTATACATACATACTAGTTACGAGTATACTATCTCTTTATCAACCAGTCTATATATTAGCAGCAGACACAGTACAGTGCGGTAGTTCACGGCTGTGGCTACCTCTGTGTCGGCACTCGGCAGCCCGTCCATAATTGTATATACCAGTGACCTAACCGTGGTTTTTTTTTCTTTCTTTATACATACATACTAGTTACGAGTATACTATCTCTTTATCAACCAGTCTATATATTAGCAGCAGACACAGTACAGTGCGGTAGTTCACGGCTGTGGCTACCTCTGTGTCGGCACTCGGCAGCCCGTCCATAATTGTATATACCAGTGACCTAACCGTGGTTTTTTTTTCTTTCTTTATACATACATACTAGTTACGAGTATACTATCTCTTTATCAACCAGTCTATATATTAGCAGCAGACACAGTACAGTGCGGTAGTTCACAGCTGTGGCTACCTCTGTGTCGGCACTCGGCAGCCCGTCCATAATTGTATATACCAGTGACCTAACCGTGGTTTTTTTTTCTTTCTTTATACATACATACTAGTTACGAGTATACTATCTCTTTATCAACCAGTCTATATATTAGCAGCAGACACAGTACAGTGCGGTAGTTCACGGCTGTGGCTACCTCTGTGCCGGCACTCGGCAGCCCGTCCATAATTGTATATACCACCTAACCGTGGTTTTTTTTTCTTTCTTTATACATACATACTAGTTACGAGTATACTATCTCTTTATCAACCAGTCTATATATTAGCAGCAGACACAGTACAGTGCGGTAGTTCACGGCTGTGGCTACCTCTGTGTCGGCACTCGGCAGCCCGTCCATAATTGTATACTAGTATCCAATCCATCCATCTCCATTGTTTACCTGAGGTGCCTTTTAGTTGTGCCTATTAAAATATGGAGAACAAAAATGTTGAGGTTCCAAAATTAGGGAAAGATCAAGATCCACTTCCACCTCGTGCTGAAGCTGCTGCCAAAAGTCATGGCCGAGACGATGAAATGCCAGCAACGTCGTCTGCCAAGGCCGATGCCCAATGGCATAGTACAGAGTATGTCAAAACCAAAACACCAAATATCAGTAAAAAAAGGACTCCAAAACCTAAAATAAAATTGTCGGAGGAGAAGCGTAAACTTGCCAATATGCCATTTACCACACGGAGTGGCAAGGAACGGCTGAGGCCCTGGCCTATGTTCATGGCTAGTGGTTCAGCTTCACATGAGGATGGAAGCACTCAGCCTCTCGCTAGAAAACTGAAAAGACTCAAGCTGGCAAAAGCACCGCAAAGAACTGTGCGTTCTTTGAAATCCCAAATCCACAAGGAGAGTCCAATTGTGTCGGTTGCGATGCCTGACCTTCCCAACACTGGACGTGAAGAGCATGCACCTTCCACCATTTGCACGCCCCCTGCAAGTGCTGGAAGGAGCACCCGCAGTCCAGTTCCTGATAGTCAGATTGAAGATGTCAGTGTTGAAGTACACCAGGATGAGGAGGATATGGGTGTTGCTGGCGCTGGGGAGGAAATTGACCAGGAGGATTCTGATGGTGAGGTGGTTTGTTTAAGTCAGGCACCCGGGGAGACACCTGTTGTCCGTGGGAGGAATATGGCCGTTGACATGCCAGGTGAAAATACCAAAAAAATCAGCTCTTCGGTGTGGAGGTATTTCACCAGAAATGCGGACAACAGGTGTCAAGCCGTGTGTTCCCTTTGTCAAGCTGTAATAAGTAGGGGTAAGGACGTTAACCACCTCGGAACATCCTCCCTTATACGTCACCTGCAGCGCATTCATAATAAGTCAGTGACAAGTTCAAAAACTTTGGGTGACAGCGGAAGCAGTCCACTGACCAGTAAATCCCTTCCTCTTGTAACCAAGCTCACGCAAACCACCCCACCAACTCCCTCAGTGTCAATTTCCTCCTTCCCCAGGAATGCCAATAGTCCTGCAGGCCATGTCACTGGCAAGTCTGACGAGTCCTCTCCTGCCTGGGATTCCTCCGATGCATCCTTGCGTGTAACGCCTACTGCTGCTGGCGCTGCTGTTGTTGCCGCTGGGAGTCGATGGTCATCCCAGAGGGGAAGTCGTAAGCCCACTTGTACTACTTCCAGTAAGCAATTGACTGTTCAACAGTCCTTTGCGAGGAAGATGAAATATCACAGCAGTCATCCTACTGCAAAGCGGATAACTGAGTCCTTGACAACTATGTTGGTGTTAGACGTGCGTCCGGTATCCGCCGTTAGTTCACAGGGAACTAGACAATTTATTGAGGCAGTGTGCCCCCGTTACCAAATACCATCTAGGTTCCACTTCTCTAGGCAGGCAATACCGAGAATGTACACGGACGTCAGAAAAAGACTCACCAGTGTCCTAAAAAATGCAGTTGTACCCAATGTCCACTTAACCACGGACATGTGGACAAGTGGAGCAGGGCAGGGTCAGGACTATATGACTGTGACAGCCCACTGGGTAGATGTATGGACTCCCGCCGCAAGAACAGCAGCGGCGGCACCAGTAGCAGCATCTCGCAAACGCCAATTCTTTCCTAGGCAGGCTACGCTTTGTATCACCGCTTTCCAGAATACGCACACAGCTGAAAACCTCTTACGGCAACTGAGGAAGATCATCGCGGAATGGCTTACCCCAATTGGACTCTCCTGTGGATTTGTGGCATCGGACAACGCCAGCAATATTGTGTGTGCATTAAATATGGGCAAATTCCAGCACGTCCCATGTTTTGCACATACCTTGAATTTGGTGGTGCAGAATTTTTTAAAAAACGACAGGGGCGTGCAAGAGATGCTGTCGGTGGCCAGAAAAATTGCGGGACACTTTCGGCGTACAGGCACCACGTACAGAAGACTGGAGCACCACCAAAAACTACTGAACCTGCCCTGCCATCATCTGAAGCAAGAAGTGGTAACGAGGTGGAATTCAACCCTCTATATGCTTCAGAGGTTGGAGGAGCAGCAAAAGGCCATTCAAGCCTATACAATTGAGCACGATATAGGAGATGGAATGCACCTGTCTCAAGTGCAGTGGAGAATGATTTCAACGTTGTGCAAGGTTCTGATGCCCTTTGAACTTGCCACACGTGAAGTCAGTTCAGACACTGCCAGCCTGAGTCAGGTCATTCCCCTCATCAGGCTTTTGCAGAAGAAGCTGGAGGCATTGAAGAAGGAGCTAAAAGGGAGCGATTCCGCTAGGCATGTGGGACTTGTGGATGCAGCCCTTAATTCGCTTAACAAGGATTCACGGGTGGTCAATCTGTTGAAATCAGAGCACTACATTTTGGCCACCGTGCTCGATCCTAGATTTAAAGCCTACCTTGGATCTCTCTTTCCGGCAGACACAGGTCTGCTGGGGTTGAAAGACCTGCTGGTGACAAAATTGTCAAGTCAAGCGGAACGCGACCTGTCAACATCTCCTCCTTCACATTCTCCCGCAACTGGGGGTGCGAGGAAAAGGCTCAGAATTCCGAGCCCACCCGCTGGCGGTGATGCAGGGCAGTCTGGAGCGACTGCTGATGCTGACATCTGGTCCGGACTGAAGGACCTGACAACGATTACGGACATGTCGTCTACTGTCACTGCATATGATTCTCTCAACATTGATAGAATGGTGGAGGATTATATGAGTGACCGCATCCAAGTAGGCACGTCACACAGTCCGTACTTATACTGGCAGGAAAAAGAGGCAATTTGGAGGCCCTTGCACAAACTGGCTTTATTCTACCTAAGTTGCCCTCCCACAAGTGTGTACTCCGAAAGAGTGTTTAGTGCCGCCGCTCACCTTGTCAGCAATCGGCGTACGAGGTTACATCCAGAAAATGTGGAGAAGATGATGTTCATTAAAATGAATTATAATCAATTCCTCCGCGGAGACATTGACCAGCAGCAATTGCCTCCACAAAGTACACAGGGAGCTGAGATGGTGGATTCCAGTGGGGACGAATTGATAATCTGTGAGGAGGGGGATGTACACGGTGATATATCGGAGGGTGAAGATGAGGTGGACATCTTGCCTCTGTAGAGCCAGTTTGTGCAAGGAGAGATTAATTGCTTCTTTTTTGGGGGGGGGTCCAAACCAACCCGTCATATCAGTCACAGTCGTGTGGCAGACCCTGTCACTGAAATGATGGGTTGGTTAAAGTGTGCATGTCCTGTTTTGTTTATACAACATAAGGGTGGGAGGGCCCAAGGATAATTCCATCTTGCACCTCTTTTTTCTTTTCTTTTTCTTTGCATCATGTGCTGATTGGGGAGGGTTTTTTGGAAGGGACATCCTGCGTGACACTGCAGTGCCACTCCTAGATGGGCCCGGTGTTTGTGTCGGCCACTAGGGTCGCTAATCTTACTCACACAGCTACCTCATTGCGCCTCTTTTTTTCTTTGCGTCATGTGCTGTTTGGGGAGGGTTTTTTGGAAGGGACATCCTGCGTGACACTGCAGTGCCACTCCTAGATGTGCCCGGTGTTTGTGTCGGCCACTAGGGTCGCTAATCTTACTCACACAGCTACCTCATTGCGCCTCTTTTTTTCTTTGCGTCATGTGCTGTTTGGGGAGGGTTTTTTGGAAGGGACATCCTGCGTGACACTGCAGTGCCACTCCTAGATGGGCCCGGTGTTTGTGTCGGCCACTAGGGTCGCTAATCTTACTCACACAGTCAGCTACCTCATTGCGCCTCTTTTTTTCTTTGCGTCATGTGCTGTTTGGGGAGGGTTTTTTGGAAGGGCCATCCTGCGTGACACTGCAGTGCCACTCCTAGATGGGCCCGGTGTTTGTGTCGGCCACTAGGGTCGCTAATCTTACTCACACAGCTACCTCATTGCGCCTCTTTTTTTCTTTGCGTCATGTGCTGTTTGGGGAGGGTTTTTTGGAAGGGCCATCCTGCGTGACACTGCAGTGCCACTCCTAGATGGGCCCGGTGTTTGTGTCGGCCACTAGGGTCGCTAATCTTACTCACACAGCTACCTCATTGCGCCTCTTTTTTTCTTTGCGTCATGTGCTGTTTGGGGAGGGTTTTTTGGAAGGGACATCCTGCGTGACACTGCAGTGCCACTCCTAGATGGGCCCGGTGTTTGTGTCGGCCACTAGGGTCGCTTATCTTACTCACACAGCGACCTCGGTGCAAATTTTAGGACTAAAAATAATATTGTGAGGTGTGAGGTATTCAGAATAGACTGAAAATGAGTGTAAATTATGGTTTTTGAGGTTAATAATACTTTGGGATCAAAATGACCCCCAAATTCTATGATTTAAGCTGTTTTTTAGTGTTTTTGGAAAAAAACACCCGAATCCAAAACACACCCGAATCCGACAAAAATAATTCGGTGAGGTTTTGCCAAAACGCGTTCGAACCCAAAACACGGCCGCGGAACCGAACCCAAAACCAAAACACAAAACCCAAAAAATTTCAGGCGCTCATCTCTACTAAAAAGCCCACATATATCTTATATCTGAATCATATACATGATTACAAAACCAATGAAAAATAAAAAATAAAAAAATTATTTATAATTGTTAAGTCATTTAGTTAATTGGTCTTTATTTATTAAGAAAAATTATTTTGATTTAATTCTATATACAGTTCAGTGTCAGTTATTCTGAAGACCTAATTGTGTCTAATTAGGCCGATAGATACCCTATAACAGGATCCTATACATATCTGCACCAATATTTTCATAATTTAGTATATAATAATTATCTTATTAGATACCTCCATAGGGATTCTGATTGATCAGAGAATGACAGTAAATTATTTCTATGGCTAGCTGAATTATTAATCAATTGATAGAAAGGACAGGAACTCCGTGATATATAGAAGAAAAATAATAAAGGGAAAGAGAGTTGATTGGCTGAGTGGATCGAAGGTCTTAGGCAATAATGTCTATACGGAAAGAAAGATACTGCTTATGACAAATAGACGGGTGTAGGGATATAATGGTTGGTCTTAAGATTAAATGATCATATTTAGTTCCACTGCCTCGTTGAGGCCATCTGGGTGGATGGAGCCCATTCTAAACATCCAGTAGACCTCCTGTTGACACAGTTTTTTGAAACGGTCACCCCCCCTATTTGTTATGGGAATTTGTTCTATTCCTATTATTTTGAGACTTTTTGGATCTCCATTATGATAATCATTGAAATGTTGGGAAACGCTATGTGTGGATACTCGATTAAGAATGTTCCTACGATGCTCTAGAAATCTGATACAAAGTTTTCTAGTGGTGCGGCCTACATAATGTAGGCCACAACCACATTGTAAGATATATACGACGTATGTCGAGTTGCAATTGATATGACTCCTAATTTTATATTGTTTTTCCCCTTTATCGGTTTTAACGTACTGTGTTTTCTCTATATATTGACACGTGGTGCATCTCGTGCCACCACATTTATAGAAGCCCGTTACTGGCTGGAGCCATGGATCTTTGTTGGAATTAATTCTCTTCACAGATCTCAAGTGGCTGGGAGCTAGGGAGTTCTTTAAAGATTGTCCCTTCCGGAATATAAATGTGGGTTTAGCTGGAAGGATATCCCCTAGCAAATTATCTTGTTTTAATATACTATAGTTTTTCCTAATTATGGATTTTATTTTAGGACAACAATCATTATAAGTGGTAATAAATGCTGAGTGGTATTCTTTATCTCTTTCAGGATCATTATTTGGCCTCTTTGCTTTATAAAGTAAAAGATCTCTATTCATCTCTCTCACTTCTCCTAATGTTTTCTGTAATAGGGATATCGGATATCCTCAATGTTCAAAGGAGTCTACCATCAATTTGGCTTGTATGTCAAACAGCTTTAAGTCGGAGCAATTTCTTCTGAGACGAATCAATTGACTCCGAGGTATGCTTTTTTTCCAGGGTGGATAATGTGCACTGGAAAAGTGAAGATAGGCATTCGATCCTACCTCTTTGGTGTGATTGGTAGTATGTATTTGTCCATCACGTGCCTCTAGATTTAGATCTAAAAAGGTGATAGAATTAGGGTGGTACTGATGCGTAAATTTTAAGTTATAAGAATTTTGATTAAGTGAATTAACAAATGCTTGTGCTGAAAGTGCATCCCCATCCCAAATGATAAATAAATCGTCAATGTACCTGCCATAGAGGACCAGGGACGCGCCATGCCCGCCGCCCCACACATGTTGGTCCTTGAATTGACCCATGTAAAGGTTGGCATAGCTATGCGCGAACCTGGTCCCCATGGCGGTACCTAAAATTTGAAGATAATGTGAGTCCAGAAACAAAAAATAATTGTGACGTAATATAAATGAAATAGAATCTACAATAAATTTTTGATGAGTGTCTGTGAGGTCGCCATCTTGTTTAAGATGGTTAGATATGACCGATAATCCTTTTTGGTGCGGTATATTTGAATACAGACTCTGTACGTCCATGGTGAGAAAAGCATATGTGTCTTTCCATTTAACACCTGAAATTAGTGACAGAAAGTGAGTGGTGTCCTTAACGTGCGAATGAAGAAAAGAAACCCGTGGCTGTAAATATGAGTCAACATAAAACGAAAGGTTGGAAGTGAGTGAGTGAATACCTAAAATAATAGGGCGCCCGGGAGGTGAAGTGAGGGATTTGTGTATTTTTGGCAAGTGGTAGTAGATGGGAATAACCGGATGTTCTATGTAAAGAAACCTAAACTCTTCTTTGGAGATAATTTCCAAGGCCACTGCGTTATCCAATAGTTCTAGGAGTTCGGATAAAAATCCCTGAGTGGGATCCTTTTGTAATTTAGTATATGTGCGGGGATCTTCTAACTGTCTTTTTGCCTCTGTTATATAGTCAGTTTTATCTTGGATTACGAGGCCACCCCCCTTATCTGCCTCTTTGATAATGATGGTGGTATCTTTGGTCAAATTAGTGAGGGCTTTCCTTTCTTGTTTGCTGGGATTAGATTTGTATTTCTGGGACTGGGGAGCACTGCAGAGATTTTTGAAATCTTCCAGTGTGGTCTTGTAGAACATATCCACACTGGAGCCCTTGGCTCTGATAGGATAGAATTCTGATTTTTGTTTGAAAAGTGACCTGGATACATCAAATAATTTCTGTGGAGATTTTGGTGAACTCGTATTTAGTTCTTCCAGAATCTTCAGAGCTAATTCATCACCTTGATCCAATAGGATCGGCATAGCGGTTTCATCATTTTTCTTTAGATTTGATTTGGCAAAGAACCTTTTACGACATAAAGTCCGTATATAGCGATTTAATTCCACAAAGAGATTAAATATATTAGAAGTAGATGAGGGGGAAAACTTTAGGCCTCTGTTTAAGAGGGTAATTTCTGCATCTGTTAGTACTTTCGAGGAAAGATTAAATATAGGGGATTTTAATTTATCCCTATTTTTGTTATTTTTAAGTTGTTTCAGTTTCTTGAGTTTTTCTTTCTTCCCCCCTCTTCTTCCTCTGAATCTATACTTCTTCTTCCTCGTTTTTGTTGTGAGTGGTAGGGAGTTCGATCTTGAAGGGGCCTGGGCGGAAGTGGCTCTAAAAAAACTTCCGATTCTGTCTCATGTGATTTTTGAGATGGGGCCGTTGTTTTTGATCTTGCCCCCAACTCCTGTCTTTGTGTGGAGTCTCTCCCTTGTCCCTGTCCTCTAATGGTGTTGTGTTGTTGAGAGTGAGTTCTCTGTCTATTTGTGGGTCCTTGGTATCTTTCTACGGGTTCATTTGATGTATAATGATCATTTACCCTAGACCCATACTTCCAGTCATTAGTTCTTTGTGACTTTCTTCTTCTCTGTATCTGGTTATATCTCGATTGATAGGTTGTTCTTTCTTTGTAAGGATCCCTACTGTATTCTTCTCGTCTCTCTTTATTCAGTGTTTTGTAGGACCTGACTGTCCCACTTTGATAGTCCTCTATATCGCGTTTAAATTTTTTACATTTCGTGTCTAGTAACAAATGTTCGAATCTATTCAGCTTTTCCATAACGTTCCTGTCCTTTTCTTTGTATTCATTGGTATTATTAAAAGGTTCTAATTTCTTTTTCAGAACTTCAATTTCTAATTCAATATGTTCTGTTTTCTTTCTACGATATTTTATGACTAAATCCATAAGAGTATATGAACATTTATCTAAAATATTTTCCCATTCAGCCTGGAATTCAGGGTTATTCTGAAATATAGAGGGTTTGAATAGTCTGAGACCTCTGGGTATCATTTTCTTATCCACATATTTCTGTAGATTTGTGCTGTCCAGCCAGTGTCTCTTTTCGGACTTGAGAAGATCTTCCAATTTATGGAAGTCCTCTACCAAATTAAATTTAGGCTCAGACTTGTCCCCTCTAATTTCAGAATCAGTATCCCATCTAGCAAGGTAGGTCTGTCTCCTATTTGCTCTTTCCTCGAAATTAGCGAAACAACTCATCTCAGCAGCCCGAATATGACTTATGTGTAGATGCAAAAACCGGATCAAAGCCATCTATATAATCTATAATTAACTCTAACTCACTCGCCTTTATGCTGAGACCAGCCCGCAAAGGACGAGTCGATTTAGGTTTCCACGGTTACCGGCTAAAAAACTTATGTAAATATTCCATGGAAATATTAGTTTTTATGTAGATGAGTATGCGGCCGAAGACCGC
Organism: Pseudophryne corroboree; assembly: GCF_028390025.1. Lineage (NCBI taxonomy): Eukaryota > Metazoa > Chordata > Amphibia > Anura > Myobatrachidae > Pseudophryne > Pseudophryne corroboree. The sequence goes on along the minus strand of NC_086444.1, from coordinate 181,093,339 downwards.
GTCGTCATGACAACAGAGGGAGGAGGGTTTAAACCTCCAATCACGTGGGGTCAACAATCCACCCACTACAAGCTGTGTTTCTATGGCGACGGCCCAGGCACTCTCACTGGCTCTCCGATCCGACACGTCACTTCCGGTCGCGGTTGCCATGGCAACGGTCCGGGAGTGGACGCCGCATCTTCGGAGCTCCCTCCTTAATAAATAAAACAATAAACTAATCAGCTATTTGAGACTGACGCCACTAATGAGGTTATATTATCACTTAGAGATTTAGACAGTCTCTTCATCCAGTATATACTGTGTAAATATATTTTGGTAATACCCCATTTACCAGGTGACCTAGGTCACATGACTGACATCGATCATATGATCTGTAACTCAACCTATGAAATGAGCTCTTCTAAAGGTCTCCATGACTACAGAGCCATATACAAATCTTCTGATTGGACCACGTATCCCATGTTAAAATCCCAAGGTAATGAAATGTTTATTTAAATAGTCAAAATAAAAGCTTTACATAATTATATATTGCTTCACACAAGTAGGTCTGTCTCCTATATATATTTTTATTTTTTTATTATTTTTTTATTGTTTTAAAGATTGGAAATAGAAATGTTAGTGCCAAACAGGAAATGTGCATCCAGGTGCCAATTAAGCCACCATTTTGTCTAGGGTATATAAAGCCATAAACCCAGGCATTAGAATACACCTTTGAAAAAGCTGCAGGGTTTATGCAGCGAAACGCGTCAGGTATTTACCCGTTAAAACAGGACATCTCTGAATTGGATCCGAACCAGCCCATCTTGCCGACCAGTTATCCGGAGGAGCCCGAGAGAGGCACCAGCCTATTCCCGCATTGCATGAGGTACTCTACACCTAAGAGACATTGCACCAATCCTCTAGCGGTATATGGACATCTTTCATGGACTCTCTTTAGTAACATCTAAAAGGTACCCTCCAAACCGGATCATAACTGTATACCATATTGATGGGCAAAATATGGAACGGATTCTAGAGAACAATTTCCACTAATCCTGTACCAGCATTCTGGGTAAACTCCAACCTTTGCATATTATTGGCAATTTATCTTTTCTGCATATATTTGGCACATTATCTTGCACAGAATTCCTGCTTTTTAAAGAATTTATGTTTTATAATAAATTTTTATACTTACCTATTGAGTGTTTTACATTGTTCTTTCCTCCACTAGCGCAGCCTCCATTCTTTCTTGTATTGCTATATCTTGCAGCTCTGTGTCAAGCATACTATCCATATCTGTGCTGCATTATTGTGAGCAGTATATAGTAGGACAGTGCAGCATTTTGGTGACCAGCAGTATACATATAGTACAGTACAGTAGGCCATTGCTGTATCTTGCAGCTCTGTGTCAAGTATACTATCCATATCTGTGCTGCATTTTTGTGAGCAGTATATAGTAGGACAGTGCAGCATTTTGATGACCAGCAGTAAACATATAGTACAGTGCAGTAGGTCATTGCTGTATCTTGCAGCTCTGTGTCAAGTATACTATCCATATCTGTGCTGCATTGTTGTGAGCAGTATATAGTAGGACAGTGCAGCATTTTGGTGACCAGCAGTATACATATAGTACAGTACAGTAGGCCATTGCTGTATCTTGCAGCTCTGTGTCAAGTATACTATCCATATCTGTCCTGCATTATTGTGAGCAGTATATAGTAGGACAGTGCAGCATTTTGGTGACCAGCAGTATACATATAGTACAGTACAGTAGGCCATTGCTGTATCTTGCAGCTCTGTGTCAAGTATACTATCCATATCTGTGCTGCATTGTTGTGAGCAGTATATAGTAGGACAGTGCAGCATTTTGGTGACCAGCAGTATACATATAGTACAGTACAGTAGTCCATTGCTCTATCTTGCAGCTTTGTGTGAAGTATACTATCCATATCTGTGCTGCATTGTTGTTGTGAGCAGTATATAGTAAGACAGTGCAGTATTGTGGTGACCACCAGTATACATATACAGTAGTACAGTACAGTAGGCCATTGCTGTATCTTGCAGCTCCATATCACTTCAAGTATCCATATCTGTGCTGCATTGTTGTGAGCAGTATATAGTAGGACAGTGCAACATTTTGGTGACCAGCAGTAGTAGTACAGACAGTACAGTAGGCCATTGCTATTGATATATTACTGGCATATAATTCCACACATTAAAAAATGGAGAACAAAAATGTGGAGGGTAAAATAGGGAAAGATCAAGATCCACTTCCACCTCGTGCTGAAGCTGCTGCCACTAGTCATGGCCGAGACGATGAAATGACATCAACGTCGTCTGCCAAGGCCGATGCCCAATGTCATAGTAGAGAGCATGTAAAATAAAAAAACAAAAGTTCAGTAAAATGACCCAAAAATCTAAATTAAAAGCATCTGAGGAGAAGAGTAAACTTGCCAATCTGCCATTTACGACACGGAGTGGCAAGGAACGGCTGAGGCCCTGGCCTATGTTCATGGCTAATGGTTCAGCTTCACATGAGGAAGGAAGCACTCATCCTCCCACTAGAAAAATGAAAAGACTTAAGCTGGCAAAAGCACAGCAAAGAACTGTGCGTTCTTCTAAATCACAAATCCCCAAGGAGAGTCCAAATGTGTCAGATGCGATGCCTGACCTTCCCAACACTGGACGGGAAGAGGTGGCGCCTTCCACCATTTGCACGCCCCCTGCAAGTGCTGGAAAGAGCACCCGCAGTCCAGTTCCTGATAGTCAAATTGAAGATGTCACTGTTGAAGTACACCAGGATGAGGATATGGGTGTTGCGGGCGCTGAGGAGGAAATTGACAAGGAGGATTCTGATTGTGAGATGGTTTGTTTAAGTCAGGCACCCGGGGAGACACCTGTTGTCCGTGGGATGAATATGGCCATCGACATGCCTGGTCAAATTACAAAAAAAATCACCTCTTCGGTGTGGAATTATTTTAACAGAAATGCAGACAACAGTTGTCAAGCCGTGTGTTGCCTTTGTCAAGCTGTAATAAGTAGGGGTAAGGATGTTAACCACCTAAGAACATCCTGCCTTATACGTCTCCTGGAGCGCATTCATCAGAAGTCATTGACAAGTTCAAAAACTTTGGGTGACAGCGGAAGCAGTCCACTGATAACTAAATCCCTTCCTCTTGTACCCAAGCTCCTGCAAACCACACCACCAACTCCCTCAGTGTCAATTTCCTCCTTAGACAGGAAAGCCAATAGTCCTACATTCCATGTCACTGGCAAGTCTGACGAGTCCTCTCCTGCCTGGGATTCCTCCGATGGATCCTTGAGTGTAACGCCTACTGCTCCTGGCTCTGCTGTTGTTGCTGCTGGGAGTCGATCACCATCCCAGAGGGGAAGTCGGAAGACCACTTGTACTACTTCTAGTAAGCAATTGACTGTCCAACAGTCCTTTGTGAGGAAGATAAAATATCACAGCAGTCAACCTGTTGCAAAGCAGAAACTCAGGCCTTGGCAACTATGTTGGTGTTAGATGTGCGTCCGGTATCCGCCGTTAGTTCACAGGCAATTAGAGAATTTCTTGAGGTAGTGTGTCCCCGGTACCAAATACCATCTAGGTTCCACTTCTCTAGGCAGGCGATACCGAGAATGTACACAGACGTCAGTTAAAGACTCACCAATGTCCTAAAAAATGCAGTTGTACCCAATGTCCACTTAACCACGGACATGTGGACAAGTGGAGCAGGGCAGACTCAGCACTATATGACTGTGACAGCCCACTGGGTAGATGTATTGCCTCCCGCAGCAAGAACAGCAGCGGCGGCACCAGTAGCAGCATCTCGCAAATGCCAAATCGTTCCTAGGCAGGCTACGCTTTGTATCACTGCTTTCCATAAGAGGCACACAGCTGACAATCTTACGGAAACTGAGGAACATCATCGCAGAATGGCTTACCTCAATTGGACTCTCCTGGGGATTTGTGACATCGGACAATGCCACCAATATTGTACGTGCATTACATGTGGGCAAATTCCAGCACGTCCCATGTTTTGCACATACATTGAATTTGGTGGTGCAGAATTATTTAAAAAATGACAGGGGCATGCAAGAGATGCTGTCGGTGGCCTGAAGAATTGCGGGCCACTTTCGGCATTCAGCCACCGCGTGCCGAAGATTGGAGCACCAGCAAACACTCCTGAACCTGCCCCGCCATCCGCTGAAGCTAGAGGTGGTAACGAGGTGGAATTCAACCCTTTATATGCTTCAGTGGATGGAGGAGCAGCAAAAGGCCATTCAAGCCTATACATCTGCCTACGATATAGGCAAAGGAGGGGGAATGCACCTGACACAAGCGCAGTGGAGAATGATTTCAACGTTGTGCAAGGTTCTTCAACCCTTTGAACTTGCCACACGTGAAGTCAGTTCAGACACTGCCAGCCTGAGTCAGGTAATTCCCCTCATCAGGCTTTTGCAGAAGCAGCTGGAGAGATTGAAGGAGGAGCTAAAATGGAGCGATTCCGTTAGGCATGTGGGACTTGTGGATGGAGCCCTTCATTCGCTTAACCAGGATTCACAGGTGGTCAATCTGTTGAAATCAGAGCACTACATTATGGCCACCGTGCTCGATCCTAGGTTTAAAGCCTACGTTGTATCTCTCTTTCTGGCAGACACAAGCCTGCAGAGGTTCAAAGACCTTCTGGTGAGACACTTGTCAACTCAAGCGGAACGTGACCCGTCAACAGCTCCTCCTTCACATACTCCCGCAACTGGGGCTGCGAGGAAAAGGCTACGAATTCCGAGACCACCCGCTGGCGGTGATGCAGGGCAGTCTGGAGCGAATGCTGACATCTGGTCCGGACTGAAGGACCTGCCAACGATTCCTGACATGTCGTCTACTGTCACTGCATATGATTCTGTCACAATTGAAAGAATGGTGGAGGATTATATGAGTGACAGCATCCAAGTAGGCACATCAGACAGTCCGTACGTATACTGGCAGGAAAAAGAGGCAATTTGGAGGCCCTTGCACAAACTGGCTTTATTTTACCTAAGTTGCCCCCCTCCAGTGTGTACTCCGAAAGAGTGTTTAGTGCAGCCGGTCACCTTGTCAGCGATCGGCGTACGAGGTTACTTCCACAAAATGTGGAGAAGATGATGTTCATCAAAATTAATTACAATCAATTCCTCGGTGGAGACATTCACCAGCAATTGCCTCCAGAAAATACACAGGGACCTGAGATGGTGGATTCCAGTGGGGACAAATTAATACTCTGTGAGGAGGGGGATGTACACAGTGAAAGGGGTGATGAATCGGACGATGAGGAGGAGGTGGACATCTTGCCTCTGTAGAGCCAGTTTGTGCAAGGAGAGATTGATTTCTTCTTTTTTGGTGGGGGCCCAAACCAACCAGTCATTTCAGCCACAGTCGTGTGGCAGACCCTGTCGCTGAAATGATGGGTTTGTTAAAGTGTGCATGTCCTGTTTATACAACATAAAGGTGGGTGGGAGGGCCCAAGGACAATTCCATCTTGCACCTCTTTTTTTTATTTATTTATCTTTGCATCATGTGATGTTTGGGGCTAATTTTTTTAAGTGCCACTGCCATCCTGTCTGACACTGCAGTGCCACTCCTAGATGGGCCAGGTGTTTGTGCCGCCCACTTGGGTCGCTTAGCTTAGTCACCCAGCGTCCTCGGTGCAAATTTTAGGACTAAAAATAATATTGTGAGGTGTTCAGAATAGACTGGAAATTAGTGGACATTATGGTTATTGAGGTTACTAATACTATGGGATCATAATTACCCCCAAATTCTATGATTTAAGCTGCTTTTGAGGGGTTTTTGTAAAAAAACACCCGAGTCCAAAACACACCCGAATCCGACAAAATTTTTTCAGAGAGGTTTTGCCAAAACGCGTCCGGATCCAAAACACGGCTGCGGAACCGAATCCAAAACCAAACCACAAAACCCGAAAAAATTCCGGTGCACATCTCTACTCAGAATATATCCTAAGATGCCTAGTACTGGCATAATTCCCCACACTACCATTGGGGGAAAAGGACAATTTTCTAATACGGCGTACATGCTACATTTATGTTACAGCCAGAGACATCACTTACCAAGGTGACACCCGATGCAGTAGATTAGAAACCATCTGCGTGCCGCAGGCACCCGTTGTGAAAAGGTGGTGTGGCCTCGTGGGAGGGGGCATGTCTTTGGGGTCCAACCCCCATTTTCATCACTCTTGAGGTCCGGGAGATGCAGGCTGCCCCCATAGACTGCTGTGGCTGTAGTGCCAGCTCCTAGACTGTTATTGGTGACATGTGCTGCATGTAATGCAACAGTGAAACACCCGGCTCCTGTCACTGAGCAGGAGCTGGAACTTTGGTGTCACCCCCTCAGCGGGTGACACCTGGGTGCGGGTAGCACCCCTGACTCCACTGGATATAGTCCTAGGTAGCCCAACCAAGCACCTGCTACCAGGGCCTGATCAACCAATAGGCTGATCAGGCTGCAGACTGGAGTGCTAGGGAGGGCGCAGCAGGTGCGGACGTCACGTGCGCTGCTTCTGTATTAGCCCTGGAACCCTTAATCAGGCTCTGCCTGCTACTAACTTTAGTATTATAGCCATTACAGCATTTAATTACAGATTGTAAGCTCCACTAGGGCAGGGACTAATGTGAATGGTCAAATAGTCTCTGTAGAGCAATGTGGAATATGTGTGCGTGACATCTCTTAGTAAATAAATTATCTTTTGCCTCTCCTAAAATTTAATTGACTGACAGAAATTTATAGGTGCATACCTGTTTGCTTACGATTTTCCCTGTATAGTTAAAATCATAAGAAAAGTTAGCACATATTGCACCGTGTGTACACAGCTTGCTATACCGATGCCCGCTACCGTGGGGTCGGTTTCACAAGAAAAATAGACTATGTGGGCAAGGTAATTTTGACTATATTGTGTATAATCTAGCTTATAGTATAGTCAAAATTGTATACTGTCAAAATCACAAAGTCATTATAGTCAAAATCGCAAGTAAATATAGTCAATATCGGTGGTTCTGGGATCCGGGGAGTTCAAAGGAAGTCGCAAAGTCAAAATCGGCACTTAGTCAATATCTCACCGTGTATATGCACCTCAAGATAGTAACATAGTAACTAAGGTTGAAAAATGACAATTGTCCATCGACTTCAAGTTATTTGTGGTCTCCTATGCAGGATTATTTTGGTCTAAAATTTTGACTGATGCTGATGTGAGCCGTTGCGTTTTATCGCTCTTTTTATAGTAACTATAGTGCGTGACTATGCACCATAACCCTGGATATCCTTATCCATTAGGAATTTATATAACCCATTCTTAAAGGTGTTGACTGAGTACACCATTACAACTCCCGCAGGCAGGGAATTCCAAACACATATTGTCCTTACCGTGAAAAAGCCTTTACGCCATTTTGTGCGGAATCTCCGCTAACATGAGCAAGTGACCATGACTCCTCTGTGTTGATCTGTGTTGATCTAACCAAAAATTTATCTACAGTATGTTGTATTTTTTCTACATGTCTATCTTTTGTTGGCTGAATGTGGTTCTCAATTCCGCTACCATGGCTTATCTCCCATTTATGATTATGTGTCACTCCTATCCATTGGTACACCCCTGCTAATGGAGAAAGGCAGGGGAAGTTGGAGTAGATATGTGATAGATGATCTCTGTAGTTAGGAACATTAATACCTGAAGGCTGAAAGTGTAGGCTGTAGGTGTGTTTATTGAAATCAAGGAATTGCAGGCAAATCTAAGTTCAGTACTTACTGTTCTTTAGATATACCAACTAGCAGGGCCATCTTAACTGCAGTGTAGGACCCTGGGCACAGCAATGCACTGAGGCACCTACCCATCCTCCAACTGCCCATTGAGCCCATACGAAAAGATGTATTGAATTCTTATTGAATGGTGCCGGATGGGCCAACGCAATCGTGATCGACTGGCTGCATGTCCGCGTTCCACCTGTCGATAATGATCGACTGTTTGGCCACCTCTGATCTAGACTAGAGCATAGTGCAGACTAGAGCACTAGAGCATAGTGACAGCAGTCATTATTCACGTCTTCCACAGGCCACACTATTCAATGGCCCAGGACAAATGTTGATAGTGATAATAATGACTTTCAGTTGATATATGTAGGGATGACTTCAAGACCTGTTCAGCCTACTAGATCGTAAGCCTTCTATTCACATAGATATGAGGAACGCAGGTAATTGCAATTGTTTGTTATCTGCTATATATAGTATAAGGACTGGTACATACTAGGCAATGTGCTCCGTGAGTGACATCACCTAGTGTGTCCCCTCCCAGGCTGGGCCATTCAATAGCGGGCATACACACTGTTCGATGTTCGGCAGCCAGTACATTCAGCTTTGGACGATGAGTCCAAATTGAGCTGCATGTACGGGTGACACAATGGGTCATTAATGACCCATGGGGTGACACGTTGTCCGTCGTCAGCCGCATACACACTGGGTGATACAGTAAATTATATTGCTCATGAGGGGGAAAATGAGTGTTATAGTTTACTATATCGCTAAGTGTGTATGCACCTTAACATCTTTTCTCAGCAACTATGCTTTTAAGAGAGTAACATTGAGCCAATAGATTTGAATATAGAAATATTAAAGCAAAAAAGAACAAAAATATAATAGCAAAAATGTAACACTGCATCTCAAACGTTACTTACAGTTCATTAGCCACATACACTCAATACTGTATATATTTACATAATACACTTTTTTTATATTTAATGCATTGCCTCTCTGAAGGTGGAGAGAGATAAAGTGTAGAGAGATAAAATACCAACCTATCAGCTCCTAATTGTTATTTTACAGGCTGGTTAACACTTAGTCCATGTAAGAACATCAATTAAGCTCAAATGAAGAAGAGAGTTTTGCCAACCCTACCTTCACTTAGTAGATTCAGAAATAGGAACAAGGATATTCCAGCCAAACACCTGTCATCGTGGTTTTAACAGCACTGCAAACCAAGAGAGAGTTCTGCGAGGAGATACAATGAATGCCTATCCATGAAGAAAAGTATTAGGCATTAAGGGCAAGAATAGGTACAGTATATCAAATGTATAATTGAGGCAAATCTTCTAACAACTAACAGAGGATCCCCTTGTGTATGGTCAATGTGCAACGACTTATACATGTCAGGGTAGAGGGAATCATGTGAGCTATTTGCATTACCCATTTAAGGATAGGGTTTGTTGGTGCAGGGGTTTGAACAGGTATGAAATATCTTGTGACTAGAGTCCAGTGTTAAGATTAGGTTGAAGTGCAAATGTTGCACCCTGGAAAATGGTGTGTGCCCCTTTAAAAGTTTGCTTACAGTGTCTGCAGCAGTCAAGGTGCAGCACTGACACAGCAGGGGTTAAACACAGACCCTGGTTCGATCACATGGTCCTGATGCTGATTGGGGATTGGAAAAGGCAGTCTTGGAGATTAGGAGCCTTGTGGGAAGAAGAAGGATTCGAGGAGAAGTGTGGAGAGGTGCTGGACACGCAGAGTAAAGAGCGGAGTGGAAGTTGAGTACCGAATGCCAACCACATGGTCATGCTGGTTGGTGAGAGCAGCGCTGCAGAGCAGAAGCAGCAGAGTGCTACTGGGAAGCTGAGAGCCGGGTGAGCGAGTGTGATATGACGCAACTGGAGACAGGACACTGCCAGGCCTAGTGGAAGGTGCAGACACTGCGTCCATCTTGTACTGGGAGGAACCGCTGAAACAGGTCCAAATAGTGAATACCTCTACCACAAAATTCTGAGTGAGTACATTGAGACTGATGTTGAAACCATGGGCAGACCAAACACCCAGCACCAGTATCCTGTTTATCACATGCTGTGCAGTATAAAGAGACAGCATAGCGCAACATCTTAAAAGCCAGACCTTGTTGGTAAATAGCAAAGACTGAGTTACTCTACCTAGAGACAGAGACTGGGTTTATTTGCCCAAGAAACACATATTACCAAGTAAGCTGCATTTGTTTAGAGACATTACAATCCATCTGCTAGCTACATCTTCTTTTGGAATAAGACACTGGCATTCTTACAACCCAGGATTACTTGTGTATCTATATGCCATTTCCCCCATTGCAACGTTGTGGCAACACAGGATTTAAAAAGAGCTCCAATGTTATTTGCCCGTGAAGATTAGTATAACTTGGTTAGGGAAAGCTAGAAATTTAGCAACTGTTATTGAAAAATGTGTTTTTCATTACTCTTCTCTTACCAAATTGTAGATTGTGATTATAAAATTCTAATAGCTTTGATTCAATTGATTGTCTTTTGCATTTTTGAATGATCCAATGTGATGTGAACTATAGTTTATAGTGTTACATGTGTTACATAAACATTGTCTGCGTTTTATGAAGTGCAGTCCTGAAAGAACCTAGTGTCACCGTCACTCTTATTTGTGGTCAATGCCAGAAAATCACATGGACAATCAAAAAATGATTGATTACATTTTACAGGATACCGTTATTTTCTACATAGCGTAAGAGTTGTCAAAAAGCTCATAATAAGTAAATACAAGGGAAAAAGTTTACATTTCATAAACCACAATTCCATATAACCCCCTCCCCAAAAATATAGAAGCATCATTTTTGAAGGGATAAAATAAAAATAAATGAAAGAGATAAAAGTTACACCATCTGGTTCAGCAACATACGGATATGACTTCACTGGCCATCTGTGATTGCTTCAAAAGGATCACACAGATTTTGAAGAAAACTCAACAGCTGGATACAGTTGTTATGCTGCTCTTTGTGCCAGCTGAGTTATAATTGTTGTGTTAATATGTGTGGTGATTTAAAACCTTCCCTACAACTTTAAAGTTCACTGTCTCTTAAAACAAGGCCAAGTTCAGATTTTTTTAAAAGTAGAAATAGGAAATTTGTAGGAGTTACGCAAATGCCAGGTACTAATTACTATCAGGTTTCTTATTTACTGTGATCTACTTTTTTTTTTTTTAAATAATAGTAAGTACAGGTTGAGTATCCCATATCCAAATATTCCGAAATACGGAATATTCCGAAATACAGACTTTTTTGAGTGAGAGTGAGATAGTGAAACCTTTGTTTTTTGATGGCTTAATGTATACAAACTTTGTTTAATACACAAAGTTATTAATAATATTGTATTAAATGACCTTCAGGCTGTGTATATAAGGTGTATATGAAACATAAATGAATTGTGTGAATGTAGACACACTTTGTTTAATGCACAATGTTATAAAAAATATTGGCTAAAATGACCTTCAGGCTGTGTGTATAAGGTGTGTATGAAACATAAATGCATTCTGTGCTTAGATTTAGGTCCCATCACCATGATGTCTCATTATGGTATGCAATTATTCCAAAATACGGAAAAATCCGATATCCAAAATACTTCTGGTCCCAAGCATTTTGGATAAGGGATACTCAACCTGGTATCAATTTTTCAGATGTCCTGATTATTTGCCAGTGTAAATCGGCTCTGAATTCTTACAGTACTTCTATAGAATTTATAAATGATTTGGAATATCAGGAATAGTGAAAATATATTTATTTATTAACAGTTTCTTATATAGCGCAGAATATTCCGTTGCGCTTTACAATTGAAACAACAGTAATAGAACAAAACTTGGTAAAAACAGACAGACATAGAGGGAATAAGGCCTTGTTTGCAAGCTTACAATCTATAAGGAAATAGGCATTGATACACAGGGATAGATGCTACCTGTTGCATAATGTTCCACCAGATTGCAAAGGTTATGTGGGTGGGTCCGGAATTTGATAAGTTTGTCTAAAGAGGGGAGTTTTCAGGGAACGTTTGAAGGTTTGGAGACTAGAGGTGAGTCTTGTTGTTCCTGGGAGGGCATTCCAGAGTGGGTGCAGCCCATATAAAGTCCTGTAATTTTGAGTAGGAGCAAGTAATGCATGTGGATGAGAGACTCAGATCTTGTGCAGAGTGGAGAGGTCAGGTAGGGAGATATTTTCAGATCTGTGAAGAGATGTATGTTGGTGCAGTTTGGTTATAGATAATTCCCAGTTCCTTGCATGTCTTTTGCCTAGTATCACCTCTATGGGATGCGAGTAACAAAGGTAGTTTCCTATATTAATATCCTGTGGAGTGTCATTGCTAATTGAAGTTGACTCTAAAAATTAACAGTGGTTCACCCCTGTAACTCTGTGTGTTAGAGTCTCTGTTCCTGCTTCATATTGGAACGCACTAGAATGACAGAACTCTAAGAACGTGTGGGAAAAGTATTGCAATAGATTTGTAGAAGTGCAGATTATAACATGATTTTGCTACTGGATTTAAAGTAGAACATTTTTGTAAAGGCAAACCCCACCTGCTTTGGCCTTTAAATAGATCATCACTTTAAACATTGGGGCAAAATAGCTAAAAAATCATCACTAGTTTTCCCTTGTCACCAATGGAAAGTTTAAGCCTTGGAACTATAGGGCTTCTAAAGAGTTAGTCTTGAGGTAGATGCAGAAGTTGAAGATGTTGACGCTTTTTCCATAGATGCAACGGGTGGTAGGCCAGTACCCTAAACTGTGGATTCACACTAGAGATCGCTCCATTCATCCATATCTCTCAGGTACTGTACATCTGTTCATATAAGGTGTTATAGTATTGCTACAAAAAACAATAGAAATCTAGAAGATGAAGAGATGATCAGTGCCACAGCTGTGATAAAGGAAGGGGGGGATTGATCATAGGGTTCACCGGGAAGATTCCTGGTTATGTGGCCCCATCCCCCACATGACAGGCAGCCCACTGCACGCAGTACACTGCATTGTCCCCCATTCATTCTGTTATTCCATCTCTGCAGTACAGCAACTCTGCCATCCAGTGATGCTGCCATGGCTACACGGTATGTTATACCTCATGTGCTGCTTATGTTGGGCTACTCTTAAAGAATTTAACAGGGCCACTTTTAGTTTCCTATCCCTAGTTTGCAGCAAAAGACCACATTTGCATACAATCAGGCCCCATGAGGAGGGATCCCGCTCCACCCCCTCAACAGACCCCATCCCCTCTTCAGACTGCACCCCCATTAGGGCTGCTTCAATAAATTTTCCGGGCTGGGTTTCCATCCCAATCTGCCCCTGGATCATAAAGGCTTGCTCACTGAACAGCAAAGAAAATGATGCTGCCTCAGGAAAGCCCCGATTGGCACCAGGCTATGGGGAAAAGAACCAATAAAATCTATGGCCCTCATTCCGAGTTGTTCGCTCGGTAAAAATCTTCGCATCGCAGCGATTTTCCGCTTAATGCGCATGCGCAATGTTCGCACTGCGACTGCGCCAAGTAAATTTGCTATGCACTTAGTAATTTTACTCACGGCTTTTTCATCGTTCTGGCGATCGTAATGTGATTGACAGGAAATGGGTGTTACTGGGCGGAAACAGGCCGTTTTATGGGCGTGTGGGAAAAAACGCTACCGTTTCTGGAAAAAACGCAGGAGTGGCCGGAGAAACGGAGGAGTGTCTGGGCGAACGCTGGGAGTGTTTGTGACGTCAAACCAGGAACGACAAGCACTGAACTGATCGCAGATGCCGAGTAAGTCTGAAGCTACTCAGAAACTGCTACGAGGTGTGTAATCGCAATATTGCGAATACATCGTTCGCATTTTTAAGATGCTAAGATTCACTCCCAGTAGGCGGCGGCTTAGCGTGAGCAACTCTGCTAAAATCGCTTTGCGAGCGAACAACTCGGAATGACCTCCTATGCCCAATCTGCCCCTGTTCAGTACACTGTCCAGGTGTGTCAAAGAGCAAATCTTACCAGCTGTTTCTAGAATCCTATCTTCAATACCACCCCCACCCTTTTTCTTTTTTAATCTTACTTATCAAAATTGGAAAAAAACACAGAGTGCAATAGCTGCTGGAATAAATATATGAATAAACATTATTGTAACACACTTTGGAATAATATTCAGCACTTGACTTCACAGTTAAAACTGTTAACCATGTTCATGAACACACCTGGATAGCACTGATGCCGACACTCAACTGAAATGTTCCCATCCCTCTATTTGCACAGCTTTCCTCAGGATTTTTACATATAAATGTAGATGCATTGTTTTCACGTTGCATTCTTACCTTTATGGTATATTTGACATCCACAATATTCTGATATTATTGTGTTAATGATGTTTTGTCACGAATGTGAGGCTGTGTACACACTAGTACGATGTGCGCCCCATGTGATATTTTATACAATTTCCTGACATACGATATTGGGCATACACTCTGGTGGTCCGAGTTGTTCGTTCGCTAGCTGTTTTTAGCACCCGTGCAAACGCTATGCCGCCTCCCACAGGGAGTGTATTTTAGCTTAGCAGAAGTGCGAACGAAAGGATCACAGCGGCGGCAAAGTTTTTTTGTGCAGTTTTAGAGTAGCTCAATTCCAACTCAGCACTTGCGAACACTTCAGACTGATCAGTTCCTGTTTTGACGTCACAAACACGCCCTGCGTTCGGCCAGCCACGCCTGCGTTTTTCCTGGCACGCCTGCGTTTTTACGAACACTCTCTGAAAACGATCAGTTGACACCCAGAAACGCCCAATTCATGTCAATCACTCTGCGGTCGCATACGCATGCGCAGAAGTGCAGTTTTTTCCATCATCGCTGCACAGCGAACGAACGCAGCTAGCGATCAACTCGGAATGACCACCTCTATACAATGAAACAATAAGATAAGATGAAATCATATCTTAAGGGGCTGGATTTGTTTTTAAGGGAGCAGAAGCAGAAGAAGGATGAGGGTCCAGGCTGACGTCAACGCCCTAAAATCGTATGGTTGTATGTACACAATACAAAAAAGCTCATGATATTGCACCATCAAGACTGCATGCAGGTCAGATGTTGGATGTCCACGAGAGCGTGCATCATATGATAAATCCTGTTTACACACCATGTGAAATTATATGCATGCAATATCTCATAGTGTATAGGCAGCTTAAGATATCTGTCCCAGCACAATAAATGTTACAAACAAACTCAAAAGAGATAATGGGGGTCATTCCGAGTTGATCGCACTCTAGCTGTTTTTAGCAGCCGTGCAAATGCATAGTCGCCGCCCACAGGGGAGTGTATTTTCGCTTTGCAAGTGTGCGAACGCCTGTGTAGCCAAGCTCTGCAAAAACATTTTGTGCAGTTTCAGAGTAGGTCTGAACTCACTCAGCCCTAGCGATCACTTCAGTCTTTTTGGTGCTGGAATTGACGTCACACACCCGCCCTCCAAACGCCCGGACACGGCTACGTTTTCCCTACCACTCCCTGAAAACGGTCAGTTGCCACCCATAAACACCCTCTTTCTGTCAATCTTCTTGTGATCGGCTGTGCGTAAGGATTCTTCGTTAAATCAATAGCTCAGCAACGATCCGCATTGTACCCGTACGACGCGTGTGTGCATTGTGGTGCATACGCATGCGCAGTAAACACCTGATCGCAGCGCAACGAAAATTGGCAGCGTGCGATCAACTCAGAATGACTCCCCAATAACACTAGTTCTGTGTCTATTTCCCCAGATATTATCTGAACGTGTTGGAGGCAATAGACAATTGCATCCATCCATATGCTGACCAGATGACTTTCTTCATGCTGGACTGTTTTTTCATGTTTGAATAGTAAAACGTGTCCAAGGAAGACGTTCACACATTTTAATTTGCCCCCACATCTAGAAACACATCATTGCCTCACATATCATTTATATGCTTTGCCGCATAGACCACATATCAAGTATATAGAGTCCAGGTGTGTAATGTGCGTAAGACATGAACTGTGCTACTGTATGAATGAGGAATGTGTCAGTAAATATTGTCAATGGAATTTTTATATCTTGTTTTGTGCTGTATTTGTCAATCATGTACTTTATGGTCTGTGCATTGGCGATTCTATCATGGGTGCAATGTGTGCATTGCACACGGGCCCCTGAGTCCAGGGGGGGGGCCCACACCGCACACATCGCACCCATATTTTTAGTACTCACCTCTCCGGAGTCCAGCGTCGGGTGCTGCAGCCACAGCCGTTGCGCAAAAAATCCCTTCCAAAATGTCCGCCGCGCATGTGCAGTTTGAATTATGTCTCCGGAACATGGCGGGCATGTTTCCGGAGATTTGCACATGCGCAGTAGGCTCCGGCACAATGTCGAAGCCTAAAGCGCCGTGGAGAGGAGGGGGCCCACCCGGAGTTTGCACACAGGCCCCCTCCTCGCTTAAGATGCCCCTGGGTCTGTGCTTGAGTACCATATGGTGTCCTATACCGGAAAGTGGAATCCTTTGTCAAATTCAGATGATCAACAAATTTTGGTTATTCAAATTCAGTGAATCAGTTCGGAATTATTATCTAAAGCAAAAGTTCTGATGTAGAGGAAACGAAAAAATATAACAAATGCTGAGATTCTTTTCCACCTAGCGTGAAATTTACGAAGCAGCAGGTTTTTGCATGCAACAAAAAAAAGGAAGAAAAAACTGCTTAAACAGCGCCTCAGGAATAGATTACTAATAGGTAAATTTCCCTGATAGATGCGCAGCAGTAAAACACTATGTGAATGTTTAATCAAGGAACAAATTGGAACAAGAAAACAGCTGCGCAATATATCGGGGAAAAAGGTATGAGAGCCGATGTATACAAAATAGATTTATTAACCATAAATACGATTAATTAACAAACAAATTATGATAATCCATAAAACATTAAAAATGCATTAATAAGAAGCACACCTTGAATCAGTATATCACGCTCAATGGAGTGACAGCTGTTTTAATTCTCTGAATAAATGTCCACACATATCGTAGGGGGCTCAGCTGATATATTTGTTATAGAGCAATTAACAACACAACTAGGGTTATCAGGTAATTACTCTCAACATATGGTGTATGCTTTTGTGCTCCATGCATACTTGCCCTTGTAGTCCCATGACTGTGATTGGTGGATGACCGGCACCATCCACCAATCAACACTGCTAGCACCTGGAATTAGGCAAAGAATACTAGCCGGCCACTCCTCTGCCTGCCTCCTGACCGCGGCTCCAAATGCTCTAAAGAATACTGGCCCGGGTGTCTGAGGTGTCTCCCTCTCTCTAGGTGCTGCTTCCAGCTAGGAGGAGGTAGAGATAGGGAGCCGCTCTTCATGCTGCCGGAGCTGCTGTGTGCTATATAGCGTGAAAGCCAGGAGCAGCGGCAGCTGGCAGCAACAGCAGGGTTGCTGCAGAGCGGGAAGAGCGCCTCTCCAGGTCGGTGCCTCACTGCTTTGCAGACCCTGCTGAGCGAGTAGCACCGGCACTGGTAAGACACCCCTAGCACCCCTATGGGTGGGGGTGGGAAGGGGATGACATGTAAAAATCCATAGTTTTCGGGCGTAACTCTGGAATGCCTTGAGCAATTTACACCAAACTTGGTACACATATGACTTACAATCTGGAAAAAAATACTGTGGGTTTAAGACACCCCTAGCACACCTAGGGGTGGGGATGGGAAGGGGGTGACATGTAAAAATCCATTATTTCCAGCATAACTCTGGAATGCCTGGAGCAATTTACACAGAGGCACAAATGGGTAGGGGCACTGGCACCCACATGTAAGGGCAGAGGTACCCACGGGTAGGGGCAGAGGCACCCACAGGTAAGGATAGAGGCACACACGGGTAGGGGCATAGGCATACGGGTGGGAGCAGAAGCACCTACGGGCCCTTTGACATAGAGTCAGCCTGCAAACCAAACATATTTAACATACAGTGGGTGGAGCTTGGCCTGTCGTCCCAGCATACACTGAGCAGGGCAGCATCAGAGGCGGGACAGGGCAGAGAAGGAGGCGGATTATTCTCCTCAGCACCAGCATTTTGACAGCATCAGTCCGGGGAAGCCCAGAGGTGCAGCCTGTCACAGATTGGCATTATTCTTTCAATTCCGTAGCGAAGCACGTGTATTCAGCTAGTTGTTAAATAATTAAATCCTATTAGACATTGGCCAAGGGTACGAGAAATGGTCCAGAATGCTCTAGAAGATGTGGCAGCCTTTTAATTTTTTTGGGCCTTCCCCAGTGGCAAACGCAGTATTTCTAGAAGGAGGTTTCCAAATGCAACCCACAATCTCCCACTCTGCGGAACATTGGAGCAAGAGCGGGTGTCTGGGGGAGTGGCAGAAAACCCAGTAACGACCATGGACATTAATGTAAACAATGGTATTTTTATATATACTGGATACTGTGTTAAATACCGTATTAATATTTAAAACTATAGACTGTCTATAGTATAGGCTGTACCGAATATATTTAAATCATATAAATAAGATAAATGGTCGGGAAAAGGTTAAGCATACCATAAGAAATAAATACACAAACATAATAGAACCAGTACTGCACTTTCTAAACACACATTCTCCCTCCTCATAGTAAGGCTCCTGTCTCTTCTTCCTGGTAGCTACTATCTGGTCCAGTACACTGTTTATCAGATCCACACACATAGAAAACTTGGTAGAAGAAGCTGCCACACTAGGTATGTGCAGCAGCTCTGCTCTGTCCCTTAAACTGCATGATGTGGCACAGTGGCATCAATTCTAGTAATTGTATTATATACCATTGCTATTGTCATAATTTTAGGCACTTGCCTAGAGGGTGGGGGTTTCCGTGCATCCAGAACCCCCCCCCCCCCCCCCCCCTGCGTTTGCCTATGCCTTCCCCCCGAAAATTAAATCTGAAGCTGAATAGGCTGAGCTCAGAAAGGGTAGGATTGTCTTATCTTTATTTAAAGATTTTTTTTCTTTCCTTCTAACAGGCAAGATGGCTGGAACAGTATATGGTTTAATGCCTGTGTGAACCACATTGATTTTTTTTACAATAATTCAGAGGTTTGCCATGCGTTTAGCAAGTATTACAGATTGTACCCCTGCAACAATTTTGGCTCATTCTGAGTCACAGGCAATTTTGTATGTGACTGCATCTAGTGAGTCTTCACTTACTACTTGGGCATTATATGTAACTTTGCAAATGTACACGATTCAGAGACGCATGGACCTCAACTGTTTTTCTCAGGACAAGTGAGGCATGTGCTTAGGGTGCTGGGGGTGGCACAGCATACCCCCTGCATCATGGCCTCAAAATGTGGGAAATGAGGGGTTCATGAGCGAGTGGTGTGTGTGTGTGCGTGTATGTGTGTGTGTGTGTGTGTGTGTGTGTGTGTGTGTGTGTGTATATAGAGGAGGCAGAGCCTGAAGTGAGGAGATGTGTCTGTGTTGGGGGCAGTTTTTTGTGCATGGGGAGATATTCCCCTAAATCCAGTCCTGGGCATTTCTGGGTATCAACAATTTGAATGCACGCAGGAACAGCATCTTGTGGGTATTTCAAAGTGTGCCATGGGTGTTACTCGCTATTCAGTATAAAAACAGAGTGCTGTAGTAAATGGAGTGCATTCACAGGAGGACAATGTTACCAGTGGAGTACCCCAGGGATCTGTAATTGGACCAGTGCTGTTTAATATCCTTATTGGTGACACTAAAAATGGCATTAAAGGGAAAGTACAGCCAACAGGTATGCAACAGGGTAGACACACCAGAAGGGGTAAAACAAATGATTAATGATCTAGGTAGACTAGAGGAATGGTCAAGAGCATGGTAATTACAGTTTAATGCCAAAAATGCAAAATCATGCACTTAGGTCTGAAAAATCCAAAGGCTAAATATAGTAATAATGGCACTATACTGGAAACTACTGAGGAGTAAAGGGATCTACAGTAGTAGCAGAGCCATAACTAGACTTTTTGGTGCCCTGTGCCAGAGAGAGAATTGTTGCCCCCCATTTTTCCAATAGGGACATAAGGTGCATGCCTTGTGGGGAAGGGACATGACAAGATTGATCCCAGAGAAAGCTCATGCTATGATGCCCCTTCCCACATTTTATGGGGGAGATTCAAA
Source organism: Pseudophryne corroboree (assembly GCF_028390025.1). Lineage (NCBI taxonomy): Eukaryota > Metazoa > Chordata > Amphibia > Anura > Myobatrachidae > Pseudophryne > Pseudophryne corroboree. Next base: position 181,073,422 of record NC_086444.1, on the reverse strand, counting down.
TGTTTAAAAAGTCGGTTGGGTCTCTGTTTTTTCGTGTCTATTAGATAGGGAAAAACAGACTCCCAACTAACTTTTCAAACATTTGAATCTCCCCCTATATATCTTATAATATATAATGGGGGAGATTCAAATGTTTGAAAAGTCAGTTGGGAGTCTGTTTTTTCCTATCTAACAGACAGGAGAAAAGAAAGACACCCAACAGACTTTTCAAACATTTGAATCTCCCCCTATGTATGATAATATATTATTTATAAATACAGGTTGAGTATCCCATATCCAAATATTCCGAAATACGGACTTTTTTGAGTGAGAGTGAGATTGTTTTTTGATGGTTCAATGTACACAAACTTTGTTTAATACACAAAGTTATTAAAAATATTGTATTAAATGACCTTCAGACTGTGTGTATTAGATGTATATGCAACATAAATGAATTGTATGAATGTACACACACTTTGTTTTTTGCACAAAGTTATTAAAAATATTGGCTAAAATTACCTTCAGGCTGTGTGTATGAGGTGTATATGAAACACAAATGCATTCTGTGCTTAGAATTAGGTCCCATCACCATGATATCTCATTATGGTATGCAATTATTCCAAAATACGGAAAAATCCGATATCCAAAATACCTCTGGTCCCAAGCATTTTGGATAAGGGATACTCAACCTGTAATACACACACACATTTATAGACCACTGCAAGAAAATGGATTTGAACACAAATCTTCTTTGTACCACATCCATGAACTTTACTTAAGAGTTCGTTGTTATTCAATTACAATACTCTTTATTAAATAACACATATCGACAGGATTCAACCCTATAACCTGTTGAATTCCAATCAAACACCCTACTCATTGAGCTATTTGAGTTTGCATAAAAACTATGGTGGTTATTAATGATGAGCGGGTTCGGATCCTCGGGATCCGAACCCCCCCGAACTTCACCCTTTTTTGCACGGGTCCGAGCAGACTCGGATCCTCCCGCCTTGCTCGGTTAACCCGAGCGCGCCCGAACGTCATCATCCCGCGGTCGGATTCTCGCGAGATTCGTATTCTATATAAGGAGCTGCGCGTCGCCGCCATTTTTCACTCGTGCATTGGAGATGATCGTGAGAGGACGTGGCTGGCGTCCTCTCAGTTTCTATGTTCACTGGGCTGCAAATATCTGTGCTCAGTGTGCTGCAAATATCTGTGCTCAGTGTGCTGCAAATATCTGTGCTCAGTGTGCTGCAAGTGCAAATATCTACGTTCTCTGCCTGAAAAACGCTCCATATCTGTGCTCAGTGTGCTGCAAATATCTGTGCTCAGTGTGCTAATTGCTTTATTGTGGGGACTGGGGACCAGCAGTATTATATAGTAGGAGGACAGTGCACAGTTTTGCTGACCAGTGACCACCAGTATTATACGTTCTCTGCCTTAAAAATGCTCCATATCTGTGCTGCATTGTAGTATATAGTAGGAGGACAGTGCAGAATTTTGCTGAACACCAGTATAACTATATATATAGCAGTACGGTACAGTAGTCCACTGCTCTACCCTGTGTCGTCAAGTATACTATCCCATCCATACCTGTGGTGCATTTCAGTTTTGCACAGTTTGCTGACCACCAGTATATATAATATATAGCAGTACGGTACAGAAGGCCACTGCTCTACCTACCTCTGTGTCGTCAAGTATACTATCCATCCATACCTGTGGTGCATTTTAGTTTTGCACAGTTTGCTGACCACCAGTATATATAATATATAGCAGTACGGTACAGTAGGCCACTGCTCTACCTACCTCTGTGTCGTCAAGTATACTATCCATCCATATCTGTGGTCCATTTCAGTTTTGCACAGTTTGCTGACCACCAGTATATATAATATATAGCAGTACGGTACAGTAGGCCACTGCTCTACCTCCCTCTGTGTCGTCAAGTATACTATCCATCCATACCTGTGGTGCATTTCAGTTTTGCACAGTTTGCTGACCAGCAGTATATATAATATATAGCTGTACGGTACAGTAGGCCACTGCTCTACCTACCTCTATGTCGTCAAGTATACTATCTATCCATACCTGTGGTGCATTTCAGTTTTGCACAGTTTGCTGACCACCAGTATATATAATATATAGCAGTACGTTACAGTAGGCCACTGCTCTACCTACCTCTGTGTCGTCAAGTATACTATCCATCCATACCTGTGGTGCATTTCAGATTTGCAGTTTGCTGACCACCAGTATATATAATATATAGCAGTACGGTACAGTAGGCCTCTGCTCTACCTACCTCTGTGTCGTCAAGTATACTATCCATCCATATCTGTGGTGCATTTCAGTTTTGCAGTTTGCTGACCACCAGTATATATAATATATAGCAGTACGGTACAGTAGGCCACTGCTCTACCTACCTCTGTGTCGTCAAGTATACTATCCATCCATACCTGTGGTGCATTTCAGTTTTGCACAGTTTGCTGACCACCAGTATATATAATATATAGCAGTACGGTACAGTAGGCCACTGCTCTACCTACCTCTGTGTCGTCAAGTATACTATCCATCCATACCTGTGGTGCAATTCAGTTTTGCACAGTTTGCTGACCACCAGTATATATAATATATAGCAGTACGGTACAGAAGGCCACTGCTCTACCTACCTCTGTGTCGTCAAGTACACTATCCATCCATACCTGGGGTACATTTCAGTTTTGCACAGTTTGCTGACCACCAGTATATATAATATATAGCAGTGCGGTACAGTAGGCCACTGCTCTACCTACCTCTGTGTCGTCAAGTATACTATCCATCCATACCTGTGGTGCATTTCAGTTTTGCACAGTTTGCTGACCACTAGTATATATAATATATAGCAGTACGGTACAGTAGGCCACTGCTCTACCTACCTCTGTGTCATCAAGTATACTATCCATCCATACCTGTGGTGCATTTCAGTTTTGCACAGTTTGCTGACCACCAGTATATATAATATATAGCAGTACGGTACAGTAGGCCACTGCTCTACCTACCTCTGTGTCGTCAAGTATACTATCCATCCATACCTGTGGTGCATTTCAGTTTTGCACAGTTTGCTGACCACCAGTATATATAATATATAGCAGTACAGTACAGTAGGCCACTGCTCTACCTACCTCTGTGTCGTCAAGTATACTATCCATCCATACCTGTGGTGCATTTCAGTTTTGCACAGTTTGCTGACCACCAGTATATATAATATATAGCAGTACGGTACAGTAGGCCACTGCTCTACCTACCTCTGTGTCGTCAAGTATACTATCCATCCATACCTGTGGTGCAATTCAGTTTTGCACAGTTTGCTGACCACCAGTATATATAATATATAGCAGTACGGTACAGAAGGCCACTGCTCTACCTACCTCTGTGTCGTCAAGTACACTATCCATCCATACCTGTGGTACATTTCAGTTTTGCACAGTTTGCTGACCACCAGTATATATAATATATAGCAGTACGGTACAGTAGGCCACTGCTCTACCTACCTCTGTGTCGTCAAGTATAATATCCATCCATACCTGTGGTGCATTTCAGTTTTGCACAGTTTCCTGACCACCAGTATATATAATATATAGCAGTACGGTACAGTAGGCCACTGCTCTACCTACCTCTGTGTCGTCAAGTATACTATCCATCCATACCTGTGGTGCATTGCAGTTTTGCACAGTTTGCTGACCACCAGTATATATAATATATAGCAGTGCGGTACAGTAGGCCACTGCTCTACCTACCTCTGTGTCATCAAGTATACTATCCATCCATACCTGTGGTGCATTTCAGTTTTGCACAGTTTGCTGACCACCAGTATATATAATATATAGCAGTACGGTACAGTAGGCCACTGCTCTACCTACCTCTGTGTCGTCAAATATACTATCCATCCATACCTGTGGTGCATTTCAGTTTTGCACAGTTTGCTGACCACCAGTATATATAATATATAGCAGTACGGTACAGTAGGCCACTGCTCTACATACCTCTGTGTCGTCAAGTAAACTATCCATCCATACCTGTGGTGCATTTCAGTTTTGCACAGTTTGCTGACCACCAGTATATATAATATATAGCAGTACGGTACAGTAAGCCACTGCTCTACCTACCTCTGTGTCGTCAAGTATACTATCTATCCATACCTGTGGTGCATTTCAGTTTTGCACAGTTTGCTGACCACCAGTATATATAATATATAGCAGTGCGGTACAGTAGGCCACTGCTCTACCTACCTCTGTGTCGTCAAGTATACTATCCATCCATACCTGTGGTGCATTTCAGTTTTGCACAGTTTGCTCACCACCAGTATATATAATATATAGCAGTACGTTACAGTAGGCCACTGCTCTACCTACCTCTGTGTCGTCAAGTATACTATCCATCCATACCTGTGGTGCATTTCAGATTTGCAGTTTGCTGACCACCAGTATATATAATATATAGCAGTACGGTACAGTAGGCCTCTGCTCTACCTACCTCTGTGTCGTCAAGTATACTATCCATCCATATCTGTGGTGCATTTCAGTTTTGCAGTTTGCTGACCACCAGTATATATAATATATAGCAGTACGGTACAGTAGGCCACTGCTCTACCTACCTCTGTGTCGTCAAGTATACTATCCATCCATACCTGTGGTGCATTTCAGTTTTGCACAGTTTGCTGACCACCAGTATATATAATATATAGCAGTACGGTACAGTAGGCCACTGCTCTACCTACCTCTGTGTCGTCAAGTATACTATCCATCCATACCTGTGGTGCAATTCAGTTTTGCACAGTTTGCTGACCACCAGTATATATAATATATAGCAGTACGGTACAGAAGGTCACTGCTCTACCTACCTCTGTGTCGTCAAGTACACTATCCATCCATACCTGGGGTACATTTCAGTTTTGCACAGTTTGCTGACCACCAGTATATATAATATATAGCAGTGCGGTACAGTAGGCCACTGCTCTACCTACCTCTGTGTCGTCAAGTATACTATCCATCCATACCTGTGGTGCATTTCAGTTTTGCACAGTTTGCTGACCACTAGTATATATAATATATAGCAGTACGGTACAGTAGGCCACTGCTCTACCTACCTCTGTGTCGTCAAGTATACTATCCATCCATACCTGTGGTGCATTTCAGTTTTGCACAGTTTGCTGACCACCAGTATATATAATATATAGCAGTACGGTACAGTAGGCCACTGCTCTACCTACCTCTGTGTCGTCAAGTATACTATCCATTCATACCTGTGGTGCATTTCAGTTTTGCACAGTTTGCTGACCACCAGTATATATAATATATAGCAGTACGGTACAGTAGGCCACTGCTCTACCTACCTCTGTGTCGTCAAGTATACTATCCATCCATACCTGTGGTGCATTTCAGTTTTGCACAGTTTGCTGACCACCAGTATATATAATATATAGCAGTACGGTACAGTAGGCCACTGCTCTACCTACCTCTGTGTCGTCAAGTATACTATCCATCCATACCTGTGGTGCAATTCAGTTTTGCACAGTTTGCTGACCACCAGTATATATAATATATAGCAGTACGGTACAGAAGGCCACTGCTCTACCTACCTCTGTGTCGTCAAGTACACTATCCATCCATACCTGTGGTACATTTCAGTTTTGCACAGTTTGCTGACCACCAGTATATATAATATATAGCAGTACGGTACAGTAGGCCACTGCTCTACCTACCTCTGTGTCGTCAAGTATAATATCCATCCATACCTGTGGTGCATTTCAGTTTTGCACAGTTTCCTGACCACCAGTATATATAATATATAGCAGTACGGTACAGTAGGCCACTGCTCTACCTACCTCTGTGTCGTCAAGTATACTATCCATCCATACCTGTGGTGCATTTCAGTTTTGCACAGTTTGCTGACCACCAGTATATATAATATATAGCAGTGCGGTACAGTAGGCCACTGCTCTACCTACCTCTGTGTCATCAAGTATACTATCCATCCATACCTGTGGTGCATTTCAGTTTTGCACAGTTTGCTGACCACCAGTATATATAATATATAGCAGTACGGTACAGTAGGCCACTGCTCTACCTACCTCTGTGTCGTCAAATATACTATCCATCCATACCTGTGGTGCATTTCAGTTTTGCACAGTTTGCTGACCACCAGTATATATAATATATAGCAGTACGGTACAGTAGGCCACTGCTCTACATACCTCTGTGTCGTCAAGTATACTATCCATCCATACCTGTGGTGCATTTCAGTTTTGCACAGTTTGCTGACCACCAGTATATATAATATATAGCAGTACGGTACAGTAGGCCACTGCTCTACCTACCTCTGTGTCGTCAAGTATACTATCCATCCATACCTGTGGTGCAATTCAGTTTTGCACAGTTTGCTGACCACCAGTATATATAATAAATAGCAGTACGGTACAGAAGGTCACTGCTCTACCTACCTCTGTGTCGTCAAGTACACTATCCATCCATACCTGGGGTACATTTCAGTTTTGCACAGTTTGCTGACCACCAGTATATATAATATATAGCAGTGCGGTACAGTAGGCCACTGCTCTACCTACCTCTGTGTCGTCAAGTATACTATCCATCCATACCTGTGGTGCATTTCAGTTTTGCACAGTTTGCTGACCACTAGTATATATAATATATAGCAGTACGGTACAGTAGGCCACTGCTCTACCTACCTCTGTGTCGTCAAGTTTACTATCCATCCATACCTGTGGTGCATTTCAGTTTTGCACAGTTTGCTGACCACCAGTATATATAATATATAGCAGTACGGTACAGTAGGCCACTGCTCTACCTACCTCTGTGTCGTCAAGTATACTATCCATCCATACCTGTGGTGCATTTCAGTTTTGCACAGTTTGCTGACCACCAGTATATATAATATATAGCAGTACGGTACAGTAGGCCACTGCTCTACCTACCTCTGTGTCGTCAAGTATACTATCCATCCATACCTGTGGTGCATTTCAGTTTTGCACAGTTTGCTGACCACCAGTATATATAATATATAGCAGTACGGTACAGTAGGCCACTGCTCTACCTACCTCTGTGTCGTCAAGTATACTATCCATCCATACCTGTGGTGCAATTCAGTTTTGCACAGTTTGCTGACCACCAGTATATATAATATATAGCAGTACGGTACAGAAGGCCACTGCTCTACCTACCTCTGTGTCGTCAAGTACACTATCCATCCATACCTGTGGTACATTTCAGTTTTGCACAGTTTGCTGACCACCAGTATATATAATATATAGCAGTACGGTACAGTAGGCCACTGCTCTACCTACCTCTGTGTCGTCAAGTATAATATCCATCCATACCTGTGGTGCATTTCAGTTTTGCACAGTTTCCTGACCACCAGTATATATAATATATAGCAGTACGGTACAGTAGGCCACTGCTCTACCTACCTCTGTGTCGTCAAGTATACTATCCATCCATACCTGTGGTGCATTTCAGTTTTGCACAGTTTGCTGACCACCAGTATATATAATATATAGCAGTGCGGTACAGTAGGCCACTGCTCTACCTACCTCTGTGTCATCAAGTATACTATCCATCCATACCTGTGGTGCATTTCAGTTTTGCACAGTTTGCTGACCACCAGTATATATAATATATAGCAGTACGGTACAGTAGGCCACTGCTCTACCTACCTCTGTGTCGTCAAATATACTATCCATCCATACCTGTGGTGCATTTCAGTTTTGCACAGTTTGCTGACCACCAGTATATATAATATATAGCAGTACGGTACAGTAGGCCACTGCTCTACATACCTCTGTGTCGTCAAGTATACTATCCATCCATACCTGTGGTGCATTTCAGTTTTGCACAGTTTGCTGACCACCAGTATATATAATATATAGCAGTACGGTACAGTAGGCCACTGCTCTACCTACCTCTGTGTCGTCAAGTATACTATCTATCCATACCTGTGGTGCATTTCAGTTTTGCACAGTTTGCTGACCACCAGTATATATAATATATAGCAGTGCGGTACAGTAGGCCACTGCTCTACCTACCTCTGTGTCGTCAAGTATACTATCCATCCATACCTGTGGTGCATTTCAGTTTTGCACAGTTTGCTCACCACCAGTATATATAATATATAGCAGTACGGTACAGTAGGCCACTGCTCTACCTACCTCTATGTCGTCAACTATACTATCCATCCATACCTGTGGTGCATTTCAGTTTTGTACAGTTTGCTGACCACCAGTATATATAATATATAGCAGTACGGTACAGTAGGCCACTGCTCTACCTACCTCTGTGTCGTCAAGTATACTATCCATCCATACCTGTGGTGCATTTCAGTTTTGCACAGTTTGCTGACCACCAGTATATATAATATATAGCAGTACGGTACAGTAGGCCACTGCTCTACCTACCTCTGTGTCGTCAAGTATACTATCCATCCATACCTGTGGTGCATTTCAGTTTTGCACAGTTTGCTGACCACCAGTATATATAATATATAGCAGTACGGTACAGTAGGTCACTGCTCTACCTACCTCTGTGTCGTCAAGTATACTATCCATCCATACCTGTGGTGCATTTCAGTTTTGCACAGTTTGCTGACCACCAGTATATATAATATATAGCAGTGCGGTACAGTAGGCCACTGCTCTACCTACCTCTGTGTCATCAAGTATACTATCCATCCATATCTGTGGTGCATTTCAGTTTTGCACAGTTTGCTGACCACCAGTATATATAATATATAGCAGTACGGTACAGTAGGCCACTGCTCTACCTACCTCTGTGTCGTCAAATATACTATCCATCCATACCTGTGGTGCATTTCAGTTTTGCACAGTTTGCTGACCACCAGTATATATAATATATAGCAGTACGGTACAGTAGGCCACTGCTCTACCTACCTCTGTGTCGTCAAGTATACTATCCATCCATACCTGTGGTGCATTTCAGTTTTGCACAGTTTGCTGACCACCAGTATATATAATATATAGCAGTACGGTACAGTAGGCCACTGCTCTACCTACCTCTGTGTCGTCAAGTATACTATCCATCCATACCTGTGGTGCATTTCAGTTTTGCACAGTTTGCTGACCACCAGTATATATAATATTTAGCAGTACGGTACAGTAGGCCACTGCTCTACCTACCTCTGTGTCGTCAAGTATACTATCCATCCATACCTGTGGTGCATTTCAGTTTTGAACAGTTTGCTGACCACAAGTATATATAATATATAGCAGTACAGTACAGTAGGCCACTGCTCTACCTACCTCTGTGTCGTCAAGTATACATTCCATCCATACCTGTGGTGCATTTCAGTTTTGCACAGTTTGCTGACCACCAGTATATATAATATATAGCAGTACGTTACAGTAGGCCACTGCTCTACCTACCTCTGTGTCGTCAAATATACTATCCATCCATACCTGTGGTGCATTTCAGTTTTGCACAGTTTGCTGACCACCAGTATATATAATATATAGCAGTACGGTACAGTAGGCCACTGCTCTACCTACCTCTGTGTCGTCAAGTATACTATCCATCCATACCTGTGGTGCATTTCAGTTTTGCACAGTTTGCTGACCACCAGTATATATAATATATAGCAGTACGGTACAGTAGGCCACTGCTCTACCTACCTCTGTGTCGTCAAATATACTATCCATCCATACCTGTGGTGCATTTCAGTTTTGCACAGTTTGCTGACCACCAGTATATATAATATATAGCAGTACGGTACAGTAGGCCACTGCTCTACCTACCTCTGTGTCGTCAAGTATACTATCCATCCATACCTGTGGTGCATTTCAGTTTTGCACAGTTTGCTGACCACCAGTATATATAATATATAGCAGTACGGTACAGTAGGCCACTGCTCTACCTACCTCTGTGTCGTCAAGTATACTATCCATCCATACCTGTGGTGCATTTCAGTTTTGCACAGTTTGCTGACCACCAGTATATATAATATATAGCAGTACGGTACAGTAGGCCACTGCTCTACCTACCTCTGTGTCGTCCAGTGGTGGTTGATTCCAGTGGGGACGAATTAATAATCTGTGAGGAGGGGGATGTACACAGTGAAAGGGGTGAGGAATCGGACGATGAGGAGGAGTTGGACATCTTGCCTCTGTAGAGCCAGTTTGTGCAAGGAGAGATTGATTGCTTCTTTTTTGGTGGGGGCCCAAACCAACCAGTCATTTCAGTCACAGTTGTGTGGCAGACCCTGTCGCTGAAACTATGGGTTTGTTAAAGTGTGCATGTCCTGTTTATACAACATAAGGGTGGGTGGGAGGGCCCAAGGACAATTCCATCTTGCACCTCTTTTTTCTTTCATTTTTCTTTGCATCATGTGCTGTTTGGGGACTATTTTTGGAAGTGCCATCCTGTCTGACACTGCAGTGCCACTCCTAGATGGGCCAGGTGTTTGTGTCGGCCACTTGGGTCACTTAGCTTAGTCACACAGCTACCTCATTGCACCTCTATTTTTCTTTGCATCATGTGCTGTTTGGGGACTATTTTTTGGAAGTGCCATCCTGTCTGACACTGCAGTGCCACTCCTAGATGGGCCAGGTGTTTCTGTCGGCCACTTGGGTCGCTTAGCTTAGTCACACAGATACCTCGTTGCACCTCTATTTTTCTTTGCATCATGTGCTGTTTGGGGACTATTTTTTGGAAGTGCCATCCTGTCTGACACTGCAGTGCCACTCCTAGATGGGCCAGGTGTTTGTGTCGGCTACTTGGGTCGCTTAGCTTAGTCACACAGCTACCTCATTGCACCTCTTTTTTTCTTTGCATCATGTGCTGTTTGGGGACTATTTTTTGGAAGTGCCATCCTGTCTGACACTGCAGTGCCACTCCTAGATGGGCCAGGTGTTTGTGTCGGCCACTTGGGTCGCTTAGCTTAGTCACACAGCTTCCTCATTGCGCCTCTTTTTTTCTTTGCATCATGTGCTGTTTGGGGACTATTTATTGGAAGTGTCATCCTGTCTGACACTGCAGTGCCACTCCTAGATGGGCCGGGTGTTTGTGTCGGCCACTTGGGTCGCTTAGCTTAGTCACACAGCTACCTCATTGCGCCTCTTTTTTTCTTTGCATCATGTGCTGTTTGGGGACTATTTTTTTAATCTACCATCCTGTCTGACACTGCAGTGCCACTCCTAGATGGGCCAGGTGTTTGTGTCGGCCACTTGGGTCGCTTAGCTTAGTCATCCAGCAACCTCAGTGCAAATTTTAGGACTAAAAATAATATTGTGAGGTGTGAGGTGTTCAGAATAGACTGGAAATGAGTGGAAATTATGGTTATTGAGGTTAATAATACTATGGGATCAAAATTACCCCCAAATTCTATGATTTAAGCTGTTTTTGAGGGTTTTTTGTAAAAAAACACCCGAATCCACACAAAAATTTTCAGGGAGGTTTTGCCAAAACGCGTCCGAATCCAAAACACGGCCGCGGAACCGTATCCAAAACCAAAACACAAAACCCGAAAAATTTCCGGTGCACATGGTCATTCCGAGTTGTTCGCTCGCTAGCAGTTTTTAGCAGCCATGCAAACGCTATGCTGCCTCCCACTGGGAGTGTATTTTAGCTTAGCAGAAGTGCGAACGAAAGGATCGCAGAGCGGTGGCAAACTTTTTTGTGCAGTTTTAGAGTAGCTCAATACCTACTCAGCGCTTGCAATAACTTCAGACTGTTCAGTACTTGTTTTGACGTCACGAACATGCCCTGCGTTCGCCCAGCCAGGCCTGCGTTTTTCCTGGTGGCGCCTTCTAAGCGAGCAGATTCGCCCATGCTGGTTGGGGGCGTGGTGGTGGGTGAGAAGACTTTGCTTTGCAGATTGCGGCGCTCTAAGACGGACCAAGTGGGGAGAGGTCAATGGGTCACCTTGGTTCCGGCTCTTGAGGAGAGCATTTGCCCAGTGAGGTTGGCAGTGCAATATGAGGCAGTACGGCCCGAAGGTCGGGGGTCATTGCTGCTGCACTATGACGGGCTGCCGGTGACGAAGTATCTATTTCATGGGATGCTGGGTCGCTGTCTTGCGAGCTTGGGCCTTCCACCCGCTGCGTTCGGGACGCATTCCTTCCGCATAGGGGCTGCGACGTCGGCTGCGGCGGCGGGATTTTCCATGGCTGAGATCCAGGCGGTGGGGCGATGGAAGTCGCCAAGTTACAGACGGTATATGCGCCCCGTTGCATGAGATGTTAGCTTGCGCGTACTTTTGTTTCAATTCCAGTCGTTTAATCATGTTGTTACAGTTCAGTACGTTATGGTGTTGTGCGTTTGTTTGTCTTCCCCTTTTTATCCTACTCAGGGATTAGCTACTTGCCGTTGCTGGCATGAGCCGGCAGCGGGGGTCTGGAGTTATTTTGCAATTTTTTGCCTGACTTGACGGACTGAATTCTAATCCACAATTCGGCTAATCTGTTCTAATCAGAGTCCCTCAGCAGGTCTTTATGCTTTCACCTCCAGCTGAGTTATTACATGTTTTACCCCTTCCCTTCCCCCCTTCCCCCCCCCCCCATTTTTTGGTTATTTTCATCTTTCCCATTTGTGTGTTCATGTTATGCTTCAAATTGGCTGATTGCTCGTGCAGATCGGCTAGGCCGAGACTGCTGCCATATACGACAGCAAAATTTTTCTTTTTGGCAGATCCTTCAGGTTAATGCAGTAGATTAAACGATGGTACAGATGATTAGTATCCACTTTTACCCCTTTTTCCTCCTCTTCAGGTTGGTTGGAAGATGACTTGCCTATTTGGGTGGTTGGCCACTCTTATGCGTATTGGGCCGCCCAGTTTTGGCCTCGCAGGGGGCACAGATGTTTCCTAGGGCTCGAGGAGTTCGTTGGCTTGGTTGGCAAGGGATGATGTGGACGGAGTGGAGAAGTAGACTAGTGAGTCAGGCCAGCAAGCATGTAGCCCTAGGGTGTTGGTTGTCCATTTAGGTGACAACGACCTGGGGAAGAGGACGTCTTTGGAGATGCGGTGGGCCATGATACAGGATCTGGCAAGTTTGGCCGCAGCATTGGACCAATTGTATATGGGTGTTCTCCTTGATGGTGCCAAGGTTGAGTTGGCAAGGTGTGGCGGACGGTCGCGAAATTGAGGAGGCCAGGCAAAAGGTGAATGGGGCGGTGGCGAAGTGGGTGTTGTCCCACGGAGGCCAAGTGGTTCGCCACCCTAGGATTCGGTTCAGAGACAAAGTCACCTTTTTCGGCCTGATGGTGTGCATCTATCCAATGGGGGGATGATGTTTTTTCCTGGAGGATCTGTTCCTAGTGTTGCTGGAGTTAGGGTGAGGTTATGGTGGCGGTGCGAAGACTCTGGGAAGGAGTCTTTCGCTGTTGGCGGAAAAGAACGGCAGTTTGTGGTTGTATGGTAAGCTGTAGTGATTTACAGTTTGATTTGGTTTAGGTGCACTCACCTCCGTCGACTTATTGGCCGCTTGACCACCCGTCCGGGAAGGCAGCGGCAGGGCACCCAGGAGCGGTGGGTAGTCACTGTGGGGGTTGAGTTGTCACCTATTACCGGTTTTTGATAGTTGTAGTCAAATTAGGATGGTTTCGAATTTTTAGTATTTTACGGTTAATTTAGGTTAGTAGAGCCGTTCTTTTTGCTGCCACCATATGCCGGCTGAATCGGCATCTTAACAAAATTTTCATTTACAGGTTTGCTATGGTTAGGGTCAAATAAATAGCTAGCAATTTTTCTGCCAAATTCAAGTCTCCGTGTCTTTATTTATTGGTATTAGAGGTAACGAATGCTTTACTTGGAATGAACGGGTCCACCAAATGTCACAAGGATGTTTAGGAGAGAGAATTGACAGCATAGGAAAGGAATGAGTTAAACATCTTGTGAGGGGTGGACCTAGCTGGAAGGAAAGTACAGCCCTTTGGAAAAAGGGGAGGGTTAGTATATATAGGGAAGGATAGGCATTTTGTCTCTCTCTTGTTGGTGAAATTGCCTTCCCGCCCTCCCGCCCTGTTGGTAGAGGTTCTGGCACGGAGTGCCTAGGCATTAAATTGTTTGGCTGGTTTTATCGTTGGCTATTTATTGGCGGAAAAGAACGGCAGTTTGTGGTTGTATGGTAAGCTGTAGTGATTTACAGTTTGATTTGGTTTAGGTGCACTCACCTCCATCGACTTATTGGCCGCTTGACCACCCGTCTGGGAAGGCAGCGGCAGGGCACCCAGGAGCGGTGGGTAGTCACTGTGGGGGTTGAGTTGTCACCTATTACCGGTTTTTGATAGTTGTAGTAAAATTAGGATGGTTTCGAATTTTTAGTATTTTACGGTTAATTTAGGTTAGTAGAGCCGTTCTTTTTGCTGCCACCATATGCCGGCTGAATCGGCATCTTAACAAAGTTTTCATTTACAGGTTTGCTATGATTAGGGTCAAATAAATAGCTAGCAATTTTTCTGCCAAATTCAAGTCTCCGTGTCTTTATTTATTGGTATTAGAGGTAACGAATGCTTTACTTGGAATGAACGGGTCCACCAAATGTCACTAGGATGTTTATCGGAATATTTGAATATGGGATACTCAACCATAATAACAATAGTGAAATAGCGGCTATATGCTGCTCTGGGTGTCCTGTTCCATCTGTGCTTTAAAGATGTCTTGACAAAAGATCATTGATTTGATCGAAACGTCGACCTGACCTACTTGCTGTGCTATGCCTTTCTACTGAATAAAATTACCTATTGAAGTTTTATTAAAGATATTGGTGAGTGCCCTCTATTCGGGGTTGTTATATTGGGTTTTATTTCCATGGAATGGAGCACCACCTGGTTGGATTTATTATGACTAGCGGATTTGTGCAGTTTAGAAATATATATATATATATATATATATATATACACACACATATAGATATAGATATAAATACACTGCTCAAAAAAAATAAAGGGAACACTAAAATGACTAGTGAAGAGCGGGTTCGGTTCCTCGGGATCCGAACCCCTCTGAACTTCACCCATTTTACACGGTTCTGAGGCAGACTCAGATCTTCCCGCCTTGCTCGGTTAACCCGAGCGCGCCCGAACGTCATCATCCCGCTGTCGCATTCTCGCGAGATTCGTATTCTCTATAAGGAGCCGCGCGTCGCCGCCATTTTCACTCGTGCATTGGAGATGATAGCGAGATGACGTGCAGCGTTCTCTCAGTTTCTGTGTTCAGTGTGCTGCAAATATCTGTGCTCAGTGTGCTGCAAATATCTGTGCTCAGTGTGCTTGCAAATATCTGTGCTTAGTGTGCTGAAAATATCTACGTTCTCTGCCTGAAAAACGCTCCATATCTGTGCTGCATTGTAGTATATAGTAGGAGGACAGTGCAGAATTTTGCTGACCACCAGTATATATATAGCAGTACGGTACAGTAGTCCACTGCTCTACCTCTGTGTCGTCAAGTATACTATCCATCCATACCTGTGCTGCATTTTAGTTGTGCGCAGTATATAGTAGGAGGGGACAGTGCAGAATGTTGCTGTGATCACCAGTACATATATAGCAGTACGGTACAGTAGTCTACTGCTCTACCTCTGTGTCGTCAAGTATACTATGCATCCATACCTGTGCTGCATTTTAGTTGTGCGCAGTATACAGTAGGAGGGGACAGTGCAGAATGTTGCTGTGACCACCAGTACATATATAGCATTACGGTACAGTAGTCCACTGCTCTACCTCTGTGTCGTCAAGTATACTATGCATCCATACCTGTGCTGCATTTTAGTTGTGCACAGTATATAGTAGGAGGGGACAGTGCAGAATGTTGCTGTGACCACCAGTATATATATATAGCAGTACAGTACAGTAGTCCACTGCTCTACCTCTGTGTCGTCAAGTATACTATGCATCCATACCGGTGCTGCATTTTAGTTGTGCGCAGTATATAGTAGGAGGGGACAGTGCAGAATGTTGCTGTGACCACCAGTATATATATAGCAGTACGGTACAGTAGTCCACTGCTCTACCTCTGTGTCGTCAAATATACTATGCATCCATACCTGTGCTGCATTTTAGTTGTGCGCAGTATATAGTAGGAGGGGACAGTGCAGAATGTTGCTGTGACCACCAGTATATATATAGCAGTACGGTACAGTAGTCCACTGCTCTACCTCTGTGTCGTCAAGTACAGTATACTACAAAAGTTCAGTAAAATGACCCAAAAATCTAAATTAAAAGCGTCTGATGAGAAGCATAAACTTGCCAATATGCCATTTACGACACGGAGTGGCAAGGAACGGCTGAGGCCCTGGCCTATGTTCATGGCTAGTGGTTCAGATTCACATGAGGATGGAAGCACTCATCCTCTCGCTAAAAAACTGCAGTGCAACTCCTAGATGGGCCAGGTGTTTGTGTCGGCCACTTGTGTTGCTTAGCTTAGTCACACGGCTACCTCATTGCACCTCTTTTTTTCTTTGCATCATTTGCTGTTTGGGGACTATTTTTTAAATCTGTCATCCTGTCTGACACTGCAGTGCCACTCCTAGATGGGCCAGGTGTTTGTGTCGGCCACTTGGGTCGCTTAGCTTAGCTATCCAGCGACCTTGGTGCACCTCTTTTTTTCTTTGCATCATGTGCTGTTTGGGGACTATTTTTTAAATCTGCCATCCTGTCTGACACTGCAGTGCCACTCTTTTCTCTCAGTTTCTGTGTTCAGTGTGCTGCAAATATCTGTGCTCAGTGTGCAGCAAATATCTGTGCTCAGTGTGCTTGCAAATATCTGTGCTTAGTGTGCTGAAAATATCTACGTTCTCTGCCTGAAAAACGCTCCATATCTGTGCTGCATTGTAGTATATAGTAGGAGGACAGTGCAGAATTTTGCTGACCACCAGTATATATATAGCAGTACGGTACAGTAGTCCACTGCTCTACCTCTGTGTCGTCAAGTATACTATCCATCTATACCTGTGCTGCATTTTAGTTGTGCGCAGTATATAGTAGGAGGGGACAGTGCAGAATGTTGCTGTGATCACCAGTACATATATAGCATTACGGTACAGTAGTCCACTGCTCTACCTCTGTGTCGTCAAGTATACTATGCATCCATACCTGTGCTGCATTTTATTTGTGCGCAGTATACAGTAGGAGGGGACAGTGCAGAATGTTGCTGTGACCACCAGTACATATATAGCATTACGGTACAGTAGTCCACTGCTCTACCTATGTGTCGTCAAGTATACTATGCATCCATACCTGTGCTGCATTTTAGTTGTGCACAGTATATAGTAGGAGGGGACAGTGCAGAATGTTGCTTTGACCACCAGTATATATATATAGCAATACGGTACAGTAGTCCACTGCTCTACCTCTGTGTCGTCAAGTATACTATGCATCCATTCCGGTGCTGCATTTTAGTTGTGCGCAGTATATAGTAGGAGGGGACAGTGCAGAATATTGCTGTGACCACCAGTATATATATATAGCAGTACGGTACAGTAGTCCACTGCTCTACCTCTGTGTCGTCAAGTATACTACAAAAGTTCAGTAAAATGACCCAAAAATAAAAATTAAAAGCGTCTGATGAGAAGCATAAACTTGCCAATATGCCATTTACGACACGGAGTGGCAAGGAACGGCTGAGGCCCTGGCCTATGTTCATGGCTAGTGGTTCAGATTCACATGAGGATGGAAGCACTCATCCTCTCGCTAGAAAACTGCAGTGCAACTCCTAGATGGGCCAGGTGTTTGTGTCGGCCACTTGTGTCGCTTAGCTTAGTCACACGGCTACCTCATTGCACCTCTTTTTTTCTTTGCATCATGTGCTGTTTGGGGACTATTTTTTAAATCTGCCATCCTGTCTGACACTGCAGTGCCACTCCTAGATGGGCCAGGTGTTTGTGTCGGCCATTTGGGTCGCTTAGCTTAGCCATCCAGACAAATGTGCATGTGTCTACTTAAACGATCAGAAACACCTTGGTGCACCTCTTTTTTTGTTTGCATCATGTGCTGTTTGGGGACTATTTTTTAAATCTGCCATCCTGTCTGACACTGCAGTGCCACTCTTAGATGGGCCAAGTGTTTGTGTCGGCCACTTGGGTTGCTTAGCTTAGTCATGCAGCTACCTCAATGCACCTCTTTTTTTCTTTGCATCATGTGCTGTTTGGGGACTATTTTACACTACAACCCACACAAGTGGCTCAGGTAGTGCAGCTCATCCAGCATGGCACATCAATGCGAGCTGTGACAAGAAGGTTTGCTGTGTCTGTCAGCATAGTGTCCAGAGCATGGAGGCGCTACCAGGAGACAGGCCAGTACATCAGGAGACGTGGAGGAGGCCGTAGGAGGGCAACAACCCAGCAGCAGGACCGCTACCTCTGCCTTTGTGCAAGGAGGAACAGGAGGAGCACTGCCAGAGCCCTGCAAAATGACCTCCAGCAAGCCACAAATGTGCATGTGTCTACTTAAACGATCAGAAACAGACTCCATGAGGGTGGTATGAGGGCCCGACATCCACAGGTGGGGGTTGTGCTTACAGCCCAACACCTTACAGGCGTTTGGCATTTGCCAGAGAACACCAATATTGGCAAATTCGCCACTGGCGCCCTGTACTCTTCACAGATGAAAGCAGGTTCTCACTGAGCACATGTGACAGACGTGACAGAGTCTGGAGACGCCAAGGAGAACGTTCTGCTGCCTGCAACATCCTCCAGCATGACCAGTTTGGCAGTGGGTCAGTAATGGTGTGGGGTGGCATTTCTTTGGGGGGCCGCACAGCCCTCCATGAGCTCGCCAGAGGTAGCCTGACAGCCATTAGGTAATGAGATGAGATTCTCAGACCCCTTGTGAGACCATATGCTGGTGCGGTTGGCCCTGGGTTCCTCGTAATGCAAGACAATACTAGACCTCATGTGGCTGGAGTATGTCAGCAGTTCCTGCAAGACGAAGGCATTGATGCTATGGACTGGCCCGCCCGTTTCACAGACCTGAATCCAATTGAGCACATCTGGGACATCATGTCTTGCTCCATCCACCAACGTGGCGTTGCACCACAGACTGTCCTGGAGTTGGCGGATGCTTTAGTCCAGGTCTGGGAGGAGATCCCTCAGGAGACCATCCGCCACCTCATCAGGAGCATGCCAAGGCTTTGTAGGGAGGTCATACAGGCACGTGGAGGCCACACACACTACTAAGCCTCATTTTGACTTGTTTTAAGGACATTACATCAAAGTTGGATCAGCCTGTAGTGTGTTTTTCCACTTTAATTTTGAGTGTGACTCCAAATCCAGACCTCCATGGGTTAATAAATTTGATTTCCATTGATAATTTTTTTGTGATTTTGTTGTCAGCACATTCAACTATGTAAAGAACAAAGTATTTAATAAGAATATTTCATTCATTCAGATCTACGATGTGTTATTTTAGTGTTCCCTTTATTTTTTTGAGCAGTGCATATATACAGTATATAAGTTGAGAATCCCTTATCCAAAATGCTAGGGACCAGAGATGTGCACCGGAAATTTTTCGGGTTTTGCGTTTTGGTTTTGGATTCGGTTCCGCGGCCGTGTTTTGTATTCGGGCGCGTTTTGGCAAAACCTCCCTGAAATTTTTTTGTCGGATTTGGGTGTGTTTTGGATTCGGGTGGTTTTTTTTTTTAAAAACCCTCAAAAACAGCTTAAATCATAAAATTTGGGGGTAATTTTGATCCCATAATATTATTAACCTCAATAACCAGAATTTCCACTCATTTCCAGTCTATTCTGAACACCTCACACCTCACAATATATTTTTAGTCCTAAAATTTGCACTGAGGTCGCTGGATGACTAAGCTAAGCGACCCAAGTGGGCGGCACAAACACCTGGCCCATCTAGGAGTGGCACTGCAGTGTCAGACAGGATGGCACTTAAAAAAATTAACCCCAAACATCACATGATGCCGAGATAAATAAATTCAAAAAAAAGTGCAAGATGGAATTGTCCTTGGGCCCTCCCACCCACCCTTATGTTGTATAAACAGGACATGCACACTTTAACAAACCCATCATTTCAGCCACAGGGTCTGCCACACGACTGTGGCTGAAATGACTGGTTGGTTTGGGCCCCCGCCAAAAAAGAAGCAATCAATCTCTCTTTGCACAAACTGGCTCTACAGAGGCAAGATGTCCACCTCCTCATCGTCCGATTCCTCACCCCTTTCACTGTGTACATCCCCCGCCTGCCTAGGAACGAGTTGGCGTTTGCGAGATGCTGCTACTGGTGCCGCCGCTGCTGTTCTTGCTGCGGGAGGCAATACATCTACCCAGTGGGCTGTCACAGTCATATAGTCCGAAGTCTGCCCTGCTCCACTTGTCCACATGTCCGTGATTAAGTGGACATTGGGTACAACTGCATTTTTTAGGACACTGGTGACTCTTTTTCTGACGTCGGTGTACATTCTCGGTATCGCCTGCCTAGAGAAGAGGAACTTAGATGGTATTTGGTACCGGGGACACACTACCTCAAGCAATTCTCTAATTCCCTGTGAATTAACGGCGGATACCGGACACACGTTTAACACCAACACAGCTGCCAAGGCCTGAGTTATCCGCTTTGCAGCAGGATGACTGCTGTGATATTTCATCTTACTCGCAAAGGACTGTTGGATAGTCAATTGCTTACTGGAAGTAGTACAAGTGGTCTTCCGACTTACCCTCTGGGATGACAATCGACTCCCAGCAGCAACAACAGCAGCGCCAGCAGCAGTAGGCGGTACACTCAAGGATCCATCGGAGGAATCCCAGTTAGGAAAGGACTCGTCAGACTTGCCAGTGACATGGCCTGCAGGACTATTGGCGTTCCTGTCTAAGGAGGAAATTGACACTGAGGGAGTTGGTCGTGTGGTTTGCTGGAGCTTGGGTACAAGAGGAAGGGATTTAGTTGGCAGTGGACAGCTTCCGCTGTCACCCAAAGTTTTTGAACTTGTCACTGACTTCTGATGAATGCGCTCCAGGTGACGTATAAGGGAGGATGTTCCTAGGTGGTTAACGTCCTTACCCCTACTTATTACAGATTGACAAAGGCAACACATGGCTTGACACCTGTTGTCCGCATTTCTGTTAAAATAATTCCACACCGAAGAGGTGATTTTTTTGTAATTTGTCCAGGCATTTCAATGGCCATATTCATCCCACAGACAACAGGTGTCTCCCCGAGTGCCTGACTTAAACAAACCACCTCACCATCAGAATCCTCCTTGTCAATTTCCTCCTCAGCGCCAGCAACACCCATATCCTCATCCTGGTGTACTTCAACAGTGACATCTTCAATTTGACTATCAGGAACTGGACAGCGGGTGCTCCTTCCAGCAATTGCAGGGGGCGTGCAAATGGTGGAAGGCGCCACCTCTTCCCGTCCAGTGTTGGGAAGGTCAGGTATCGCAACCGACACAATTGGACTCTCCTTGGGGATTTGTGATTTAGAAGAACGCACAGTTCTTTGCAGTGCTTTTGCCATCTTAACTCTTTTCATTTTTCTAGCGGGAGGATGAGTGCTTCCATCCTCATGTGAAGCTGAATCACTAGCCATGAACATAGGCCAGGGGCCTCAGCCGTTCCTTGCCACTCCGTGTTATAAATGGGATATTGGCAAGTTTACGCTTCTCCTCAGATGCTTTTAATTTAGATTTTTGGGTCATTTTACTGAACTTTTGTTTTTTTGATTTTACATGCTCTCTACTATGACATTGGGCATCGGCCTTGGCAGACGACGTTGATGGCATTTCATCGTCTCGGCCATGACTAGTGGCAGCAGCTTCAGTACGAGGTGGAAGTGGATCTTGATCTTTCCCTATTTTACCCTCCACATTTTTGTTCTCCATTTTTTAATGTGTGGAATTATATGCCAGTAATATATCAATAGCAATGGCCTACTGTACTGTACTATATGTATACTGCTGGTCACCAAAATGCTGCACTGTCCTACTATATACTACTCACAATAATGCAGCAAAGAGATAGTATACTTGACACAGAGCTGCAAGATACAGCAATGGCCTACTGTACTGTACTATATGTATACTGCTGGTCACCAAAATGCTGCACTGTCCTACTATATACTGCTCACAATAATGCAGCACAGAGACAGTATACTTCACACAGAGCTGCAAGATACAGCAATGGCCTACTGTACTGTACTATATGTATACTGCTGGTCACCAAAATGCTGCACTGTCCTACTATATACTGCTCACAATAATGCAGGACAGAAATAGTATACTTGACACAGAGCTGCAAGATACAGCAATGGCCTACTGTACTGTACTATATGTATACTGCTGGTCACCAGGGCCGGTGCAAGGTTTCTCAGCACCCTAGGCAAACCGTCAGCGCCCCCCCCCCCCCCCGCAAGTCCAACTGGATTCCGGCAGAACTTGATTATAACCCCAACCTGGGACTGTTGTTGGTTGGAACTTAGGTCGCCGGATATTGCACTCAGGCGAGTGTTAACCTGGAAGACACCCTCTCACCAGAGCAGACACCCAAAACACGGCACCAAATGCCTTTTATTAATAGATTATCAGAAATTTATTTTTTCGCGACATTCAACATAAAATGTAGAGGTTTGATCTTACATCGTTGTATACAAAAGATGTTGTGAAAAGAGCCCGTTACAAAGGTTGCCACCTTTCTCCTACATTTCTTGGTTCCCACTAACAGGGGTTCTACTGTGAGGTACTGCTCCTTGAAGCATGTGAAAAAGGTTTCTATCTATCTATCTATCTATCTATCTATCTATCTATCTATCTATCTATCTATCTATCTATCTATCTATCTATCTATCTATCTAGTCATTTGGACCCATCTGACACTGCTACACTGGTTCCCCCATGCCACACTGTGCATAATGGAGATGCACAGACTTTACAGCACTTTATACGTACACAATAGGGTAATTTTTTTTTAAACATTTTTATTGTTGGGAGCCAATTAGCCTACCAGTATATTTTTGGATTGTGGTGGGAAATCGGAGTACCCGGAGGAGACCCACACAAACACAGGGAGAATATACAAACTCCACACAGTTAGGGCCATGGTGAGAACTGAACCCATGACCTCAGTGATGTATAGCAGTAATGCTAACCATTACATCGTCCGTGCTGCCCCACAGTGCAAACAAATACAGTACATCAAAACCCATGTCTGCAGAAAATATAGGAGATGCATACGATGTTGGCATGGGTGATAAATTAACAGGTATGGCTTGCTCTCACCCTCATATTGCATATGCCCCTTGCACATGATATACATTGCAGCACTTTCAATGCACCATACAAAAGTGTGCTATTACTTTTCGAAGTCAGTTGTGTTGACTCATCTCAGCGGGAATTGGAGCTTGGCCAAGGGGCTGAGAGAGGAGACTACATGAATGTGTGTAATATTTTTTGCACACTGAAAAGGTGCAAATTGGATAGAACGTATTAGAGATGAGCGGGTTCGGTTTCTCTGAATCCGAACCCGCCAGAACTTCATGTTTTTTTTCACGGGTCCGAGCGACTCGGATCTTCCCGCCTTGCTCGGTTAACCCGAGCGCGCCCGAACGTCATCATGACGCTGTCGGATTCTCGCGAGGCTCGGATTCTATCGCGAGACTCGGATTCTATATAAGGAGCCGCGCGTCGCCGCCATTTTCACACGTGCATTGAGATTGATAGGGAGAGGACGTGGCTGGCGTCCTCTCCATTTAGATTATAAGAGACTGAGAGAGATTTACTGGAGCTGACTAGGAGGAGTACTGTTACTGTAGAAGTGTAGAGACTGAGTGGAGAGAGTTTACTAGTGAGGACAGTGCAGTTTACTTTATAATCCGTTCTCTGCCTGAAAAAAGCGATACACAGCACACAGTGACTCAGTCACATACCATATCTGTGTGCACTGCTCAGGCTCAGGCCAGTGTGCTGCATCATCTATTATCTATATATAATATTATATATATCTGTCTGACTGCTCAGCTCACACAGCTTATAATTGTGGGGGAGACTGGGGAGCACTACTGCAGTGCCAGTTATAGGTTATAGCAGGAGCCAGGAGTACATAATATATTATATAGTGAGTGACCACCAGACACACAGTGCAGTTTATTTAATATATCCGTTCTCTGCCTGAAAAAAGCGATACACACAGTGACTCAGTCAGTCACATACCATATCTGTGTGCACTGCTCAGGCTCAGGCCAGTGTGCTGCATCATCTATTATCTATATATAATATTATATATATCTGTCTGACTGCTCAGCTCACACAGCTTATAATTGTGGGGGAGACTGGGGAGCACTACTGCAGTGCCAGTTATAGGTTATAGCAGGAGCCAGGAGTACATAATATATTATATAGTGAGTGACCACCAGACACACAGTGCAGTTTATTTAATATATCCGTTCTCTGCCTGAAAAAAGCGATACACACAGTGACTCAGTCAGTCACATACCATATCTGTGTGCACTGCTCAGGCTCAGGCCAGTGTGCTGCATCATCTATTATCTATATATAATATTATATATATCTGTCTGACTGCTCAGCTCACACAGCTTATAATTGTGGGGGAGACTGGGGAGCACTACTGCAGTGCCAGTTATAGGTTATAGCAGGAGCCAGGAGTACATAATATATTATATAGTGAGTGACCACCAGACACACAGTGCAGTTTATTTAATATATCCGTTCTCTGCCTGAAAAAAGCGATACACACAGTGACTCAGTCAGTCACATACCATATCTGTGTGCACTGCTCAGGCTCAGGCCAGTGTGCTGCATCATCTATATATATTATATATCTGTCTGACTGCTCAGCTCACACAGCTTATAATTGTGGGGGAGACTGGGGAGCACTACTGCAGTGCCAGTTATAGGTTATAGCAGGAGCCAGGAGTACATATTATATTAAAATTAAACAGTGCACACTTTTGCTGCAGGAGTGCCACTGCCAGTGTGACTGACCAGTGACCTGACCACACTGACCACCAGTATAGTTAGTAGTATACTTATATTGTGATTGCCTGAAAAAGTTAAACACTCGTCGTGTGACTTCACTTGTGTGTTTTTTTTTTTTTTTTATTCTATAAAAATAAAACTCATTCTGCTGACAGACAGTGTCCAGCAGGTCCGTCATTATATAATATATAATATATACCTGTCCGGCTGCAGTAGTGATATATATATATTTTTTATATCATTTATCATCCAGTCGCAGCAGACACAGTACAGTAGTTCACGGCTGTGGCTACCTCTGTGTCTCTGCACTCGGCAGGCAGTCCGTCCATAATTGTAATACCACCTAACCGTGGATTTTTTTCATTCTTCTTTATACATACATAGTTACATAGACATCTTCTCTTTATCAACCAGTCTATATTAGCTGCAGACACAGTACAGTATGGTAGTTCACGGCTGTGGCTACCTCTGTGTCTGCACTCGGCAGGCAGTCCGTCCATAATTGTATACCACCTAACCGTGGTTTTTTTTCATTCTTCTTTATACATACATAGTTACATAGACATCTTCTCTTTATCAACCAGTCTATATTAGCTGCAGACACAGTACAGTACGGTAGTTCACGGCTGTGGCTACCTCTGTGTCTGCACTCGGCAGGCAGTCCGTCCATAATTGTATACCACCTAACCGTGGATTTTTTTCAGTCTTCTTTATACATACATAGTTACATAGACATCTTCTCTTTATCAACCAGTCTATATTAGCTGCAGACACAGTACAGTACGGTAGTTCACGGCTGTGGCTACCTCTGTGTCTGCAGTCGGCAGGCAGTCCATAATTGTATACTAGTATCCATCTCCATTGTTTACCTGAGGTGCCTTTTAGTTGTGCCTATTAAAATATGGAGAACAAAAATGTTGAGGTTCCAAAATTAGGGAAAGATCAAGATCCACTTCCACCTCGTGCTGAAGCTGCTGCCACTAGTCATGGCCGAGACGATGAAATGCCAGCAACGTCGTCTGCCAAGGCCGATGCCCAATGTCATAGTACAGAGCATGTCAAATCCAAAACACCAAATATCAGAAAAAAAAGGACTCCAAAACCTAAAATAAAATTGTTGGAGGAGAAGCGTAAACTTGCCAATATGCCATTTACCACACGGAGTGGCAAGGAACGGCTGAGGCCCTGGCCTATGTTCATGGCTAGTGGTTCAGCTTCACATGAGGATGGAAGCACTCAGCCTCTCGCTAGAAAAATGAAAAGACTCAAGCTGGCAAAAGCAGCACAGCAAAGAACTGTGCATTCTTCGAAATCCCAAATCCACAAGGAGAGTCCAATTGTGTCGGTTGCGATGCCTGACCTTCCCAACACTGGACGTGAAGAGCATGCGCCTTCCACCATTTGCACGCCCCCTGCAAGTGCTGGAAGGAGCACCCGCAGTCCAGTTCCTGATAGTCAGATTGAAGATGTCAGTGTTGAAGTACACCAGGATGAGGAGGATATGGGTGTTGCTGGCGCTGGGGAGGAAATTGACCAGGAGGATTCTGATGGTGAGGTGGTTTGTTTAAGTCAGGCACCCGGGGAGACACCTGTTGTCCGTGGGAGGAATATGGCCGTTGACATGCCAGGTGAAAATACCAAAAAAATCAGCTCTTCGGTGTGGAGGTATTTCACCAGAAATGCGGACAACAGGTGTCAAGCCGTGTGTTCCCTTTGTCAAGCTGTAATAAGTAGGGGTAAGGACGTTAACCACCTCGGAACATCCTCCCATATACGTCACCTGCAGCGCATTCATAATAAGTCAGTGACAAGTTCAAAAACTTTGGGTGACAGCGGAAGCAGTCCACTGACCAGTAAATCCCTTCCTCTTGTAACCAAGCTCACGCAAACCACCCCACCAACTCCCTCAGTGTCAATTTCCTCCTTCCCCAGGAATGCCAATAGTCCTGCAGGCCATGTCACTGGCAATTCTGACGAGTCCTCTCCTGCCTGGGATTCCTCCGATGCATCCTTGCGTGTAACGCCTACTGCTGCTGGCGCTGCTGTTGTTGCCGCTGGGAGTCGATGGTCATCCCAGAGGGGAAGTCGTAAGCCCACTTGTACTACTTCCAGTAAGCAATTGACTGTTCAACAGTCCTTTGCGAGGAAGATGAAATATCACAGCAGTCATCCTACTGCAAAGCGGATAACTGAGGCCTTGGCATCCTGGGTGGTGAGAAACGTGGTTCCGGTATCCATCATTACTGCAGAGCCAACTAGAGACTTGTTGGAGGTACTGTGTCCCCGGTACCAAATACCATCTAGGTTCCATTTCTCTAGGCAGGCGATACCGAAAATGTACACAGACCTCAGAAAAAGAGTCACCAGTGTCCTAAAAAATGCAGCTGTACCCAATGTCCACTTAACCACGGACATGTGGACAAGTGGAGCAGGGCAGGGTCAGGACTATATGACTGTGACAGCCCACTGGGTAGATGTATGGACTCCCGCCGCAAGAACAGCAGCGGCGGCACCAGTAGCAGCATCTCGCAAACGCCAACTCTTTCCTAGGCAGGCTACGCTTTGTATCACCGGTTTCCAGAATACGCACACAGCTGAAAACCTCTTACGGCAACTGAGGAAGATCATCGCGGAATGGCTTACCCCAATTGGACTCTCCTGTGGATTTGTGGCATCGGACAACGCCAGCAATATTGTGTGTGCATTAAATATGGGCAAATTCCAGCACGTCCCATGTTTTGCACATACCTTGAATTTGGTGGTGCAGAATTTTTTTAAAAACGACAGGGGCGTGCAAGAGATGCTGTCGGTGGCCAGAAAAATTGCGGGACACTTTCGGCGTACAGGCACCACGTACAGAAGACTGGAGCACCACCAAAAACTACTGAACCTGCCCTGCCATCATCTGAAGCAAGAAGTGGTAACGAGGTGGAATTCAACCCTCTATATGCTTCAGAGGTTGGAGGAGCAGCAAAAGGCCATTCAAGCCTATACAATTGAGCACGATATAGGAGGTGGAATGCACCTGTCTCAAGTGCAGTGGAGAATGATTTCAACGTTGTGCAAGGTTCTGATGCCCTTTGAACTTGCCACACGTGAAGTCAGTTCAGACACTGCCAGCCTGAGTCAGGTCATTCCCCTCATCAGGCTTTTGCAGAAGAAGCTGGAGGCATTGAAGAAGGAGCTAAAAGGGAGCGATTCCGCTAGGCATGTGGGACTTGTGGATGCAGCCCTTAATTCGCTTAACAAGGATTCACGGGTGGTCAATCTGTTGAAATCAGAGCACTACATTTTGGCCACCGTGCTCGATCCTAGATTTAAAGCCTACCTTGGATCTCTCTTTCCGGCAGACACAAGTCTGCTGGGGTTGAAAGACCTGCTGGTGACAAAATTGTCAAGTCAAGCGGAACGCGACCTGTCAACATCTCCTCCTTCACATTCTCCCGCAACTGGGGGTGCGAGGAAAAGGCTCAGAATTCCGAGCCCACCCGCTGGCGGTGATGCAGGGCAGTCTGGAGCGACTGCTGATGCTGACATCTGGTCCGGACTGAAGGACCTGACAACGATTACGGACATGTCGTCTACTGTCACTGCATATGATTCTCTCAACATTGATAGAATGGTGGAGGATTATATGAGTGACCGCATCCAAGTAGGCACGTCACACAGTCCGTACTTATACTGGCAGGAAAAAGAGGCAATTTGGAGGCCCTTGCACAAACTGGCTTTATTCTACCTAAGTTGCCCTCCCACAAGTGTGTACTCCGAAAGAGTGTTTAGTGCCGCCGCTCACCTTGTCAGCAATCGGCGTACGAGGTTACATCCAGAAAATGTGGAGAAGATGATGTTCATTAAAATGAATTATAATCAATTCCTCCGCGGAGACATTGACCAGCAGCAATTGCCTCCACAAAGTACACAGGGAGCTGAGATGGTGGATTCCAGTGGGGACGAATTGATAATCTGTGAGGAGGGGGATGTACACGGTGATATATCGGAGGGTGAAGATGAGGTGGACATCTTGCCTCTGTAGAGCCAGTTTGTGCAAGGAGAGATTAATTGCTTCTTTTTTGGGGGGGGTCCAAACCAACCCGTCATATCAGTCACAGTCGTGTGGCAGACCCTGTCACTGAAATGATGGGTTGGTTAAAGTGTGCATGTCCTGTTTTGTTTATACAACATAAGGGTGGGTGGGAGGGCCCAAGGACAATTCCATCTTGCACCTCTTTTTTCTTTTCTTTTTCTTTGCATCATGTGCTGATTGGGGAGGGTTTTTTGGAAGGGACATCCTGCGTGACACTGCAGTGCCACTCCTAGATGGGCCCGGTGTTTGTGTCGGCCACTAGGGTCGCTAATCTTACTCACACAGTCAGCTACCTCATTGCGCCTCTTTTTTTCTTTGCGTCATGTGCTGTTTGGGGAGGGTTTTTTGGAAGGGACATCCTGCGTGACACTGCAGTGCCACTCCTAGATGGGCCCGGTGTTTGTGTCGGCCACTAGGGTCGCTAATCTTACTCACACAGCTACCTCATTGCGCCTCTTTTTTTCTTTGCGTCATGTGCTGTTTGGGGAGGGTTTTTTGGAAGGGCCATCCTGCGTGACACTGCAGTGCCACTCCTAGATGGGCCCGGTGTTTGTGTCGGCCACTAGGGTCGCTAATCTTACTCACACAGCTACCTCATTGCGCCTCTTTTTTTCTTTGCGTCATGTGCTGTTTGGGGAGGGTTTTTTGGAAGGGACATCCTGCGTGACACTGCAGTGCCACTCCTAGATGGGCCCGGTGTTTGTGTCGGCCACTAGGGTCGCTTATCTTACTCACACAGCGACCTCGGTGCAAATTTTAGGACTAAAAATAATATTGTGAGGTGTGAGGTATTCAGAATAGACTGAAAATGAGTGTACATTATGGTTTTTGAGGTTAATAATACTTTGGGATCAAAATGACCCCCAAATTCTATGATTTAAGCTGTTTTTTAGTGTTTTTTGAAAAAAACACCCGAATCCAAAACACACCCGAATCCGACAAAAAAAATTCGGTGAGGTTTTGCCAAAACGCGTTCGAACCCAAAACACGGCCGCGGAACCGAACCCAAAACCAAAACACAAAACCCGAAAAATTTCAGGCGCTCATCTCTAGAACGTATTTGACTTCTCTATGAATGAATAGAGCCTTGTGGTATCCGGTTATAGGGCGATGCTGTGTGACTTTGGGGCTGTGCATCACACTTCTGTAGTGTTACACTGCTCCCAACCTCACCACACAACCACATAAAAGCCCCCCTGTGTGACCACAGCACCGGTGGCAGGGGCAAACTGTTGGGATAACAGTCCCACACAGCGGAGGATGCGACTCACTCCCGTTTGCACGGAGCACACAAGGGCAGGGAGAGCTGACGCTGGCTGGTGCTCAGGAGCCATGTATTGCACTGCGCTGTCTGTCAGTGTGCTACTCACCTCTTCTTCTCTGGGCTGAGCAGGATGAGGGTGAGTTGCGAGGCGAGTTCACGCATGGGACGGTACGGATTGGGGGGGGGGGTTGGGATAGCAGCTCAGGCTCCCGGTGAAGGCAAGCGTGAATTTGGGGCGATTAAAAAAAAATTGTCAGAAATGACAGGGGCCGACGGGCCGACCGTGGGAGGGATGGATCAGCCGTGGGTTGGGGAAGTCCTTTCCGCCCTGGTTAAAGGTGCCGCTGCCAGACTCCTCCTCGGGCCCCAGCAGCTCCATGGCCTCCTCGCATGGTTTGTGGTCCCGGCGTCTTTTCCTGTTAATTATCAACAGAATTGGGATCCCGAACGTAAGTATACCCAGGAGGATTAGGCTTCGGGGGGAAAGTTAGGGTTATGCTGCGGGGGGAGGGTTATGTTTAGGCTGCGGGGAGGAAGGGTTAGGGTTAGGCTGCGGGGGAGGGTTAGGTTTAGGCTGAGGGGGAGGGTTAAGTTTAGGCTGCGGGGAGGAAGGGTTAGGGTTAGGCTGCCGGGGAGGGTTAGGTTTAGGCTGCGGGGAGTAAGGGTTAGGGTTAGGCTGCGGGGGAGGGTTAAGTTTAGGCTGCGGGGAGGAAGGGTTAGGGTTAGGCTACGGGGGAGGGTTAGGTTTAGGCTGCGGGGTGGAAGGGTTAGGTTTAGGCTGCGGGGAGGGTTAGGGTTAGGCTGCGGGGAGGAAGGGTTTGGGTTAGGCTGCGGGGGAGGGTTAGGGTTAGGCTGCGGGGAGGAAGGGTTAGGCTGCAGGGGAGGGTTAAGTTTAGGCTGCGGGGGAGGGTTAGGTTTAGGCTGCGGGGAGGGTTAGGTTTAGGCTGCGGGGAAGGGTTAGGTTTAGGCTGCGGGGAGGAAGGGTTAGGCTGCGGGGAGGAAGGGTGAGGGTTAGGCTGCGGGGGGATGGTTAGGGTTAGCCTGCGGAGAACGAGGGTTAAGGAGAGGGTCCGTGATATACTGCACTACTCCCATAAGGGACCATGCTTACATAATGGAACGTGGTGTATGCCGTATCACCTACATGTGGGAGCCTGCAATCGCGTGGGGGGTGACAACATACCTGCAATTGGCGGAGGCAGAAACATCCCAGAATGCAATCATGCGCGCGGAGTGTGTGTGTGTGTGTGTGTGTGTGTGTGTGTGTGTTGGTGAGAAGGGGTGTGGGCATCATGCCCAAGTCTGCAAACAATGAGGGGGGGGGAGCTGTGTGCGGGCACCATGCCCGAGTCTGCAATTGTGGGGGGAGGGCGTGCGTGCTTCATGCCTTAGTCCGTATTCGCTAGGGGGGGGGGGGGATCTTGCCCAAGTCTGCAATCGTGGAGGGGCTGTGTGCGGGCATCATGCCGAGTCCGCAATTGTGGGGGGAAGGAGTGCGCACTGCATGCCATAGTCCGCAATCGCTAGGGATGGGGGGTACAGACATCATGCCTGAGTGTACAATCGCAGGGGGGAGGGGATCTTGCCTAGTTCCGCAAACATGGGGAGAGGGGGTGCAGGCTTCATTCTCGAGTCTGCAAACGTGTGTGGGAAGGGGGGGGGGAGAAAGGGGACAGAGTGCAATCGCGGGTGGGGGCTGCGGGCATCATGCCCGTGTCCGCGATCGCAAGTAAGGGCATCATGCCCATGTCCGCGATCGCGGGAGGGGGGTGCGGGCATCATGCCCGTGTCCGCGATCGCGGGAGGGGGGTGCGGGCATCATGCTCGAGTCCGCGATCGCGGGTTAGAGGGGGTGCTGGTGCGGGCATCATGCTCATGTCCGCAATCGTGGGAGGGGGGTGCGGGCATGATGCCCGAGTCCACGGGTTAGAGGAGGTGCCGGTGCGGGCATCATGCCCGAGTCCGCGGGTGGGGGGTGCGGGCATCATATCGCAATTCATTTTGTCATGGAGCGGGGCAGGAATACGCAAGTTGGGGGGGTGGGTGGGGGCGGACAGTCCATGCTATAAAAAAAACTTTACATAAAAAGAGCAGGCTTATGACCCGATGGGTTACACTCACGGTTATACACAGTGGAGTGGCGGCTCAGCTGATAACAATTGGGCGGCCATCTCTTAAGTAAGAGGTCGGGAGGAACTCGTAGCTGAGGGAATAATAAAAGCATTTTCTCAGCGGCAGCGTGTGGTTCCGCCCTCCAGTGGCCTACGCCCATAGGCAGCTGCCTAAAGCTGCCTAATGGTAGCGCCGGCCCTGCTGGTCACCAAAATGCTGCACTGTCCTACTATATACTGCTCACAATAATGCAGCACAGAGATAGTATACTTGACACAGAGCTGCAAGATACAGCAATGGCCTACTGTACTGTACTACTATAATTATATACTGGTGGTCCCTAGTCCCCACAATGCAGCACACTCAGCCGTTCCTTGCCACTCCATGTCATAAATGGGATATTGGCAAGTTTACGCTTCTCCTCAGACGCTTTTAATTTAGATTTTTGGGTCATTTTACTGAACTTTAGTTTTTTGGATTTTACATGCTCTCTACTATGACATTGGGCATCGGCCTTGGCAGACGACGTTGATGGCATTTCATCGTCTCGGCCATGACTAGTGGCAGCAGCTTCAGCACAAGGTGGAAGTGGATCTTGATCTTTCCCTATTTTACCCTCCACATTTCTCTAACATCCTAGTGGATGCTGGGGACTCCGAAAGGACCATGGGGAATAGCGGCTCCGCAGGAGACTGGGCACATCTAAAGAAAGCTTTAGGACTAACTGGTGTGCACTGGCTCCTCCCCCTATGACCCTCCTCCAAGCCTCAGTTAGATTTCTGTGCCCGACGAGAAGGGTGCACACTAGGGGCTCTCCTGAGCTTCTTAGTGAAAGTTTTAGTTTAGGTTTGTTATTTTCAGTGAGACCTGCTGGCAACAGGCTCACTGCATCGAGGGACTAAGGGGAGAAGAAGCGAACTCACCTGCGTGCAGAGTGGATTGGGCTTCTTGGCTACTGGACATTAGCTCCAGAGGGACGATCACAGGCCCAGCCATGGATGGGTCCCGGAGCCGCGCCGCCGGCCCCCTTACAGATGCTGAAGCAAGAAGAGGTCCATAAATCGGCGGCAGAAGACTTTCCTGTCTTCATAAGGTAGCGCACAGCACTGCAGCTGTGCGCCATTGCTCTCAGCACACTTCACACTCCGGTCACTGAGGGTGCAGGGCGCTGGGGGGGGCGCCCTGAGACGCAATAAAACATACCTTACATGGCAAAAAATACATCACATATAGCTCCTGGGCTATATGGATGCATTTAACCCCTGCCAGAATATACAAAAAACCGGGAGATAAGGCCGCCGTAAAGGGGGCGGAGCCTATCTCCTCAGCACACTGGCGCCATTTTCCCTCACAGCTCAGTTGGAGGGAAGCTCCCTGCTCTTCCCTGCAGTCACTACACTACAGAAAAAAGAGAGGGGGGCACTAATTAGGCGCAGTATTAAAACATACAGCAGCTATAAGGGGAAAAACACTTATATAAGGTTATCCCTGTATATATATAGCGCTCTGGTGTGTGCTGGCATACTCTCCCTCTGTCTCCCCAAAGGGCTAGTGGGGTCCTGTCCTCTATCAGAGCATTCCCTGTGTGTGTGCTGTGTGTCGGTACGTTTGTGTCGACATGTATGAGGAGAAAAATGATGTGGAGACGGAGCAGAGTGTCTGTAACAGTGATGTCACCCCCTAGGGGGTCGACACCTGAGTGGATGTACTGTTGAAAATTACGTGACAGTGTCAGCTCTATATAAAAAAACAGTGGTTGACATGAGACAGCCGGCTACTCAGCTTGTGCCTGTCCAGACGTCTCATAGGCCGTCAGGGGCTCTAAAGCGGCCGTTACCTCAGATGGCAGATACAGACGCCGACATGGATACTGACTCCTGTGTCGACGGTGAAGAGACAACCGTGATTTCCAGTAGGGCCACACGTTACATGATTGAGACAATGGAAAATGTTTTTATACATTTCCGATAATACGAGTACCACCAAAAAGGGGTATTATGTTCGGTGAGGGAAAAACTACCTGTAGTTTTCCTGAATCTGAGAAATAAAATGAGGTGTGTGATGATGCGTGGGTTTCCCCCCGATAACAAATTTCTTAAAAAGTATTGGCTGCATACCCTTTCCCGCCAGAGGTTAGGGTGCGTTGGGAAACACCCCCTAGGGGGGATAAGGCGCTCACACGCTTGTAAGAACAAGGGCTCTACCCTCTCATGAGATGGCCGCCCTTAAGGATCCTGCTGATAGAAAGCAGGAGGGTATCCAAAAAGGTATTTACACACATACTGGTGTTATACTGCGACCAGCTATCGCCTCAGCCTGGAGGTGCAGTGCTGGGTTGGCATGGTCGGATTCCCTGACTGGAATATTGATATCCTAGATAAGGATAGTATATTATTGCCTATAGAGCATTTAAAAGATGCATTTCTATATATGCATGATGCACAGTGGAATAATTGCCGACTGGCATCAAGTATAAGTGCGTTGTCCAAGTCTACCAGTAAAATGGTCAGGTGATGCGGATTCCAAACGGCATTTGGAAGTATTGCCTTTGAAAGGGGACATTTGGGGTCGGTCTTTTAGACCTGGTGGCCACGGCAACAGCTGGGAAATCCACGTTGGTACCCCAGGTCGCCTCTCAAAATAAGACGCCGTATTATCAGGCGCAGTCCTTTTTTGGCAAGCGGACAAAAGGTTCCTCTTTTCTGCTCGTGACAGAGGGAGAGGAAAAAGGCTGTAGAGATCAGCCAGTTCCCAGGCACGGTGGGGGCCCGTTCTCAATTAATTTCAGTGCGCAGTGGGCTCACTCGCAAGTAGACCCCTGGATCCTTCAGGTAATATCTCAGGGGTACATATTGGAATTCGAGACGTCTCCCCCTCGCCGTTTCCAAAAGTCGGCTTTACCGACGTCTCCCTCTGACAGGGAGGCAGTTTTGGAAGCCATTCACAAGCTGTATTCCCAGCAGGTGATAATCGAGGTACCCCTCCTGCAACAGGGAACGGGGTATTATTCCACACTATTGTGGTACCGAAGCCAGACGGCTCGGTGAGACCGATTCTAAATCTAAAATCTAAAATCTTTGAACACTTACATACAGAGGTTCAAATTCAAGATTGAGTCACTCAGAGCAGTGATTGCGAACCTGGAAGAAGGGGACTACATGATGTCTCGGGACATCAAGGATGCTTACCTTCATGTCAAAATTTACCCTTCTCACCAAGGGTACCTCAGGTTATGGTACAGAACTGTCACTATCAGTTCAGACGCTGCCGTAGGGATGGTCCACGGCACCCCGGGTCTTTACCAAGGTAATGGACGAAATGATATCCCTTAGAAGGAAGGGAATTTTAGTTATCCCTTACTTGGACGATTCCCTGATACGGGTAAGATCCAGGGAACAGTTGGAGGTCGGTGTAGCACTATCTCAGGTAGTGTTGCGGCAGCACGATTGGATTCTCAATATTCCAAAATCGCAGCTGGTTCCGACGACTTGTCTTCTGTTTCCTAGGGATGATCCTGGACACAGTCCAGAAAAAAGGTGTTTCTCCCGGAAGAGAAAGCCAGGGAGTTATCCGAGCTAATCAGGAACCTCCTAAAACCGAACCAAGTCTCAGTGCATCAATGCACAAGGGTTCTGGGTAAAAATGGTGGCTTCCTACGAAGCAATCCCATTCGTTAGATTCCACGCAAGAACTTTCCAGTGGAACCTACTGGACAAATGGTCCGGGTCGCATTTTCAGATGCATCAGCGGATAACCCCGTCGCCAAGGACAAGGGTATCCATCCTGTAGTGGTTGCAGAGTGCTCATCTTCTAGAGGGCCGCAGATTCGGCATTCAGGACTGGGTCCTGGTGACCACGGATGCCAGCCTGCGAGGCTGGGGAGCAGTCACACAGGGAAGGAATATCCAGGGCTTAGGGTCAAGCCTGGATACATCACTTCACATAAATATCCTGAAGCTAAGGGCCATTTACAATGCTCTAAGCTTAGCGAGACCTCTGCTTCAAGGTCAGCCGGTGTTGATCCAGTCGGACAACATCATGGCAGTCACCCACGTAAACAGACAGGGTGGCACAAGAAGCAGGAGGGCAATGGCAGAAGCTGCAAGGATTCTTCGCTGGGCGGAAAATCATGTGATAGCACTGTCAACAGTATTCATTCCGGGAGTGGACAACTAGGAAGCAGACTTCCTCAGCACGACCTCCACCCGGGAGAGTGGGGACTTCACCCAGAAGTCGTCCACATGATTAAAAAACTCGACAGGTATTGCGCCAGGTCAAGAGACCCTCAGGCAATAGTTGTAGACGCTCTGGTAACACAGTGGGTGTACCAGTCAGTGTATGTGTTCCCTCCTCTGCCTCTCATACCCAAGGTACTGAGATTGATAAGATGGAGAGGAGAAAGCACTATATTCGTGGCTCTGGATTGGCCAAGAAGGACTTGGTAACCGGAACTTCAAGAGAGGCTCACGGAGGATCCGTGGCCTCTACCTCTAAGAAGGGACCTGCTCCAGCAAGGACCCTGTCTGTTCCAAGACTTACCGCGGCTGCGTTTGACGGCATGCCGGTTGAACACCGGATCCTGAAGGAAAAAAGGCATTCCGGATGAAGTCATCCATATCCTGATCTAAAGCCAGGAAGGATGTAACCGCAAAAACATTATCACCGCAATTGGCGAAAATATGTTGCGTAGTGCGAGGCCAGTAAGGCCCGACGGAGGAAATTCAACTGGGTCGATTCCTACATTTCCTGCAAACAGGAGTGTCTATGGGCCTGAATTTGGGGTCCATTAAGGTTCAGATTTCGGCCCTGTCAATTTTCTTCCAAAAAAGAACTAGCTTCAGTCCCTGAAGTTTAGACGTTTGTAAAAGGGGTACTGCATATACAGCCTCCTTTTG
Source organism: Pseudophryne corroboree (assembly GCF_028390025.1). Taxonomy (NCBI): domain Eukaryota; kingdom Metazoa; phylum Chordata; class Amphibia; order Anura; family Myobatrachidae; genus Pseudophryne; species Pseudophryne corroboree. The sequence continues at coordinate 181,036,152 of NC_086444.1, read as the reverse complement.
TGCCTCCAGTGGCAATTTGGGATCTCAATGTAGTTTGGGTTCCAAAAGTCACATTGGTTTGAACCACTTAAATCTGTGGAGTTAAAATATCTCACATGGAAAGTGGTCATGCTGTTGGCCCTGGCCAGGGCCAGGCGCGTGTCAGAATTGGCGGCTTTATCCTGTAAAAGCCCTTATCTGATTTTCCATTCGGACAGGGCGGAATTGAGGACTCGTCCTCAGTTTCTCCCTAAGGTGGTTCCAGCGTTTTCACCTGAACCAACCTATTGTGGTGCCTGCGGCTACTAGGGACTTGGAGGAATCCAAGTTGCTGGATGTTGTCAGGGCCCTGAAAATATTTCCAGGACGGCTGGAGTCAGGAAATCTGACTCGCTGTTTATCCTGTATGCACCCAACAAGCTGGGTGCTCCTGCTTCTAAGCAGACTATTGCTCGTTGGATTTGTAGTACAATTCAGCTTGCACATTCTGTGGCAGGCCTGCCACAGCTAAAATCTGTAAAAGCCCGTTCCACAAGGAAAGTGGGCTCATCTTGGGCGGCTGCCAGAGGGGTCTCGGCTTTACAACTTTGCCGAGCAACTACTTGGTCAGGGGCAAACACGTTTGCTAAATTCTACAAATTTGATACCCTGGCTGAGGAGGACCTGGAGTTCTCTCATTCGGTGCTGCAGAGTCATCCGCACTCTCCCGCCCGTTTGGGAGCTTTGGTATAATCCCCATGGTCCTTTCGGAGTCCCCAGCATCCACTAGGACGTTAGAGAAAATAAGAATTTACTTACCGATAATTCTATTTCTCATAGTCCGTAGTGGATGCTGGGCGCCCATCCCAAGTGCGGATTGTCTGCATTACTTGTACATAGTTATTGTTACAAAAATCGGGTTATTGTTGTTGTGAGCCATCTTTTCAGAGGCTCCTTCTGTTATCATGCTGTTAACTGGGTTCAGATCACAAGTTGTACGGTGTGATTGGTGTGGCTGGTATGAGTCTTACCCGGGATTCAAAATCCTTCCTTATTGTGTACGCTCGTCCGGGCACAGTATCCTAACTGAGGCTTGGAGGAGGGTCATAGGGGGAGGAGCCAGTGCACACCAGTTAGTCCTAAAGCTTTCTTTAGATGTGCCCAGTCTCCTGCGGAGCCGCTATTCCCCATGGTCCTTTCGGAGTCCCCAGCATCCACTACGGACTATGAGAAATAGAATTATCGGTAAGTAAATTCTTATTTTTTGTTCTCCATTTTTTAATGTGTGGAATTATATGCCAGTAATATATCAATAGCAATGGCCTACTGTACTGTACTATATGTATACTGCTGGTCACCAAAATGCTGCACTGTCCTACTATATACTACTCACAATAATGCAGCACAGAGATAGTATACTTGACACAGCTGCAAGATACAGCAATGGCCTACTGTACTGTACTATATGTATGCTGCTGGTCACCAAAATGCTGCACTGTCCTACTATATACTGCTCACAATAATGCAGCACAGAGACAGTATACTTCACACAGAGCTGCAAGATACAGCAATGGCCTACTGTACTGTACTATATGTATACTACTGGTCACCAAAATGCTGCACTGTCCTACTATATACTGCTCACAATAATGCAGCACAGAAATAGTATACTTGACACAGAGCTGCAAGATACAGCAATGGCCTACTGTACTGAACTATATGTATACTGCTGGTCACCAAAATGCTGCACTGTACTACTATATACTGCTCACAATAATGCAGCACAGAGATAGTATACTTGACACAGAGCTGCAAGATACAGCAATGGCCTACTGTACTGTACTACTATAATTATATACTGGTGGTCCCTAGTCCACACAATGCAGCACACTGAGCACAGATATTTGCAGCACACTGAGCACAGATATGGAGCGTTTTCAGGCATAGAACGTAGATATTTGCAGCACACTGAGCACAGATACGGAGCTTTTCAGGGAGAGAACGCAGCCACGTCCTCTCCGTTCAATCTCCAAAGCACGAGTAAAAATCGCGGCGACGCGCGGCTCTTTATATAGAATACGAATCTCACGAGAATCCGACAGTGGAATGATGACGTTCGGCCGCATTCGGGTTAACCGAGCAAGGCGGGAAGATCCGAGGCTGCCTCGGAACCGTGTAAAATAGGTGAAGTTCAGGGGTGTAAGGATCTCGGAGAACCGAACCCGCTCATCTCTAATTTTGGATATCGGATTTTTCTGTATTTTGGAATAATTGCATACCATAGTGAGATATCATGACGATGGGACCCAAGTCTAAGCACAGACTGCATTTATGTTTTACATACACCTTATACACACAGCCTGAAGGTCATTTTAGCCAGTATTTTTTAATAACTTTTTACATTAAACAAAGTGTGTGTACATTCACACAATTCATTTATGTTTTATTTCTCTATCGTCCTAAGTGGATGCTGGGGTTCCTGAAAGGACCATGGGGAATAGCGGCTCCGCAGGAGACAGGGCACAAAAAAGTAAAGCTTTACTAGGTCAGGTGGTGTGCACTGGCTCCTCCCCCCATGACCCTCCTCCAGACTCCAGTTAGATTTTGTGCCCGAACGAGAAGGGTGCAATCTAGGTGGCTCTCCTAAAGAGCTGCTTAGAGAAAGTTTAGTTTAGGTTTTTTTTTTTTCTTTACAGTGAGTCCTGCTGGCAACAGGATCACTGCAACGTGGGACTTAGGGGGAAAGTAGTAAACTCACCTGCATGCAGAGTGGATTTGCTGCTTGGCTACTGGACACCATTAGCTCCAGAGGGATCGAACACAGGCCCAGCCGTGGAGTCCGGTCCCGGAGCCGCGCCGCCGACCCCCTTGCAGATGCTGAAGCGTGAAGAGGTCCGGAAACCGGCGGCTGAAGACTCCTCAGTCTTCATAAGGTAGCGCACAGCACTGCAGCTGTGCGCCATTTTCCTCTCAGCACACTTCACTGGGCAGTCACTGAGGGTGCAGAGCGCTGGGGGGGGGCGCTCTGAGAGGCAAATATAAACCTTATACAAGGCTAAAAATACCTCACATATAGCCCATAGGGGCTATATGGAGATATTTAACCCCTGCCTGACTGGAAAAATAGCGGGAGAAGAACCCGCCGAAAAAGGGGCGGGGCCTATCTCCTCAGCACACGGCGCCATTTTCTGTCACAGCTCCGCTGGTCAGAACGGCTCCCAGGTCTCTCCCCTGCACTGCACTACAGAAACAGGGTAAAACAGAGAGGGGGGGCACATTAATGGCTATATATATATATATTAAAGCAGCTATAAGGGAGCACTTAATATAAGGATATCCCTTGTATATATAGCGCTTTGTGGTGTGTGCTGGCAGACTCTCCCTCTGTCTCCCCAAAAGGGCTAGTGGGTCCTGTCTTCATTAGAGCATTCCCTGTGAGTTTGCGGTGTGTGTCGGTACGTGGTGTCGACATGTATGAGGACGATATTGGTGTGGAGGCGGAGCAATTGCCAAATATGCAGATGTCACCCCCCAGGGGGTCGACACCAGAATGGATGCCTTTATTTGTGGAATTACGTGATGGTTTATCTTCCCTTAAACAGTCAGTTGAGGACATGAGGCGGCCGGACAATCAATTAATGCCTGTCCAGGCGCCTCAAACACCGTCAGGGGCTGTAAAACGCCCTTTGCCTCAGTCGGTCGACACAGACCCAGACACGGGCACTGATTCCAGTGACGACGGTAGAAATTCAAACGTATTTTCCAGTAGGGCCACACGTTATATGATTTTGGCAATGAAGGAGACGTTACATTTAGCTGATACTACAGATACCGTAAAACAGGGTATTATGTATGGTGTGAAAAAACTACAAACAGTTTTTCCTGAATCAGAAGAATTAAATGACGTGTGTGATGAAGCGTGGGTTGCTCCTGATAAAAAGTTGATAATTTCAAAAAAGTTATTGGCATTATACCCTTTCCCGCCAGAGGTTAGGGCGCGCTGGGAAACACCCCCTAAGGTGGACAAGGCGCTCACACGCTTATCCAAACAAGTGGCGTTACCCTCTCCTGAGACGGCCGCACTTAAGGATCCATCAGATAGAAAGATGGAAGTTATTCAAAAGAATATATACACACATGCAGGTGTTATACTACGACCAGCTATAGCAACTGCCTGGATGTGCAGTGCTGGAGTAGTTTGGTCAGAATCCCTGATTGAAAATATTGATACCCTAGATAGGGACAATGTTTTACTGTCGTTAGAACAAATAAAGGATGCATTTATCTATATGCGTGATGCACAGAGGGATATTTGCACACTGGCATCTCGGGTGAGTGCTATGTCCATTTCAGCCAGAAGAGCCTTATGGACACGACAGTGGACAGGCGATGCGGATTCAAAACGTCACATGGAGGTTTTGCCGTATAAAGGGGAGGAGTTATTTGGAGTTGGTCTATCAGACTTGGTGGCCACGGCTACTGCCGGGAAATCCACTTTTTTACCTCAAGTCACTCCCCAACAGAGAAAGGCACCGACCTTTCAACCGCAGCCTTTTCGCTCCTACAAAAATAAGAGAGCAAAGGGCTTGTCGTACCTGCCACGAGGCAGAGGAAGAGGGAAGAGACACCAACAGGCAGCTCCTTCCCAGGAACAGAAGCCCTCCCCGGCTCCTGCAAAAACCTCAGCATGACGCTGGGGCCTCTCAAGCGGACTCGGGGACAGTGGGGGGCCGTCTCAAAAATTACAGCGCGCAGTGGGCTCACTCGCAGGTAGACCCCTGGATCCTGCAGATAATATCTCAGGGGTACAGGTTGGAATTAGAGACGGATCCTCCTCATCGTTTCCTGAAGTCTGCCTTACCAACCGTCTCTTCCGAAAGGGAGAGGGTGTTGGAAGCCATTCACAAGCTGTACGCTCAGCAGGTGATAGTCAAAGTACCCCTATTACAACAAGGAAAGGGGTATTATTCCACTCTATTTGTGGTACCGAAGCCGGATGGCTCGGTAAGGCCTATTCTAAATCTGAAGTCCTTGAACCTCTACATAAAAAAGTTCAAGTTCAAGATGGAGTCACTCAGAGCAGTGATAGCGAACCTGGAAGAAGGGGACTTTATGGTATCCTTGGACATCAAGGATGCGTATCTACACGTTCCGATTTACCCCGCACACCAGGGGTACCTCAGGTTCATTGTTCAAAACTGTCACTATCAGTTTCAGACGCTGCCGTTCGGATTGTCCACGGCGCCTCGGGTCTTTACCAAGGTAATGGCCGAGATGATGATTCTTCTTCGAAGAAAAGGCGTATTAGTTATCCCATACTTGGACGATCTCCTAATAAGGGCAAGGTCCAGAGAACAGCTGGAGACAGCTTTAGCACTATCTCAAGAGGTGCTAAGACAACACGGGTGGATTCTGAATATTCCAAAATCCCATTTAATCCCGACAACTCGTCTGCTGTTCCTAGGAATGATTCTGGACACGGTTCAGAAAAAGGTTTTCCTTCCAGAGGAAAAAGCCAAGGAGTTATCCGATCTGGTCAGGAACCTCCTAAAACCAGGAAAAGTGTCAGTACATCAATGCACAAGAGTCCTGGGAAAAATGGTGGCTTCTTACGAAGCAATTCCATTCGGCAGATTCCATGCAAGAATATTCCAAAGGGATCTGTTGGACAAATGGTCAGGGTCGCATCTGCAGATGCACCTGCGAATAACCCTGTCACCAAAGACAAGGGTGTCACTTCTGTGGTGGTTGCAGAAGGCTCACCTATTAGAAGGCCGCAGATTCGGCATTCAGGATTGGATCCTGGTGACCACGGACGCCAGCCTGAGAGGCTGGGGAGCAGTCACACAAGGAAGAAACTTCCAGGGAGTATGGACGAGTCTGGAAAAGTCTCTTCACATAAACATTCTGGAACTAAGAGCAATCTACAATGCTCTAAGCCAGGCGGAACTTCTCCTGCAAGGAAAGCCGGTGTTGATTCAGTCGGACAACATCACGGCGGTCGCCCATGTAAACAGGCAGGGCGGCACAAGAAGCAGGAGTGCAATGGCAGAAGCTGCCAAGATTCTTCGCTGGGCGGAGAATCACGTGATAGCACTGTCAGCAGTGTTCATCCCGGGCGTGGACAACTGGGAAGCAGACTTCCTCAGCAGACACGATCTTCATCCGGGAGAGTGGGGTCTACATCCAGAAGTCTTCAACATGTTAATAGACCGTTGGGAAAGACCAATTGTAGACATGATGGCGTCTCGCCTCAACAAGAAACTGGACAAATATTGCGCCAGGTCAAGAGATCCACAGGCAATAGCTGTGGACGCACTGGTAACTCCTTGGGTGTACCAGTCAGTGTATGTGTTTCCTCCTCTGCCGCTCATACCAAAGGTATTGAAGATCATACGGCAAAGAAGAGTAAGCACAATACTAGTGGTTCCGGATTGGCCGAGAAGGACTTGGTATCCGGAACTTCAAGAGATGCTCACGGACGAACCGTGGCCTCTACCTCTGAGAAGGGACCTGCTACAGCAGGGTCCCTGTCTTTTTCAAGACTTACCGCGGCTGCGTTTGACGGCATGGCGGTTGAACGCCAGATCCTAAAAGGGAAAGGCATTCCAGAAGAAGTCATTCCTACCTTGATTAAGGCACGGAAGGAAGTCACCGTGAAACATTATCACCGCATTTGGCGAAAATATGTAGCGTGGTGCGAGGATCGGAAGGTTCCGACGGAGGAATTCCAACTGGGTCGTTTCCTACATTTCCTGCAATCAGGATTATCTATGGGTCTCAAATTGGGATCCATTAAGGTTCAAATTTCGGCCCTGTCAATATTCTTCCAAAAAGAATTGGCCTCTGTCCCTGAGGTCCAGACTTTTGTCAAGGGAGTACTGCATATACAGCCTCCTGTGGTGCCTCCGGTGGCACCGTGGGATCTAAATGTAGTTTTAGATTTCCTCAAATCCCATTGGTTTGAACCATTGAAAAAGGTGGATTTGAAAGATCTCACATTGAAAGTGACTATGTTACTAGCCCTGGCCTCTGCCAGGAGAGTATCTGAATTGGCGGCTTTATCTTATAAAAGTCCTTATCTAATCTTCCATTCGGATAGGGCAGAACTGCGGACTCGTCCGCATTTTCTCCCTAAAGTGGTATCAGCATTTCATCTGAACCAACCTATTGTGGTGCCTGCGGCCACTAGCGACTTGGAGGACTCCAAGTTGTTGGACGTTGTCAGAGCCTTAAAAATATACATTGCAAGGACGGCTGGAGTCAGAAAATCTGACTCGCTGTTTATATTGTATGCACCCAACAAGTTGGGCGCACCTGCTTCTAAGCAGTCGATTGCTCGTTGGATTTGTAACACAATTCAACTTGCACATTCTGTGGCAGGCCTGCCACAGCCTAAAACTGTAAAAGCCCACTCCACAAGGAAGGTGGGCTCATCTTGGGCGGCTGCCCGAGGGGTCTCGGCATTACAACTCTGCCGAGCAGCTACGTGGTCGGGGGAGAACACGTTTGTAAAATTTTACAAATTTGATACCCTGGCAAAGGAGGACCTGGAGTTCTCTCATTCGGTGCTGCAGAGTCATCCGCACTCTCCCGCCCGTTTGGGAGCTTTGGTATAATCCCCATGGTCCTTTCAGGAACCCCAGCATCCACTTAGGACGATAGAGAAAATAAGAATTTACTTACCGATAATTCTATTTCTCGGAGTCCGTAGTGGATGCTGGGCGCCCATCCCAAGTGCGGATTATCTGCAATACTTGTACATAGTTATTGTTAACTAATTCGGGTTATTGTTAAGGAGCCATCTTTAAGAGGCCCTTTCTGTTGTCATACTGTTAACTGGGTTTAGATCACAAGTTGTACGGTGTGATTGGTGTGGCTGGTATGAGTCTTACCCGGGATTCAAAATGCCTCCCTTATTGTGTATGCTCGTCCGGGCACAGTACCTAACTGGAGTCTGGAGGAGGGTCATGGGGGGAGGAGCCAGTGCACACCACCTGACCTAGTAAAGCTTTACTTTTTTGTGCCCTGTCTCCTGCGGAGCCGCTATTCCCCATGGTCCTTTCAGGAACCCCAGCATCCACTACGGACTCCGAGAAATAGAATTATCGGTAAGTAAATTCTTATTATATACCTTATACATTAGAGCCTGAAGGTTACTTAATACAATATTTTTAATAACTTTGTGTATTAAACAAAGTTTATGTACATTGAGCCATCAGAAAACAAAGGTTTCACTATCTCACTCCTACTCCAAAAATTCTGTATTTTGGAATATTCCATATTTTGGAATATTTGGATATGGGATACTCAACCTGTGTATATATATTCCCAAGTTGTTTAATAGAGCTGATTAATACTAGATGCTCCTGACATTGTTGTGATTTTCTCTGTTCTGTTTTTCACGCAGCTTTGTAACCATGGTGATGGGATAAACACTTTTGTGGATGGCCCCGGCCCCTCCTCCCGGTTCGGTCAACTGGTGACGCGGGCGTGAAGTCACTTCCGGTGACGTCAGCGGGACAACGACGGGATGCGGCCGCGGGCGTTCTTGAGCACCTTGGTGAGGTATTTAAGGTATGTTTTGTTCACTGTTGTAATTTATGTCCTGACGACGGAGATTAAAGGTCTCCGAAACGTAGACCAGATTTAACCATCTTTGAATTCCCGAGTGCCGTTTTTTCACCCCGCTATTTATCATTTCAATTCGGGCACCGGGATCAGTCGTTTCCAGTATTGGAGTGCCGGACACCATTGTGCATTATATTATTGCCTGCAGCACCTGGCACGGTGTGCAGAGCTAAAGTCAAGGCACCTGCTAGTATTATTGGATTACTGGACATACACTCTCAGGAATTTTCCTGTTGTTTATAAGTCTCTCTGAGACTTCATTTGTATTTGGGAACTGCACATCACGTGGATGGAGGCATGTCAGGAGCAGGATACACCGCAAGTTCCCGGCTTTAGTCATTTAACCCTGCAGAAGGGTGAATTATTCTCATTTTCAGACAGTGATGCCGATGCGATCCTAATCAAGGACAAGTTAGCAGCGGCAGCAGGAGTTGAATCCCCCGAGCAGATTTATGCTCAATTAATTAAATTAAAAAAGCGGGAGGTTGATTTTTATCTCCATGACGTGACCCTGTCCGATTATTACAGGGAACGCTTCATTCCAAGGGTCTTTCGGGTTAAAAACGTCCCAACAATCGGGAGATATAACCCCGAATTCTGCCGTAAGTGGGCAGCAATCTTGAACAAGTGCTCATTCGATCTTATTCTGCTGGTGATAGATGAGTCGACGAAAGAACTGGCCAAAACCAAATCCCAGATAGATATACTTGTAGATCAACACTTACATAAATTACAAGCTGATACCACCATCCCGTGGTTACAGAAGTTGAAAGATCAAATAGACAAGTACCGCGTGGAGCTCATAAGGTTCAAGAAAGCGAAATTGGTGACCGTCCAGAAAGATTACGCAGAACAAAAGGTTTGGGTTAACAACAGAATCCCCGGAGCTGAAAATTACAGATGCCGCAGATTTCAAAGAAAAGCCACTAAAGACATAGATTCATCCAGTGGCGGGACTTCAGCATGCAGTGATCAAGAATGTGCTGGGCGCAGTGGTCGTACCTCTTCGCAAAATCCCCCTTTAGGGGTTACTACTCGGGCGAAGTTCGATGCGCCAAAAGAAGCAGGACCAGACGGGGCTACCAGTGGGCCCGCGAAAGGAAAAAGACAATACAAAAAGAAAACTTAGTGTTTAACCTTTCTGATAGGGCACTGACAGAGCATGAAATGGCAGTACTAAATAAGGGTCTCTCTTTTGTCCCGACCGGCAGATTTGAAGCTTTTACTAATAGTGTTGATTTGTATAAGTTTGGGCGGCTGTTACGCCTTAAAGATCAGTTTGGTGATACCAGTTCACTAAATATCAAAACGCCTACCTTCTATAAAAAAATCCACATATGACCCCCCCTCAGCAAATACTTCCATCAAAGTATTTGTGGAACGCCTGGAAAATGAAGTTAACAAAGTTAGCAACCTGGAGGTTAGACACCATAACCTCACACTGCCAAAACGTAAAGCACTAACAGCCCTTAGCTCTTATCAAGATATAGTTATAAGGGTGGCAGATAAGGGAGGGGGACTAGTCGTAAAAATTTGAGAGATTACAAGGCAGAAGCACTTAGGCAGCTTTCAGATACAAAAGTTTATGAACAGCTAGATAATGACCCCACGGTAAGATTCCAGCAAGAATTAAACCAGGTTTTGGACACAGCAGTGGCACAGGGATTGTTGGATAAAAAGATTAGGGATTCTTTAAAACAGGACTGGCCCAAGATACCGGTCTTCTATCTAATCCCTAAATTACATAAAGACCCACAAAAACCACCAGGTAGGCCGATAATTGCGGCCAGAGACTCCTTACTATATGCTGTGTCCCAATTCCTGGATTTTTACCTTCAGCCAGTTGTACAAGCCGAAAAAAGCTTCCTTAAAGACACCACTGCCTTTATCCTGAAACTACAGGGTTTGAGTCCAGTGACAGACCCCAGAGAGCAGGCATTGAGGTACAAAAAGGAATCCACCATACAAAACAAAATGATATGGCCACAACAATATACATCTAACTCAGAATCATTTGTGACAGCAGCCAAAAGATACTGGCCTATCGTCAACAGTGATCCCACTTTACCGGGCTTACTTAATAAATCCTTGATGCCAGGTTATCGCAGAGGCCGCAATATAAAGGATGCCGTGGTCCATAACGACATCACGGGCTTTGTAGCCAATCAACAAACACACTTTCTGTCTAGAAAACCGGGGAATTTCAAATGTATTAACTGCACCACTTGCCAATACCTAGAGACAGGAGCCTTTTTTTCACACCCACGTTCTGGCAGAAGGTTTAAGATCAATTATCCTCTTACATGCTCAAGTACCCATGTAGTGTACTACATTAAATGCCCTTGTGGCTTACTTTATGTGGGCAAGACAATACGTTGTTTTAAGGAAAGGATGGCAGCCCACAGATCTAGCATTAGAAAAGCGATAGAAACCGCTGAGGCTAGCGTAAATACCAGAGCTAAAATGAATGATCAACCAGTAGCCAGACATTTTCGGGATTTCCATCATGGTTTAGCCACGTTGAGGTATTAAATAATAGATTGGGTCCCCCCATGTAAAAGAGGAGGGAACAGAGATAATTTATTACTACGTCTCGAATCTAAGTGGATTTACAAGCTGCAAACTTTGCAGCCTTTTTGGCTAAATGAGCAACTCTCTTACAGTTGCTTCCTAGGTTCCTAAGCTAGGTATTGGTGCTTGTTTTACAATTATTATAGCCAGGATCTTGTAACATCTACAGCCACGTTACTTACAATAGCTCTTTGCAGGGAATTTAAGTGACTTAGCTTTTTTCGATTTATATTCCCAAATTGTTTAATAGAGCTGAATAATACTAGATGCTCCTGACATTGTTGTGATTTTCTCTGTTCCGTTTTTCATGCAGCTTTGTAACCATGGTGATGGGATAAACACTTTTGTGGATGGCCCCGGCCCCTCCTCCCGGTTCGGTCAGCTGGTGACGCGGGCGTGAAGTCACTTCCGGTGACGTCAGCGGGACAACGACGGGATGCGGCCGCGGGCGTTCTTGAGCACCTGGGTGAGGTATTTAAGGTATGTTTTGTTCACTGCTGTATTTTATGTCCTGACGACGGAGATTAAAGGTCTCCGAAACGTAGACCAGATTTAACCATCTTTGAATTCCTGAGTGCCGTTTTTTCACCCCGCTATTTATCATTTCAATTCGGGCACCGGGATCAGTTGTTTCCAGTATTGGAGTGCCGGACACCATTGTGCATTATATATATATATATATATATATATATATATATATCTATATATCTATATATATATATATATATATATATATATAATCAATAGTGAAATAGCGTTTGATTTTTCAACAGTATTGAAAAGACACTTAACGTGGATACTTGGGGTCATAAGACAAGACTTGTAGTAGTTTATTCATATCGCCCTGGATTCACATAAAAACAAATGAGTCAATAATGATCAGATGACCCGACGATCAAACTTGGGGCTTATTTTTGTCAGGAAACAACCCCTCTAGCTGCTGAGAAACCACCAATGTGTACCAGGAAATCTGGTACGTCTTTCCCTGAATAATAGGGTTTGACCAATATATTTACAGGTAAGTCTCAACATATAGGCGCTATTTCACTATTGTGTCATTGAGTCTTTTGGTTCCTACTAACAGGATACCTAGCGAAAACAGCAGCCTTGAAATTGTTAGAGTGATCACTATACAAAGTTTGAAGCGCAGAGGAGGAGTTATTGTTTATATATATATATATATATATATATATATAACAATAATATTATATTTATATTATGTTTTAAATGTAGATAAGTATATCTGGATATACATGCTGATTTAGATAATAATATCCTTGATCATACTTATAATGGAAAATTTGGGCTAAAATACTAATCCTTAATTCTCACTTTAATCCTAAAAGGATAATCCTAACACTACTGCGTAGTCATTTGCTTTATATATGTATAAAGGGTAAAACAGCCGCGCACCTTGCTTGGAAAGGCTACTGGAACTGGGTGTGATTGTCATCAATCACAAAAACATGAATACAATACAATACATGTGCACTGATCACAAGGTGTAACACAACCATAAATTGTAATATAAATGATGCATAGAATAAAATGTCTATTAGACCAAAATCGCATTTTATCCTCTAGTGATGGTTAGTCCTGTTTCCAAATTTCCAGTTCTATAAATCTTCACAACCAAGGCTTGTTACACTGTGTCATACAATCCTCCAGGTTCCTCCAATTTTGTATGTGCAAATACACTCAATAGTGTGATTCCACTTTTGTCTAGCGAACCTCAGATTGGATATGCATTTTGGATGCATTGGATATGGATATGCAGAGTGGCATGCATTCCAAAGTCTTTCTGAAAAGGTCACTTCTGGTAAGCAAGCCTATGTACTACCAGTGATTTTAAACAATAAATTGTATGGTTTACACTATGATTTCCTACTAATTGGCTTTCATATATCCAATATGAAAAAGAATCAGCATCACTGGGAATAGGGAGGACAATCACAGGATCGGTGCTTCCAGTCCTGGAATTTCCAGGAATAAGTTGTATATACACATTTATGTTTTCAGGCCGGTCGGCGCTGAGCACTAGCACTCGGCTCAGAGCTACGGCATGGCTGTGCGTGACTTCAGAGAAGTCATGCTGCGCAGCACCACACCAGCCTGCCCCTTAAACAGCAGAACGGAGTGGGACTGTCACTGGCTGCTCTAGAGACTGTGACTTATTGAGGAGGACCATAGTGGGACTTGGAGTCACTACAGTCGCCACCCCGGTCCCTGTGCTGCTGCCTGCCAGCCGAATGCCTGTGCTGCTGCCTGCACTCTGCAGTGACTGCTGAAGCTGTGAGGCTGTGTGCTGCTGTAGTGCTGAAATTCTCTAACCTTTCTGGAGTGGACTCTGGTGGAAAGTCAAGTGAATGGTTTTTCTTAGTGCGGGCATGAAGTTATTTTATTCCTGTGGGGTGTTGGGGGGTGGGGGAGGGGGTTTGAAAGTTTTATATTTTTCCTGTGAGGCTGGATCATGATGATGTATGTTACTTTATTCCTGTGGTGTGGGTGCTGGGTTGGCTTGGGAAGGCCATGAAAGTTATTTATTCCAGTAGGGGGCTGGGGGCCATGCTCTGGGCCATGAATTACAAGTATCCTGGGAATCCCGGGATTGAGATTTTTTTCAATCCCGAATCCCGGGATTGAGAAAATGAGGCGGGATTAGCTTCCCTAACCAGGAGTGCAAAAGGCAGGAAGACCTCACACGCTGGTACTAAAAAGTGCCACCTCTGACGTCAAAAATCATGTGACCGCAAGTTTACAGTGGCATCTGGAAGTTCCATAAGGGCACTAATAGGAAGCAGAGAATTTGCAGTGTCAGAGAACATGCTGCATCTAATGTCAGATCTGGTAAGCAGAATATGGAGAATAATGTCGGCGCATACAGTATGTCAGATACAGACCAGAAAGAAACCTGCCGGCATTTCATTTCATTTCACTTCATTTCACTTGCCCCAGTCATTCTATCACTATACACCTGCCCTGCCAAGTGTAAATATTTTCAATGGTGTAAGCCTTTCTGGGATGCTGTCTCTACTGTAATTCTCTGCTCATCCAACCAGGGATATAGTATGCAGTTGGGAGTACAAGAGGATTTACCTTTAACTTCATACAATACAGGGTATATTGTAGTTATAGTGATGCATGGAGGGCACAGCCTTTAATAGATGAGTGATTTGTAAAAAGAGGCGTGCGCTACTGCACAGACTCCAGACTTCCTGTTTTTCATGGGGGATGGCCACTGAGGTCTCTGAGCATGTGCAGGGCTATATTTTGGCCATTTTCTGGGAGTGTTTGGAAAAACGCAAGCGGGTCCCAGCATTTGCAGGGCTGGTGTCTGACGTCAATTCCGGTCCTGTACAGACTGAAACGATCGCAGCGGCTGAGCAAGTCCTGGGCTGTGCAGACACTGCACAAAATCTGTTTGTACAGCTCTGCTATACATGCGATGGCACACTTGCACAGCTAAAATACACTCCCCCTGTAAGCGGCGACTATCTGATGCAGCAGTGCAAAAGTCATTGCCCAGCGATCAGGTCTGAATTAGCCTCAATGTGTCCAAATCATGTATTCGTACCTAAAATCGTTCTAGTGTATGGCCAGCTATAGTTCGAGTCATCTGCTGGTGTGTGCCTGTGTAACTCTGCAATATCAACACCTGCACACACATAATTCCCAACATGATTAACTTCAAAAAAGGACAACTATCCAAATTGTGATACAGTCTTTACATTTGTAAAATATGTGCCTTCAAAAGGCTGTAACACTGTGAGGGTGCATCCAGTGCAGCTACAGGAGAGTCATCACCAACACAGAGAGCGTTTTTTAAAACAACTGGAATATATTTTTTCAAAGAGAGGTGTTGATGGCAATTTCAAATTAGTTTATTTTGGAACGCTTACAAACCAATAAAACTAGTACCAAAACCAGAAGATCCCGCACAAAACCCAATTTCGCACATAATTAGTATTCAAGAAACCAACCTATATAAATAGAAATAAATCCCTAAGTACCTGTATAATGGGATTAACATATACGGTTGGTGGTGTCTCCTAGAGTCAAGTTACAATACTTTCCCCTCTCTTTGTTTGTAAAACCAATAAAACACGTTTTCACAAAAAATAAATATTGATTGTATGACTTTTTTTTTTATAAGTAATGGTAACACCAGCTTTCTCTGTATCATCAAATTTAGGGGTCTATTCATGAAGCAGTGAAAAGAATGGAGAAGTGAGCCAGTGGAGAAGTTGCCCATGGCAACCAATCAGCTGCGCTGTATAATTTTATAGTATGCATGGCTGATTGGTTGCCATGGGCAACCTCTCCACTGGCTCACTTCTCCACACTTTTCACCTGCTTCATGAATAGATCCCTTAATTAAATATTTAATTAACTTAATGAGCGTGTATCTTTTTTTCAAGCATACACAGTATACAGTATGTCGTTTTGTAACTGGATAGAATACATAGTAATTGCATAAAAAATATCAAGTCAACAGAAGTCTAGCTTGAGACTGAACTGAAATCATCTCCACATCAGTGAATATATAATACAGTGTTACACATCAAAGATGAGATGTTCAGAGCCGCTGGCTGTTCTTTGTGCAATAAATTATGATCTGTGGTTTTTACAATGAATATAAATCAAAGTAAAACTAAAATCTGTCAATTCAAATATGATTGATTTGTCAGATATGGCCTCTATCAATCTCAATGGGTGATGCAGACACTTTAATAATTTAAAGAATACATCTTTTTATAAGTTAAAAGCTGCTGTTTTATTTTCTTAATTTATATATTAATAACAAACAAATGAGTTTGAATATACACTGCTCAAAAAAATAAAGGGAACACTAAAATAACACATCCTAGATCTGAATGAATGAAATATTCTTATTAAATACTTTGTTCTTTACATAGTTGAATGTGCTGACAACAAAATCACACACAAATTATCAATGGAAATCAAATTTATTAACCCATGGAGGTCTGGATTTGGAGTCACACTCAAAATTAAAGTGGAAAAACACACTACAGGCTGATCCAACTTTGATGTAATGTCCTTAAAACAAGTCAAAATGAGGCTCAGTAGTGTGTGTGGCCTCCACGTGCCTGTATGACCTCCCTACAACGCCTGGGCATGCAAGAAAAAAAGCCATTTGTTTCCCCCAGCACCCTGAATGATAACCGTAACCAGATTTAAATTCCACATAATAATAGAATTCAGAGATCTTCGTTACACATATTTGCGCAAATGTGTGAATAAGCCCCAAAGCCGCATCAAGACGTCTCTGTATATTTGGGGTCCCTAGCGCTATATCTAGGAGCAGGGTGTGGCACCCCAAAACACCAGCATAAGCCAGAAAGCCCAGCGTAGCATACCAGTGAAAAAACTATAGTGTTAATAAATTAGTATTTAGGAAGCCGAAGCTATAGAGAAAGTGATACAAAAATGAAATGCAATTAAAATAGAGAAATAGTGTTAAAAAATTAATAAGTGAAAAGTGTTAATAGAATGTAAGGGTATGCCACACTAAGGCCATCCAGCTCAGCCAGTCCAGAGGCACCACACCTCACACCTCCACATCTGAATGAATGAAATTGTTAGGCGCCGGGGTCCGCTTGTCTGCGCGGCCCGGCGCCTAGCAACTAGAGACGCCGTGCGCGTACAGCCGCCGGCTCCCTAGCAACGCTAGACGCCGGGCGCGCTGAGCCGCACGGACCCTAGCAACGGGGACGCCACTGGCGGACCGCGTTCCCCGTTGCTAGGCTTTAGGAAATTAAGATATTCACCTGCTCTCTGGCCGTGCAGCAAGGCAGCTGCACGGCATTTATTCTAATCAGCCTTTAGCAGCTGATTGGAGGACTCCTTGTTGAATACACTCCCAGGGCTTCTCATAGACGCCGGTAATAGCTTCCTGCATGCTGCCTTTGTTTGCTGAGAGTCTGTTTCCAGTCCTGCTGTATCCGGTCATTCCAGTCCTCAGAAGTCCGGTATTCGGGAGTTGTCATCTCATCCCAAGAGGTCGTTTGGTTCCCTGGAGTCCTGACTGATCACCGTTTTATATCCAGTGGTGTTCGTGAGTTGCGGCTCTGCCGTGTGTTGCGGCTCAGCCGCTTTACCTTTTATATTTTGTGTTTGGAGCATTTGCGGAGGGTTCCGCTTCCACAAGTCCTCTCTGGTACTCGGCGGTGCCGGGTAGGAGAATTGGACAAGTGGATATTTTGGTTGTCCTTTTCCCTGGCGGTTTCTCCGCACATATTATAGTTTTGAGTTTGCTTAGCCCCTGGCCTGGTTGTTTAGTTAGAGGGCCTCTTGTTATCACCCTGTCTCGGGTTTCCCTTTGTCTCTCATTAAGACCGGGGGGCATCGAAGTTGGGCAGACATAATCCGCCCTTCAAACGCGGCTGCCAAGGGCTCAAGAAACCATAGTCTCGCAGGGGATTTCTGACTACACGGGTGAGACAACAGAGTTAGGGCGCCAGGGGCTATTTTCCTGTCCTGCTCCCTTCCCCAGCATTCCGTTCCAGTGCTCCGGTCCTTGCCATAAGATCTCCTCTGACCAGAGTGCTGGAATCATAACATTATTACCGGCCATACCAAAACTTAAAATTAAACGGGGTTTAATTTTTTCTCATTCAGTTTTGTGAGAGTTTATCGGCCTCATGAATCCAACAGGTTTAGGGCCAAATCCTGGTCAGCTCTTAGTCAGCCAGATTCAAGAACTTACTCAGATGGTTCAGGATCTTTCTCTTCGGGTGAAGTCGCAGGAAGATCTTTTGCAAGCTTCCCCAAGGGTAGTTCCTGAACCAAAGATGCATTTGCCTGACCGTTTTTCTGGTGATAGAAAAGAGTTTTTTAATTTTAAAGAATCCTGTAAGCTTTATTTTCGTTTAAGACCGACTTCCTCGGGTACTGAATCTCAGCGGGTCGGGATTATTATTTCTTTGCTCCTGGGGGATCCTCAGACCTGGGCATTTGGTTTAAGAGCAGAGGATCCAGCATTGTTGTCAGTTGACGCTTTTTTTGAGTCTTTAGGGCTCTTGTATGATGACCCTGATAGAGAGGCGTCCGCTGAAAGTCAGTTGCGCGCTCTCAGACAGGGTAGAAATCCTGCGGAGGTTTATTGTACGGAGTTTCGCTGTTGGTCGAACGACTGTGGCTGGAATGACCCAGCCCTGCGAAGTCAGTTTCGCCTAGGCTTATCAGAGTCTATAAAAGACAGTCTCCTTCAGTATCCCGCTCCTGAGACTCTCGATAAACTCATGGAGCTTTCTTTCTTGATCGTCGTCTCAGAGAGCGGAGGGCTGAAAAAGGAGCTCCTGTCAGGTCAACTCCATGTGTATATTCCATTCCTGAGGACGTAGAGGAGCCCATGCAGATGGGTCTCTCCCGGCTGTCTCCTGAAGAAAGAGCCAGAAAGCAAAACTCTGGTCTTTGTTTGTACTGTGGGGGTAAGGGACATTTTGCTCGTTATTGTCCGAACAAGTCGGGAAACGCCTCGACCAGGTGAATTGTGAGGGGGTTCACCTAGGTCTGCAGCTTATCTCCTCGAATAACTCCCTTTTAGTCCCAGTTAAAGTTTCCTTTGGCAGCCTCAGTTCTTCGGTGTCGGCTTTTGTTGACAGTGGAGCTGCAGGAAACTTTATGGATTTAACTTGGGCTAAGGCCTTAGGCATTCCTCAGTTACCTTTGGGTAGGTGTGTCACCATGCATGGCTTAGATGGGAGTCCGCTGTCTAATGGGATTGTTTCTCTCCATACACCCCCTGTACTACTTACAGTAGGAGCTCTACATTCCGAGAAAATCGAGTTCTTTCTTACACATTGCCCAGCAGTTCCAGTTGTTCTGGGTCACCCTTGGCTGGCCTTTCATAATCCCACCATTGATTGGCGGTCGGGGGAGATTTCACAATGGGGTGCTTTTTGTGATAAGGAATGTATCACGTTTCCAGTCAGAGTAGCAGCTATCATTCCAGAACTTATTCCGGTGGAATACCAGGAGTTTGCTGATGTTTTCTACAAAGGCAATGCGGACATTCTGCCTCCCCATCGGCCTTATGATTGTGCTATTGAGTTAATTCCTGGTGCCGCATTGCCAAAGGGAAGATTATATGCATTATCCGGGCCAGAAACTGCGGCTATGAATGATTATGTAAAGGAGAGCCTTGAGAAAGGATTTATTAGACCATCAAAATCTCCTTTAAGTGCAGGCTTCTTCTTTGTGGAGAAAAAGGATGGCTCGCTTAGACCTTGCATTGATTTTAGAGCCCTGAATAAGATCTCAGTTAAAAACACCTATCCTTTGCCGTTGATTTCTGTACTCTTTGATCAGTTACGTTCTGCTGTGATTTTTTTCTAAAATTGACCTTAGAGGAGCGTACAACCTCATCCGAATTAAATCTGGAGATGAGTGGAAAACGGCCTTCAGTACTCAGTCAGGTCACTACGAATACCTGGTGATGCCGTTCGGCCTGTCCAATGCTCCGGCAGTTTTTCAAGACCTCATTAACGATGTGCTCCGTGACTTCCTAGTGAAATTCGTGGTCGTTTACTTAGACGACATCCTGATTTTTTCTGAATCAATGGAACAACATGTTACCCAGGTGCGTCTGGTTCTTCAAAAGTTACGCGAGAATCATTTATATGCCAAGCTGGAGAAGTGTGAGTTTCATGTCACGGAAGTATCTTTTTTAGGGTACATAATTTCCCCTCAGGGATTTTCCATGGAACCAAAGAAACTCCAGGCCATCCTTAGTTGGGCGCAACCCACCAATTTAAAAGCAATTCAGCGCCTTTTAGGGTTTGCGAATTATTACAGGAGGTTCATTCATTCTTTTTCTGACCTGGTTGCTCCCATTGTAGCTCTGACAAAGAAAGGAGCGGATCCTACCAACTGGTCGCGTGAAGCTGAGTTTTCCTTCCGGGCCTTGAAACAAGCCTTTGTCTCGGCTCCAGTCCTCAGACATCCTAATCCGGAATTGCCCTTTGTGGTGGAGGTTGATGCCTCGGAGGTTGGAGTGGGGGCTATCCTTTCTCAAAAGGATCCGGAGTCTCTGGAGTTACATCCTTGTGCCTTTATGTCCAGGAAATTCTCCTCCGCTGAATCCAACTATGACGTTGGTAATCGGGAGTTACTGGCGGTAAAGTGGGCTTTCGAGGAGTGGAGGCATTGGCTGGAGGGAGCAAAACATACTATTTCGGTATTGACTGACCATAAGAACCTGCAATACATTGAATCGGCTAAGCGGCTTAATGCCCGGCAGGCACGTTGGGCATTATTTTTTACGCGTTTCAAATTTATAATCACTTTCAGGCCTGGTTCCAAGAATACTAAGGCTGATGCCCTGTCACGTAGCTTTCTTCCGGTTCACAATAACAATCCTGTTACCCCCATACTTCCATCTTCGGTCATCTGGGCGGGCCTCACACAAGATTTATTTACCCAGTTAAAACAGCTTCAACACCAAGCTCCTAGAATTACTCCTGCTGGTCGTCTTTACGTCCCTGAGTTTTTGAGAGCTACTGTTTTAACGGAATTCCATGATAACAAAGTTTCAGGGCATCCAGGAGTCTCTAAGACATTGGAGTTAGTCTCTCGCTCAGTATGGTGGCCTGGTCTTTCTAAAGACGTCAAGGAATTTGTTTATTCATGTCAGGTTTGTGCACAGCATCAGGTTCCCCGTTCCTTGCCCATCGGGCAACTTATGCCCTTAAATGTTCCTCTCGGGCCGTGGTCTCATACATCCATGGATTTTGTGGGTTGACCTTCCCCTTTCAGCCGGATTCCGAGTCATATGGGTGGTAGTGGACCGTTTTAGTAAAATGGCTCATTTTATTGCTCTTCCCCGATTGCCTACTGCCCAAGGGTTGGCAGTTTTGTTTCTCCGCCATGTATTCAAGCTTCATGGGTTGCCTACTGATATTGTTTCTGATTGGGGTCCACAATTCATCGCACAATTCTGGAAATGTTTTTGTGCCTCATTGAAGATGAAATTGTCGTTAACATCCGGTTACCACCCACAATCCAACGGGCAAACCGAACGAGTTAACCAATCATTGAAACAATATTTGCGCTTGTATTCAGCCAAACTCCAGAATGATTGGTCCGAGTTTCTTCCGTTGGCTGAATTTGCTTACAATAATTCTTGTCATTCCTCCACTAAAGAGTCTCCATTCTTTTCAGTTTTTGGTTTTCACCCCAGAGCTAATTCTTTTTTTTTCATCATTCCTCAGTCTCCTCGCTAACCGTAACCTCCCATCTCAGTGCCATTTGGAAAAAGGTGCACCTTGCTCTCAGAAAAGCGGCCTTTCGAGAGAAGAAATTTTCTGACAGGCTCCGACGTCCTTGCACTTTTAAGGTGGGAGATAGGGTGTGGTTGTCGACTCGCAACATCAGGCTTCGACAATCCTCGGCTAGACTGGGACCCAAATTTATTGGGCCATTTCTTATTATTTAAAGAGTCAACCCAGTTGCCTTTCGGTTACGTTTACCAAGATCTCTCAGGATTGGAAATACGTTTCATTGTTCCCTGTTGAAACAATACGTTTCTTCGAGTAGGTTTCCTCGGAAGATATCTCAGGGTAGATCTCCAGTGGATGTACAGGGACAACAGGAGTTCTTGGTAGAGAAGGTTCTCGATTCCAAATTGTCCCGGGGTCGGCTGTATTTTCTAGTTCACTGGAAAGGCTATGGTCCGGAGGAAAGGTCTTGGGTCCTGGATAAGGATCTTCATGCCCCGAGGCTCAAGAGGGCAT
Organism: Pseudophryne corroboree; assembly: GCF_028390025.1. Taxonomy (NCBI): domain Eukaryota; kingdom Metazoa; phylum Chordata; class Amphibia; order Anura; family Myobatrachidae; genus Pseudophryne; species Pseudophryne corroboree. The sequence continues at coordinate 181,014,238 of NC_086444.1, read as the reverse complement.
TTTTTCGGGAATTTCCTCAGAAACCTGGCTTTAGGGGTTCCTTGACCCCTCCTCAAGGGGGGGTACTGTTAGGCGCCGGGGTCCGCTTGTCTGCGCGGCCCGGCGCCTAGCAACTAGAGACGCCGTGCGCGTACAGCCGCCGGCTCCCTAGCAACGCTAGACGCCGGGCGCGCTGAGCCGCACGGACCCTAGCAACGGGGACGCCACTGGCGGACCGCGTTCCCCGTTGCTAGGCTTTAGGAAATTAAGATATTCACCTGCTCTCTGCCTTGCTGCACGGCATTTATTCTAATCAGCCTTTAGCAGCTGATTGGAGGACTCCTTGTTAAATACACTCCCAGGGCTTCTCACAGACGCCGGTAATAGCTTCCTCCATGCTGCCTTTGTTTGCTGAGAGTCTGTTTCCAGTCCTGCTGTATCCGGTCATTCCAGTCCTCAGAAGTCCGGTATTCGGGAGTTGTCATCTCATCCCAAGAGGTCGTTTGGTTCCCTGGAGTCCTGACTGATCACCGTTTTATATCCAGTGGTGTTCGTGAGTTGCGGCTCTGCCGTGTGTTGCGGCTCAGCCGCTTTACCTTTTATATTTTGTGTTTGGAGCATTTGCGGAGGGTTCCGCTTCCACAAGTCCTCTCTGGTACTCGGCGGTGCCGGGTAGGAGAATTGGACAAGTGGATATTTTGGTTGTCCTTTTCCCTGGCGGTTTCTCCGCACATATTATAGTTTTGAGTTTGCTTAGCCGCTGGCCTGGTTGTTTAGTTAGAGGGCCTCTTGTTATCACCCTGTCTCGGGTTTCCCTTTGTCTCTCATTAAGACCGGGGGGCATCGAAGTTGGGCAGACATAATCCGCCCTTCAAACGCGGCTGCCAAGGGCTCAAGAAACCATAGTCTCGCAGGGGATTTCTGACTACACGGGTGAGACAACAGAGTTAGGGCGCCAGGGGCTATTTTCCTGTCCTGCTCCCTTCCCCAGCATTCCGTTCCAGTGCTCCGGTCCTTGCCATAAGATCTCCTCTGACCAGAGTGCTGGAATCATAACAGAAATATTCTTATTAAATACTTTGTTCTTTACATAGTTGAATGTGCTGACAACAAAATCACACAAAAATTATCAATGTAAATCAAATTTATTAACCCATGGAGGTCTGGATTTGGAGTCACACTCAAAATTAAAGTGGAAAAACACACTACAGGCTGATCCAACTTTGATGTAATGTCCTTAAAACAAGTCAAAATGAGGCTCAGTAGTGTGTGTGGCCTCCACGTGCCTGTATGACCTCCCTACAACGCCTGGGCATGCTCCTGATGAGGTGGCAGATGGTCTCCTGAGGGATCTCCTCCCAGACCTGGACTAAAGCATCCGCCAACTCCTGGACAGTCTGTGGTGCAATGTGGCGTTGGTGGATGGAACAAGACATGATGTCCCAGATGTGATCAATTGGATTCAGGTCTGCCAAACGTCCTGCACGGTGTTGGGCTGTAAGCACAACCCCCACCTGTGGACGTCGGGCCCTCATACCACCCTCATGGAGTCTGTTTCTGATCGTTTGAGTAGACTCATGCACATTTGTGGCTTGCTGGAGGTCATTTTGCAGGGCTCTGGCAGTGCTCCTCCTGTTCCTCCTTGCACAAAGGCAGAGGTAGCAGTACTGCTGCTGGGTTGTTGCCCTCCTACGGTCTCCTACACATCTCCAGATGTACTGGCCTGTCTCCTGGTAGCGCCTCCATGCTCTGGACACTACGCTGACAGACACAGCAAACCTTCTTGACAGATCGCATTGATGTGCCATCCTGGATGAGCTGCACTACCTGAGCCACTTGTGTGGGTTGTAGACTCCGTCTCATGCTACCACTAGAGTGAAAGCACCACCAGCTTTCAAAAGTGACCAAAACATCAGCCAGAAAGCATAGGAGCTGAGAAGTGCTCTGTGGTCACCACCTGCAGAACAACTCCTTTATTGGGGGTATCTTGCTAATTGCCTATAATTTCCACCTGTTGTCTATTCCATTTGCACAACAGCATGTGAAATTGATTGTCAATCAGTGTTGCTTCCTAAGTGGACAGTGTGATTTCACAGAAGTGTGATTGACTTGGAGTTACATTGTGTTGTTTAAGTGTTCCCTTTATTTTTTTGAGCAGTGTATTTATACTTATTTTTTTATAAAAATACTAGACCTATGGCCAAAGTTTTACAAGTATTCCTGCTTAAACATTCTAGTATATATTTTAAACAAAAGATGAACTACAGAGAGAGTCCCACTTTCCAAAACAATCTGTGTACAGTACAGCAACCCAGTTTAAAATCATACTTGCCCTTTTCTTCCGCTACCCTCCATTAAGGGATGTCCAGGTGGGCATGGTGCCATGACTTTAGTCATTTTGGACGACAAATGATAAATAATTTTGGGCTACAAATATTTATTTATTTATTATCAGTTATTTATACAGTGCACATAAAGGGACTGATTCTTTCTGAGTGGGGCACAAAACAAATATAATCTATTAACTTTGCATCTTGGCAAACCCATGCTGCACTGCAGGTAGGGGAGATGTAGAAGGTGCAGAGAGATTTACATGTGAAAGGAGTATGTCCAAACTCAAATCTAAATTGCAGTGTACAAATAAAGCTGTCCAGTATTGTAGGCTACATGCAAAAGTAGCAGGTATTTACTTTGCATGCAGAATAATGTATTTACAACCCCTTGCACTGAAACATGGTTTGTTCCTGCCACAAATTTGCTTGTTTTTTTTATTTGTCTTTATTCCCAACTCAGAACTCAGCCCCATATTATGCATAGTTAGTTTTACAGAGAATATCTCAGTCATTGACATCTGTCACCGCCACATTGCATCTTATAATCAATGTTCCCTATCCAGTGGCCGCTGTTACCCGTGGGCCACACATTGCAGGTGGGAGCCGGTCAGCACATACAGTAAATATACATGCCATGTTGAATGTAATATATGTGCTGACTGCCTTACCCTTGGATCAGCAGCGCCACTGTGTTTCACTAACCTGCCACAACACGAGATACAGCACTCAGCTTGTCTAGTATGGGAGTCTGGAGGCAGCAGTCGGTGCTGTCCCTATCACTTGTACACACATATACACTGCAGTTCATTTTTTTGGTAGGTGCCAATGGGATGTAGTTATGTGTCCGGCGGTCAGGACACCACCGGTCACAATACCAACGCCTGCATCCCGGCCCCTCAACATCCCGACTATAGGGACTATGGGACTATTCCCACTCGTGGCTGTCCACGACACCCACAGAGTGGGAATAGAACCTGTGGCGAGCGTACCGTGGTGAGCGCAGAAAGCCCGCAAGGGGCTTTGTTGTGCTCGCCTCTCCCCCTGGCCCCGGCATTCTACCCCCCCCCCCCCCCGGCGTCGGTATGGAGACCGGCGAGATCCCAAACACCAGTCACCCATACCAAATCCATGCATATTAGCCAACCATGTTTTCTGGAGTGTGAGAGTAAAACAGGGTACCTGGAGAAAATCCATGCAAACATGGGGAGACCATACGAACCCCTCACATTAGATTGCTACACACCCTAGACTTCCCACTTGGACCTGATCTTCTTGATGGCCTGGAAGAGAAGCAGAAGAATTCGAAAAGTATGCTTTATCCTAGAAATGTATCGGTTGTGTGTGACCTTATACACTGTATGTTCTACACATGGACCTAGACTAAAACAAGCACATTAAGTACCAATACTGTATGAATAATAGTCTGACTTAATTCATGAAGCTTGTGGTTTTAAAAGTTCTATTTAATTGACTCTATTCTTCTTAATTTCCATGCTCTTTACATCTTTCCTTCATTCAGCAGATGTTGTAATGGTTAGCATTACTGCCTCACAGCACTGAGGTCATGGGTTCGATTCCCACCATGGCCCTAACTGTGTGGAGTCTGTATATTCTCCCCGTACTTGTGTGGATTTCCTCCGGGTACTCCAGTTTCCTCCCACAATCCAAAAATATACTGGTAGGTTAATTGGATCCCAACAAAATTAACCTTAGCGTGAATGTGTGTGTACATGTGGTAGGAATATAGACTGTAAGCTCCACTGGGGCAGGGACTGATGTGAATGTCCAAGTATTCTCTGTAAAGCGCTGCGAAATATCTGTGCACTATATAAATAGCTGGTAATAATAATAATAATTCAGCTGGTGTCTGCAACATTTACGGACTGCAGAACAGCCACTGGCCTCATTCTACACAATGACATGTCTAAATTTACTTTATCTTTGTGTTGCACAATGTTTAAACAACAATACATGCTAAGTAAAATATCATAACATTTACAGCAAGTGTTGCGTCTTTGACTGAATTTAACAATAATACAAAAGTGATAAACAACCTTTACAAACTGTTTGATTGGCTCCTAACGATGTTGGCACATTTATTGTATTTTCTTTGGGCTTCTCCCAAATTGTTTACTCCCTGCTTACATTTAATTCATTGTGGAAGTGTTCGCCAAAATCTCAAAGTGCCATGTCTGGTCTCCCTCCAAAAATTGCTGAAAACGGTACCACTTGCTTGGCTGTTATTTGAGTCAGCATTAATAATGTATTGAAGTCTAACTTCATATGGGAATCTCAATCATATTGTACAATTATTATTATTATTTTTTTTTGGGGGGGGGTGAGGGTTCAAATATGCCCTATTAATACTAACAATAACTACTACTATTTATATACGAAACATTGGATTTAATATACATTTTTGTAATAGTAAATTATTAATAAAAACTTTTCATTGTGATTGATAGATTTTTTCTGATACATAAAGATATTAATGTAAATTAAAATGTTGCAACTTAAAATGTTGTCTTTGTTTACAACACTTTCAGATTTCTTATGACATTTATTATATTCACACCAACATTTATAGAATAGTATTCTGGTTGTAGTTAATTTTATTTTAAAAAGTGAAATTTTATTTTAAATAGTGCTTCTGATGTGCTTTACAAAAGTGATATATTGGTATTGGAAAAGAACTGAAATGCAAGATACAGTATTGGAAAGGCTAAATGCAACAGATGTGTGGCATAAAACTAGCACACGTAGGGCCGGGTGGTATTCAGTATGCCGGCTGTTGGGATCCCGGCACCCGGTATACCGACAACTGTTCTCCCTCTTGGGGGTCCACGACCCCCTGGAGGGAGAATAAATAGCGTGGTAAGACCCCAAGGGGCTCATTTGCTCTTGCCCAGCTGCCGGTATGCTGGGCGCCGGGATCCCGACCACCGGTATATCATACTACACCCAAAGGGCCTTCTTAACAGCATTGTGGGACCTGGGCAAAGCAATGCAGTTTGGCTCCTTTCCACCTATTCACTGGAATAAATGACAAAAATAAACAGTCATAAATTACCCCTAGTGTGCTCCTGTGCCATTTCTCCACGTTTCCATACAGTGAATGGCTGTAAGCACTTTGACTGGTGGATGGCTGGAGCTATTCACCAATCAGCATGCTGACAGCCATTCACTGTCTGTATGGGTGTGGTTCATAGGGTCGACCACACTTAGGTAGTCAGTGTCTAGGTAGACTACTATTGGTCAACAGTATGTCGACATGGTCTCTAGGTACAAGGTCGACAGGACAAAAGTTCGACATTTCTTTGGGTGTTGTTTTCTCTGTAGAGTGACTGGGAACCCCAATTAGTGTACAGCGTCCCCTTGCGCAAGGTAACCGTTCCCAATTGTAGTCCACGTGGATCATAAAGCATGAAAAAGTTCAAAAAATGATTTTTTTTTTTTAAAAACTCATGTCGACCTTCTGTCATGTTGACCTAGAACATGTTGACCTAGAGACCATGTCGACCTAGAAACCTACTTACTGTCGACCAATAGTGGTCGACCTAGACATTGTCGACTTAAGTGTGGTCAACCTAGATACCGGATACCGCCTGGGTGCAGGCTGGGAGACAGGTAGAGAATGCAGCTGGACAGCATTCTCTACCTGCATCCCAAGAAGCTCTGGGGGCACCAGCCCACCTCTGTGCGAATGCTCCTAGAATTGATGGGCCCAAGGCAGATGCCCAATGAGCCTATATGTTAAGATGGTCCTGAGCACCTAGGTCCCCTATTGACAGACTTATCTAAATACACATATATCCCTAAATAGAGGTGTTTGAAAATTGAAGAAATTTGATGAAATCAAGTTTGTTGTTTGAAATCTGCAGTCTACATTCATAGTTTTCAATTCATGCTTGCCTGTTGTTCCAGGTTGGTGCTATAAATAATCAGTATGATGTTAAACTTAGGCCCAGATTTATTAAGCCTAGGAGAGTGATAAATAGCATGGTGATAAAGTGCCAGCCAATCAGTTCCTAACTGTCATGTTACAGGCTGTGGCCCAGATTTATCAAGCCTGGAGAGTGATGAATTGCATGGTGATAAAGTACCAAACAATCAGCTCCTAACTGTCATGTTACAGGCTGTGTTTGAAAAATGACAGTTAGGAGCTGCTTTATCACTATGCAATTTATCACTTTCGAAGATCTGATAAATTTGGGCCTGTGTTTGAAAAATGACAGTTAGGAGCTGATTGGTTGGCACTTTATCACCATGCTATTTATCACTCTCCAACGCTTGATAAATCTATTCCTTAGTATTTAAAAAAAAAATGAAACCACTTTTTAATTAAAATGCTGAATTACTAAAAGAAAAAAATACAGATTCAGGTATTGTATTCATGTTTGAAGTTCACCTTTCGCAGTTCTGGCAATTGCATTAAATTTAGCTTAATAGTTTGTGAACCAGCTGAATGGTGTCAAAGAGAAGCAGACACGGTCAAACTTGTTTGTCTTTCTCAAATTTACTTACATGTTTTAAATTGATCTCAATTTCAAGAAAGTCCCATGAACTTTTTAATTTTGTCGTATTGGTTTGAGAGTTGTTGATATGCAAAGAGGTTGAATAGCTCTTACTTTAAGGGGTATATTTACTAAAGAACGGGTTTTAGAAGTAGAGACGTTGCCCATAGCAACCAAACAGATTCTACTTGCCCATAGCAACCAATACAGATTCTACAGAATCTTATTGGTTGCTATGGGTAACATCTCTACTTCTAAAAACCCGCACTTTAGTAACTATACCCCTAAAGGTCTGCCAATAGTTTGATTTCCCCACATATTGGATCCCCAGAAACCCAATGTTTTTGGACAGCGCCCAATATACCCGGACAATGGGGGTCATTCCGAGTTGATCGTAGCCCTGCAAAATTTTGCAGGGCTACGATCATGTCCATTGACATGCGGGGGGACGCCCAGCACAGGGCTATCCCGCCTTGCATGTCAGTGTCGGCGCCCCCAGCAGAAGTGCAAAAGCATCGCACAGCAGCGATGCTTTTGCACTTTAGGAGTAGCTCCCGGCCAGCGCAGCTTTAGCGTGCTGGCCGGGAGCTATTCGTCGCTCCCCGGCCCTCAGCGGCTGCGTTTGACGTCACGCAGCCAGTGAGGCCTGCCCCACCGCATGGTCCGGCCACGCCTGCATTGGCCGGACCACGCCGACAAAACGGCGGCAAAGCGCTGTCGTTCTGCCCCCCTCCCCCCCGCCCAGCGACTGCCTCTGCCTGTCAATCAGGCAGAGGAGATCATAGCACAGCGATGGCCTTTGGTCATCGGGCATGCGGCGGCGCACTGCGGGCCAGCGCAGTTCTGACCCGATCACACCGCTGTGATAAACTGCAGCGTGCGATCGGGTCAGAATGACCCCCAATATGCCAACTGACAGGCTGACATATCGTATCCATGGTACACAATAGAACGCAGTAATTAAGGATGGAACAATCCCTCGCTCCGTTCTTTATTACACAGCGCCACATGCAATATCATCCTGTTGGCCGTGCAGCACATCCAATATAGCATGTGACCGTGGGAGTGCATAGATTGGGTGTACACATTGAATGATCCGGGCAATATGTCATTCTGATTCAGCCGGAAACTACATATCAGGCCGAGATCGCTCTGGTGTGTACTTGGCCTTAGCTGGAACCACTGATAGGAGGTATCCCTAAATACATTTTCATATATCATTACTGTAAAGTACTGGATGATTTTCTATGTACATTTGTTATGAAAGGCTTAACACTTTTAGTGTGTTACTGGAAATACTGAGGATATTGGTGCTACTGACGGTCTCCAAGTTTTAACACATATTTTTGCAGAGAGGATTTTCACAAGAACTGGCAAGATTAGAATACATGTTCCCTAAAGATTCTCTAAAGATCGTTCCACAAAACACTCTGCACATACTTGTTTTACTATTTCCAGATTTCAGCCAAGTATTATAGTGAACATTTCACACATTCTTCAAAAAAATTGTTTTTAAATGTAATGGTTGTAAACTCCAGGTTCTATGACTTACTTAAACCTTTCATTTGTAGTTTATATTTTTTAACTTCTAAGAAAACGTAGTGACACAAAAATGTAAGCCAGGCTTTCATGGGGTTTACAGTTTTTGTGCTGCTCTCATCTCTTTTGTAATATATAGTTCACAGAATATTACTTTAAGAAGGTACCAAACTGCTTATCTTTTTGTAACAGAAATCGGGGGGATGTATCAACCCAGTGGAGAAGTTGCCCGTAGCCAAAAATCAGCTGCTAGCTATCATTTAGCAAGTACACACTATAAATTGATAGTTAGATGTTGATTGGTTGCTACAGGCAGGGGTGAAAGTGGGGAGGAACGAGGTGGAACTGAGTTTCACCACCTATAATGGTAAGAGAAACTAGTTCCACCACCTCCATTTCTCTGCACAGTAATTCCAACAGAAAAACCTGCCCCATAACTTACATCAATAGATGATGCAGGGGGCGCTAGTGTTACTGATGAGCTGCAGCCACCTCCCAGTTCCTCAGGTCCTGGTGGATCCATGGTCCTCCTCCATCTACAGCCCACCCCTCCTGGTATTCACACACGCTGTGTCTGTTGGACAGCATTCAACCCCTCCTCAGGTCCCAGTGGCTTCCTTTTCTAGCACGGCGTATGTGATGTCATGCTGTCACCGCTGCTGAAGTGAAGAAGAGCCATGAAGCGGAGCAAGCTCTGTGCATCTTGAAGAAAAGATGAGAGGGGGCTGGAGGGATAAGAGAGGTGGGGAAGCTGCTGTAGGGATACAGGGCATGGAGCTGATGGAGCGATACAGGGCATGGAGATGCTGGAGGGAAACAGGCAGTGAGCTGCTGGAGTGACAGAGGCTGAGATATGTATAAGGGGCACACTGTGGGTATTATGTGTATAAGCGGCACTTCTGTGGGCATTATGTGCATAAGTGGCACTACTTTGGTCATTATATGTAAGGGGCACTACAACTGTAGAAATTGTGTATATGGGCCACTATTTTGTGGCATAACATGTATAGAGTGTACCAATGTGTAGAGCAGGCTTTTTCAACCAGTGTGCCATGGCACACTAGTGTGCCGCGACCAGTTGCAAGGTGTGCCGCGGAGCCAGAGCAGCTTCCTGCACCTTCAGAGTGATCTATTGGCCCGGGCTCTTCTTAGAGCAGCGGTGGCCAACCCATGGCTCTTGAGCCAAATGCGGCTCTTTCTTTATTCAAATGTGGCTCCCACACTCAAAGTCACATGACCACAACAGATCTGGAAACCGCTGCACTCCAGCCAGTCACACAGCAGCACTACAGGGACTGAGAATTGAGGGAACCAAATAGTAGAGGTGAGACACCCATTGGCAAACAGAGGACACATATGGGCTGCTGCAATGGCACGAGTTGGCGGGGGGGGTCTGGAGTGACACAGGAGGGTGCAGGCTGTAGTGACATATGGGGGAGCTGGCTGGAGTGACATATGGGGGAGCTGGCTGGAGTGACATATGGGGGAGCTGGCTGGAGTGACACATTGGGGCAGATGTATTAAGCCTGTAGAAGTGATAAAACAGTGATAAGTGCAAGGTGATAACGCATCAGCCAATGGAAATTGACAGTTAGGAGCTGACTGGCTGGTTGGTGCGTTATCACCTTCTACTTATCACTGCTTTATCACTTCTCCAGGCTTAATACATCTGCCCCAAAGACACATGGGGGAGCTCGCTGGAGTGACACAGGAGGGTGCTGGCTGTGGTAACATGAGGGAGCTGAAGTGTGTTATGTGAATCTGGCCTTTTCAATTATTTTATGTTTGATCTGGTTTTAAAATGTATCTTATGTTGGATCCGTCTTTTTCCATGTATTTTATACCAGGGGCGTGGCCTAGCAGGCACAAGGCCACACCCCATTTTTGCACATGCGCCTTCGGCTTGATGTCGGCTCTTTGACATACCTAACAAGAATTTTGGGCTCTTTATCTCTGACTGGTTGGCCACCCCTGTCTTAGAGGATCAGTCGTGCTCCGGCCGTGACGTATGCCTTGAAGATGCGGCGGTGTGATATCATAGGTCACGGCCGCCGCTTCTCACCACCCAGCCAGCCCACCCGCCTGCACACACATCTTCCAGTTCCTGCCTGCATACACAGCTTTCCTTGCCCACCCACATCCACACCTGCCCGACCACCCACTGCTCAGTATTCGCAGCACTCCACTATGAACAACCCCCACCACTGAGGGACAGGGAGCAGGACAGCTGACCGGTAGGGGCTAATATATGGGTTTTTTTTTCTCATGTGGGGAATAGGATTTATGGGAGGAGAATAAGGATTTATGGGGGGAACAATGTGAATAATTCATGTGGGGAGCAATAGGATTTATGTAGGGAGCAATATGATTTATGTGGGGAGCAATGTGATTGTTTTTTCTGTGTAGGCCAATGTATGTGTGGATTTTTTTTTACTATGAGGGCTAATGTGTGTTTTTTGCTTTTTTTCTGTGGGGAACTGATGGTGTGCCTTGGCAATTTTAAAATATTGTTTGGTGTGCCGCGAGTAAAAAAAGGTTGAAAATCACTGGTGTAGAGCAATGTGAATAAAGGACACTACTGAGTGATGTAACCTGAATAAGGGGCATTACTGTGGTATAACATGAATAAGGGGCACTACATGCGGTGTTATGTGAATAAGATTCTGCTACTGTGTGGTGTCATTTGAATGGGGGTACTATTATGTGACCACGCGGCTTCTTTTTGAGATCAATGTCCCTTTAAAAAGTATGAGAAGTAGGGCACTAATTTATAGTTTGCAGGGGGGTTGCTGAAAACACTAGTACTGACCCTGGCTCCACTTAATGTGAGGGGGAGGGGGGAGGTGGCGGGGTAAATAAGTTCCACCACCTCTCCAAGACCACTTTAAGCTCTGGCTATAGGCAAGTTCTCCACCTAGGGGCATATCAAGAAAAGACGGGCCCCATGTGTAGTCTCTGTCCGTGCTCCATCCACTCCTCTGTAGCCCCCAGTACTGCTCTGGGCACTAGTATATTCTGGTGCTGTGCCAAAGTCTACTGTGTATGTGCAGGTCTCTGGGGAAACGGTGTGGTGGCCATTTTCCTGGTGATGTCCCTACTGTGCATGCTCAAAAGCCAGGAAAATGTTCGCTGCGCCATTTTCCTGATGATTTTTCAGTGCTACGGTTGCTGATGCTGTACTCTGGAAAGGTAATTAATTACTTTGGAAATGGGTGCAGGGTGTAAGGTTTGGACTCCCCCTGGACCCATTATAGATATTCCATTGTCTCCACCTCTCCATTTCAGAAATCTTTATACATCTCCCCCAATATTTCTTATAACAATTGTAACTATAGGTACTGCAGTAGAAAAGACAGAAACAGTAATACAGATGTGTCCTCCTACATTCTTGCTGCAGCAGCGTTAAACAGCCCTTCTAGTAACTACATGCCGTGGCGTGACTCGGTAGCACCGAGCGTCTTTATGTGCAACTTTTTCCATTTTTATTGAGTCTAAGTTACATTACTATGCAAATAGGAGGCACAAGCAGCTTATGTTGATTAAAATAATATGCCTATATTCTGTGTGACTGAGGCTGTATCTGCATTCGAAATGCTACGTTATAGTGTTTTCCTGGAAATCATATCATTTTAATCAGCAGAGTCTGCTTGTGCATCCTAGTCACATAGCTAACATGCATTTTCTGCAAAAAAGATGCCGATGTTAGAAGAGCTACCTGGGAGCCGCCGGCTGACTCACACCAGGCATCTCCTGCTGCATTGAGGGAAGATGTACTGATGAGAACAAATCTGTACAGAATAAAGCCACTTTATTAGCTTCAGATCTGGCGACTGAGTTGGTCATAACATATCATTAGTGCCATGCCCACCAAAATTCTGAAACCACAGAACCATACTTGCCGACATTCTGGCTGCCTCCTCTGGGAGGAGGCAGCCAGGTCGGCTCACCAGGGGTTGCGTGGTGCAGCACAGGGAGGCGTGATGGGGAGGAGCAGGGGGTGTGGCCGCAAGATCGCATCATCGTGGCTCCCGCCAACCCCTACACCATGCCGAGCTTACCGGCATAGTTGGGCAGGGGGTGGAGTCACGATGTCATCGGCACCCCCGCTGTGAGGGATCTATGAATGTTTCTCCTGGGGGTGTGGGGGCTTGGCTGCCGGCAGGGAGACTTGCAAACTTTTCCAGGGTGCCGGGAGTGTCACCTGATTTTTGGAACCATTCCGGGAGAGTAGGCAAGTATGCACAGAACCCATCACAGTTGCAAACAAGCACTCAGTGCTGTACAGAGCAACAAATTGGCACCACACATGCACTTTTCTATTGGTTGAGAACATGAGTTATATTAGTGTCTCTCACTGATCGATTGTCTGTGCTGTTTGCACCATTAAACCAATAAACTTATACTGCCAGCTGTTATAAGCTGGATTTCTGCCTGGACCTTTATTGATACAAAATGGCTGCTCATGCAACAGGTTGATATTGCCCTGCTACTGGCATACAGAGTTGCTAATATGTTTGTGTTCCAGACAAGAAACACCCATGTCCAGTAGTATGTCACTGAGGCCATGCCATTTCCAAATTTTCCACTTTACGCTGATTTTTCCCCCCAAATCTGGTGGCCAGAATCATACTCAGCACATTTCACTGGGTCATGCACAGACAGGGGTGTGTCGAGTACCACCCAAGGGGTGATTAGTCAGGATGGGCATTGGACGATAGCCATAGAACAGTGGCAGTGATGCTGCCATAGGGAGGAAAGCATCAAGGGTTGTTCAGTGTAAATGTGCATTCCAGTGGCTGTGGGCATAGCAATGACTACAGTTTGGAACATCTAAGAACCAGTCTGTCACTATCACAGAAACATAAGGGTCTATGGGACATATTCATTATACAATAAAAGTCACAATTTCTACATTCCAGAAACTGTGACATTCATCAATCTCCGGAAAAGCATTTTTTTGGAGTTTGATAGTGAAACTGTTCGTCATCCTGAGATGGCGAACAGTTTCCCAATGCAGCAGAGGGGTCTAAAAAGATCCCTCCCTGCTGTATCCTCTTACCTCCTGGCAGCTCCCCCCGGCTCCTGAGCAGTCTTCCTGTGAGCCGGGGCACAAGGAAGAGGTCACAGGCAGCAGCTGTAGCGTGGTGGGGTTTGGCCTGTACAGACACGCGTTCCGTGTCAGGGGGAGGGGTTTTCGAGTGCGGTTGCAGTGGACCTTTGGTGCCTGCAGCAGGGGAAACTGTGGACCTCAGGTGCAGTCAGCTGGCGGCACAGTGACCTCTGGTGCCGACGGCAGGGAGCGGACCAGCAATAAGGTGCCTGCATGGGAGGAGGGGAGCTGTGGCTGCAGCATACGTCTGTTGCCGGTGGGCAAGGGGACCAGCAATAAGGTGTCTGAGGAGGAAGAGGGGGGCCGCGACTGCCTCAGACCTCAGTTGCCAGCGGGCTTTTGGGGGAGGGAAGTATGAGCAGCGGCAATAAGGTGCGGGGGTCTGTGGCTCTTGCTCTGCAGCTGGGCAGCCAGAAGGGAAAATGATCACTTTCTGAAAAACTGACAGTCCAGTCCAGTTTTTCGGGAGTGATAATTTTAAGAGGGTACCATGATGAATCATGACAAAATTGTGAAAAAATGCAATAAGAATTTAAAACTAAAAATTCTTATTTTTTCATGATGAATATGCCCCTATGTATTAAGCCCTGGAGAGTGATAAAGTGGAGAGAGATAAATTACCAAACAGCTCCTGTCATTTTTCAAACACGGGTCTATTTACTAAGCCTTGGGTGGAGATAAAGTGGAAGGAGATAAAGTACCAGCCAACCAGCTCCTAGCTGTCATTTTTCAAACACAGCCTGTAACATGGCCAGGGCCGGACTGGGACTAAAAATAGTCCCTGGCATTTTTGAAGCACACAGGCCCACCTCTGTGACTCCTCCCCTTACTATTCCTGACTCCTCCCACTTATTAGTCTATGTTCTTACAAATATAATTAATATTCTAACAACATACAGGCGTACATCATTCTCTATTAAAATATACTCAACCAGTGGTTGAAGTGGAAATTTTTAAGTGGGGGTATGGAAATGTGAGGTTTGTAATTAAGCGCGCGTCGAAGGCGCACGCTTCGGAAAAGGGGGCGTGGTCACTCAAAAGGGGGCGTGGTCTTCAGTGTAGTTTACCACACTATACACCCCTTATACACATTATGCACCACAATAGTAGGACCCCTTATACTATCTAGTACTGCTGCCCCTTTCACATTATACCACACAGTATGAGCCAAAATTCACATTACAGCACCCGGTATGAGCCGAAATTTACATTATATGCCCCCGATAGTGCAGTGCCAGGAATACAAATGCCCCCACAGTGCCAGGTAAACAATTGCCCCCACAGTGCCAGGTAAACAATTGCCCCCACAGTGCCAAGTATACAAATGCCCCCACAGTGTCAGGTATACAAATGCCCCCACAGTGCCAGGTATACAAATGCCCCCACAGTGCCAGGTATACAAATGCCCCCACAGTGCCAGATCCACAAATGCCCCCACAGTGCCAGGTATACAAATCCCCCCACAGTGCAATGTATACAAATGCCCCCACAGTGCCAGATATACAGATGCCCCCACAGTGCCAGGTATACAGATGCCCCCACAGTGCCAGGTAAACAATTGCCCCCACAGTGCCAGGTATACAAATGCCCCACAGTGCCAGCCAATTGCCCCCACAGTGCCAGGTATACAAATGCCCCCACAGTGCCAGGTAAACAATTGCCCCCACAGTGCCAGGTAAACAATTTCCCCCACAGTGCCAGGTATACAAATGCCCCCACAGTGCCAGGTATACAAATGCCCCCACAGTGCAAGGTATACAAATGCCCCCACAGTGCAAGGTATACAAATGCCCCCACAGTGCCAGATATACAGATGCCCCCACAGTGCAAGGTATACAGATGCCCCCACAGTGCCATGTATACAGATGCCCCCACAGTGCCAGGTAAACAATTGCCCCCACAGTGCCAGGTATACAAATGCCCCACAGTGCCAGCCAATTGCCCCCACAGTGCCAGGTATACAATTGCCCCCACAGCAGCCAGTGCTGCAGCTACTTACCGCTGCTGCACTGCTGCTGCTGCTGCTGCTCCTCCTCCTCCGGGCTGTGAGGGACGGGGGTGAGAGCGCCGGGCGCCCGCCAGCTGCCCGCTGTGTCTGGCGCGGCAGCGTATAGCGTTCAAACCAGCCGCCGGTTCGTGAGCCAATCAGAGCTCGCGGACCGGCGGCTTCTGATTGGCTGCCGGTCCGCGAGCTCTGATTGGCTCACGAACCGGCGGCTGCTTTGAAGTCCGCTATACGCGCCGCGCCAGACACAGCCGTGCTGGCGGGCGCCCGGCGCTCTCACCCCAGTCCTCACAGCTCTCCAATCCTGACAGCTGAGACGCGCTGCCGCCGGACTGAGCGGCAGCGCGTCTTAGTGACCGCTGGACCGGCCCACGTGGCCATCGGCCCTTCTGGCATTTGCCAGAAGTGCCAGATGGCCAGTCCGGCCCTGAACATGGCAGTTAGGAGCTGATTGACTGGTACTTTATCTCCTTCCAAGGCTGAGTACATAGACCCCATAATCACTGACATCTGAACCAGCACCCACCCTGCTTTGTGGAACATGTTGTACAACACTAGTTACAGCCCAGAGGAGGGTTTTTTAAGCAACATCAAGGTGTCCCTGGGTACACCCTGTACACACGACTATGGTAGTGACTAGTGGCCTCTTTGGTCCATTTAGATAGAGTTATATGAGTCTTGCCTTTCAATCTTCAGAGGAAAAACAGTTATATAGTAGTTTTATTGGACAAAGCTACAACAATCCAAAGACAAGGCATTAACATGCAGAACAGATTATATCAGCTCGATTTGAAGCAGTAGTAACAATATATGAATTTTATAAGGTTCCTTTTTAACTCGTGTCAGATGTCTGCATTGGCAGATAGGGCCGTAACTAAGGGTGTCCGAGGGGATGGCACTGTTGTTATTATGAGTATTTGTCTTGTTCATTGTATGAAGCGACAGCCTGTAGAGCCACCAGCACATCCATAGGACACGCCTGGAATTTAGCTTCCTGGTCACGCATGGAGGAGCTGGCAACAGGGCGAACTGCTACAGTACTGGTGTCAAACATTCTTTGTGAAATGAATATATTATATTAATTTATCATACTAGATTCTCATACTGTTGAACTACACTGAATTATATTTCAGTCCTACATTACATGTCTGCAGATGATGCCACTACTTTGCCTGTGCACACATTCTGACACAATCCATTCCTACAACATGCAGACATTTGCCCCAGGAACTCCGGGTCTGCCATTGTACCTCTATGCATTGCAGGAATGTACAGTAGCTCCCAATGGCTAGTCTTTTTTAACCATGGCCTACCTACTGTATTATAGGTAGGTAGGCCATTGTCTTTCTCTCTCTCTCTTTTCCTCCCTCTCTATATAATTTTGCTTGTTATATCTATGCCATACTTGCCTACCTGACCCTCTCCATGAGGGAGAAAATGCTCTGTTCCTGGACTTTCCTGGTAATGTATGATTGCCATCACCTGTGGTGAGCTAGTTAATTGATAAGAAAGGTGTTTCACCACAGGTGATGGCAATCATACATTACCAGGAAAGTCCAGGAACAGAGCATTTTCTCCCTCATGGAGAAGGTCAGGTAGGCAAGTATGATCTATGCCATGTACTCATTATACACTAGGCTGCCAAACTCCATCTTTACCGGGCAGATTGGAAATAAACGATTGCTGAACAATAATGTTTTCTTAGTAACTTCAACCCTCTACCTGATTCTCTGTGATCCACTAAACCAGTTGTAGCAATAGTGGAAAATCTGTATTGTAAATTCTATAACACTGACACCTAGTGGAATACTCAGCATATTACAGGGCTAACTTGGTAGAAAGGGGTTTACTTTGTTTTTTTTATTAAATATACATTAAAATGTCTGTGTAAAATATACTTATTTAAAATTGCAATTATTTATCATTCTAAAAAATGGTTTTATAACTTAGGAAGTAAATATATAATTTGTAATACAAATGATGAGCACAATAAATCATTGCACTATCTTACCTAAAATCTTAACTGAACAGTTAAGGTTCTTAGAAATAGGGTGATTATAACAGAACTAACCCACCATGAGTGGCTTGAAAATATCTGCAATGTCCAAAAATAATCCAATAAAAATAATTTGGATCATTGGTCCTGATTCAGAGATGGACTCAAAACCGGATTTCCGCAGTTGAACGGTTATTGGGGGTCATTCCGAGTTGATCGCTCGCTAGCTGTTTTTAGCAGCCGTGCAAACGCTACGCCGCCCTCTGGGAGTGTATTTTAGCTTAGCAGAAGTGCGAACGAAAGGATCGCAGAGCGGCTGCAAAAAAATATGGTGCAGTGTCAGAGTAGCTCCAGACCTACTCCTAGCTTGCGATTACTTCAGACTGTTTAGTTACGGATTTGACGTCACAAACACGCCCTGCGTTCTCCCAGCCATGCCTGCATTTTTCCTGGCACACCTGCGTTTTTGCAAACACTCCCTGAAAACGGTCAGTTGACACCCAGAAACGCCGACTTCCTGTCAATCACTCTGCGGCCAGCAGTGCGACTGAAAAGCTTTGCTACACCTTGTGTAAAAATGTTTCAGACGTTGTGAAAGTACGTCGCGCGTGCGCATTGCGCCGCATACGCATGCGCAGAAGTGCCTTTTTTTGCCTCATCGCTGCGCAGCGAACATTTTCAGCTAGCGATCAAGTCGGAATGACCTCCATTGGTTTAAGTTGCACTGAGCATGTGCAGACATGGGCTTGCCACGGTGGTTGCAGGGAGGATTTATTTGCAAAGTAATTGAGTCAGAATCAGAATCAGCTTTATTGGCCAGGTGTACTCACGTACGCTAGGAATTCTTTGTGGTACAATGCATCGCCAAGCAGCAACATGAAGGAGGAAAAACGTAGCATACATTACAAACATTACACATATGAGTTCATACTGCACATATGCAACTGTACAGTAGACATATTATACATTTAAGACTAAAAACTAAGGCTGCTTGGCAGTCAGAGGCATGTCAATTAGAGGTTACTGGGAGTGGCAGACAAAACACAAGTGTATCGTGACCATTTTGGGGGCATGTATCAGCCTGCCACTGCGATCCTGTATGATGCAGCTGCAATGGTTTGATGTTTCACTTCCTGCAGCCATGCTGAGCGACCATAGGGCTGCTATTCACAAGATAATCGTCTGATCTGCGAATGATGTTGGGTATTTGCATGCAGCCGCTGGAGCTCACAAAGCCACCGGCGGGCGTCTCAATACAAATCCTTGCAGCTGCAGCATTTGTATATATGTGCAGTCGCTGCATACACATTTACAGCTGCAAATGCATTTCCGTACATCTCTGAACCAGGGCCATCCATCGTCCAGTTGGTAAATATGAAAATGATCAAAAACAGCCGATGTGTGCTGTCACCTATGGTCCACAATAACAGGTAATAGTCAGGGGAATACAAAGCTGCATCTCATCAACTGTGCCCTGTATTTGTGTGTCCACACCAGACATTACTACTGACAGCCCTGGGATTTGCACATCTGTGTCCAGTTTAAGGTCACTAACAATCAATCTGATCTGTCTGAAATCAAAGGGAAATAACATCTTTGCAATGAACACTACAGGAATGACAAAAGTTGTTTGCAATGAAAATTTTGCCCAATTTTTTTTAAATACAATTTTTATCTTTTTTACCATCATAAAAATTATTATTTGATTTCGATTCACTCATATTTGATGAATTTCCGATGTTCTTCTTTCTCTCATGTCTGCTGAACTGTCCAGTCATGCCCTTTACATGTTACATAGAGTGCACCCTATATTATGTAGATAACACTAGGGGTAATTCTGAGTTGATCGCAGCAGGAACTTTGGTGGTCATTCTGAGTTGTTCGCTCGGTAATTTTCTTTGCATCGCAGCGACTTTCCGCTTATTGCGCATGCGCAATGTTCGCACTTATCACTGACC
This sequence comes from Pseudophryne corroboree, assembly GCF_028390025.1. NCBI lineage: Eukaryota > Metazoa > Chordata > Amphibia > Anura > Myobatrachidae > Pseudophryne > Pseudophryne corroboree. The sequence continues at coordinate 180,994,804 of NC_086444.1, read as the reverse complement.
TGGTCGGAGGGTGTTGTGGACTCGGGGCTTCTTCCGGTGACCGGGAAGAGGAACCGCTACTGGGTCGCAGTAGAGATGGCCGGATGTAGGTCTTCCTCATACAGGATGAAGACGGTAAGCAGGAAGCACGGAGGAATGCTTGGAGGTCTCCTGGAAAACAAGACTAGTAAAAGTGCTGAGTGCTGAGGTACAGAGGTGCTGGTGATATTGAGGTGCTGAAGGCACAGAGGTGCGTAGAGGCGCTCGGGCGCTGAGGCACGGAGGTGCGTGTTGGTGCTCGGGCGCTTAGAGGCACGGAGGTGCGTGTTGGCGCTCGGGCGCTTACAGGCACGGAGGTGCTGGGAGGCACAGAGGTGCGTAGAGGCGCTCGGGCGCTTGGAGGCACAGAGGTGCGTGATGGCGCTCGGGCGCTTGGAGGCACGGAGGTGCGTGATGGCGCTCGGGCGCTTGGAGGCACGGAGGTGCGTGATGGCGCTCGGGCGCTTGGAGGCACGGAGGTGCGTGATGGCGCTCGGGCGCTTGGAGGCACGGAGGTGCGTGATGGCGCTCGGGCGCTTGGAGGCACGGAGGTGCTGGGAGGCACAGAGGTGCGTAATGGCGCTCGGGCGCTTGGAGGCACGGAGGTGCGTGATGGCGCTCGGGCGCTTGGAGGCACGGAGGTGCTGGGAGGCACAGAGGTGCGTAATGGCGCTTGGGCGCTTGGAGGCACGGAGGTGCGTGATGGCGCTCGGGCGCTTGGAGGCACGGAGGTGCTGGGAGGCACGGAGGTGCTCGGGAATGCTGAGATGCTGGAAACACAGATATGCTTGGAAGCACAGCGGTAACAGGGACAAGGGAGCTCTGGAGATCACGGTTTCTGACAGGCAGAATTGATGATACACAGGCGCCGGATCTCTGCTCGGCGTCTGGCTTTAAACCTCCCGCCTTTGCCTGATTGGCGGAGCGGGCAGATGACGTCAGCCCCGCTCCGCCTACCTAGTCCCAGTCAACATGGCGGCGCCCTCGCTCCGGGAAGCCACCGGAGAGACCCGCCGACCCGACGCCGGACACCCGAGACCGCCGGAGGAGAGAGGCGCCAGGCCATCCAGGACACCCGCAGAGGCAAGCGCGGCCGCCGCTGCCCGCGAGGTGTGACAGTACCCCCTCCTCCAGGAGTGGCCCCTGGACACTTTCCGGGCTTAGTTGGATGTCTGGAATGGAAGATCCGAACCAGTCGGGGAGCCATTACCTCAGTAGCATTGATCCAACTTCTCTCTTCAGGACCATAACCTTTCCACTCTACCAAGTACTGTAGTTTTTTATGAAGATAACGAGAGTCAAGAATAGCTTTGATTTCAAATTCTGTCCCAGCTTCAGACACTATAGTAGTTGGCCTAGGAGACGCTGAGTGGAACCGATTCAGAATGAGTGGGCGGAGGAGAGAGACGTGGAAGGAGTTTGGAATTCGAAGGTGGGAAGGCAACTCCAATTTGCAAACGACTGGGTTTAAGACTTGCAGCACTGAGAAAGGACCAATGAACCTTGGGGCAAATTTCATAGTAGGTACTTTCAAACGAAGATTGCGGGTAGAGAGCCATACCTTGTCACCAACCTTATATTGAGGAGCTGCTCGTCGCTTCCTATCCGCAAAGAATTTATAGCGACCGGAAACTCTCTTAAGATTGGCATGAACTCGACTCCAGATTTGGGTGAAATGTCGGAGAGTTGAAGCTGCAGCAGGAACTTCTTCTGGAGGACAAATGGGCAACTCCGGAACTTGGGGATGAAATCCATAATTAATAAAGAATGGAGACTCACCAGTTGAAGAATGATATAGATGGTTGTGGGCAAACTCAGCCCAAGGCAACAACTCCACCCAGTTATCTTGAGAAGGGGAAAGGTAAACACGGAGAAAAGTCTCTAGATCCTGATTGACGCGTTCAGTTTGCCCATTAGTCTGTGGATGGTAAGCAGAAGAGAACTTGAGTTTAATTTGTAGAGTCGAACAGAGGGCTCTCCAGAATCTTGCTGTAAACTGTACTCCCCGATCTGAGACTATTTCCAGAGGTAACCCGTGCAGGCGGAAATGCTTCTGGATAAATAACAGGGCCAACTTGGAAGCGGATGGTAATCCGGTCAACGGAACAAAATGTGCCATCTTAGAGAATCGGTCAATGATCACCCAAATGGTGTTATGACCCTTAGAGAGAGGTAATTCAGTAACAAAGTCCATCGAGATATGAGTCCAAGGCCTTTTTGGAATGGATAAAGGATGCAACAAACCCGCAGGCGGCAGACGTGGAGTTTTGTGCTGAGCACATTGAGGACACGAATTGACATACTCTTGAACATCTTTTTTCATAGTGTCCCACCAGTATGATCTTCACAGAAATTCCCACATTTTCTGAACTCCCGGATGACCAGAAAACTTAGAAGTGTGAGCCCACTGCAACAGTTTCGGTCGAAATTTAACTGGTACCGACATTCTTCCAGGAGGAGGGCCCAACCTAGTGGGAGCTGCAGAAATAGAGATGGGACTAAGGATTAATGCCTTCTCCATTGTATTCTCCTCATCCGAAGCCATCACTGAACGGGATAGGGCATCCGCCTTGGTATTAAGAGTTCCAGCCCGATACTTGATAACAAAGGAAAATCTGGCAAAGAAGAGCGCCCATCTTGCCTGACGGGGATTCAAACATTGGGCCGTCTTTAGATACAGTAAATTCTTGTGATCCGTAAAAATTGTAATTAAGTGTTTAGCACCCTCCAGAAGATATCTCCATTCTTCTAATGCAGATTTAATTGCCAGTAGCTCTTTGTCTCCAATGGTGTAATTTAATTCAGCAGGGGAGAACTTGCGAGAATGAAACCCACACGGATGCAACTTCCCATCTGAGGCGTACTGCGAAAGTACAGCACCTATGCCTACCGTGGAAGCATCAACCTCCAGAAAGAATGGTTTTAGGAAATCTGGCTGCTGAAGTACGGGAGCGGATATAAAGGCTGTCTTCAGCTGTTTGAACGCTGCTACTGCTTCAGAAGGCCAATTGCTTGGGTCAGCCCCTTTCTTAGTCAGAGCCGTAATAGGTGCCACGATAGTAGAGAAACCTCTTATAAATTTCCGATAATAATTTGTGAATCCTAGAAATTGTTGCACTGCTTTCAAGGAAAGAGGTTGAGTCCAATCTCGGATGGCCGAGAGTTTCTCCGGATCCATACGCAATTCAGTTCCAGAAATAATGTAGCCCAAAAATGAAATAGAAGGAACCTCAAAGGTGCACTTGGAGATTTTGCCATAAAGATGATTCTCGCGCAACCGAAGGAGTACTTCCTTAACTTGTAGTCAGTGCTCAGAAAGATTCTTTGAAAAAATCAGAATGTCATCCAAATAGACTACTACATTCAGATACAACATGTCCCGAAAGACTTCATTAATGAATCCCTGAAAGACGGCGGGGGCATTGCTGAGGCCAAATGGCATTACCAGGTACTCGTAATGCCCATCTCTAGTATTGAAAGCCGTCTTCCACTCATCTCCTTGTCGAATACGTATCAGATTGTATGCTCCCCTTAAGTCAAGCTTAGTAAATACTCGAGCTCCACGCACTCTATCGAAAAGCTCTGTGATGAGCGGCAGAGGATACTTGTTCTTAATGGTGACTTCATTTAAACCACGATAGTCAATACATGGTCTCACAAAGAAGAAGCCAGCTCCCGCTGGGGAAGTGGAGGGACGGATGAACCCCTTCTGCAAATTCGACTTAATGTACTCTGACATAACTTGTGTCTCTGGAACCGACAAAGGATAAGTGCGACCTCGGGGCGGCATTTTCCCAGGAATGAGCTCAATAGGACAGTCCCAGGCCCTATGCGGAGGTAATTTATCAGCCGCCTGTTCCGAGAAGACATCTAAAAATTCTCGATAAGCCTCAGGAACTGACTCCACGTCCAACTTGGCCGATGCACGGAGTGGAACGACAGGAGTAAGACAATTCAATCGACAGAAAGGACTCCAAGAAATTATATGTGTCGACCCCCAGTCGACATGAGGATTGTGATGCCTGAGCCAGGGAAGACCCAAAACGAGATCATGAGACATCTCCTGAATAACCAGAAACTTCAGCTGAATTGCTGAATTGACTCAGACTGACTCGTAATCAAGGCGTTAGGAATTTGAACACCGTTAATAGCTGTTATCGTAATAGGTCGTTCGACCAACTGTAACTTCAAGCCCAAACTCTGGGCGCAGGGGAGAGAAATATAATTCCCCGCAGCTCCTGAATCCAAAAGAGCCATAACAGTTTTGACTTCTGTTTCAGTAGACAAAGATACTGAGAGTAAACAGTCCACTTCTGGAGAAGATTGAGAAACCACACCTAGCTTGACTTCCCCGGAACAGGCTAGGACTGCCCGTTTCCCGGGCGAACCTTGCAAGACTTGAGAAAGTGATCCGCGGCTCCACAGTAGAGGCAAAGTCTATTCTCACGCCGACGCTGTCGCTCCTCTGGAGACAGTCGAGACCGATTAATCTGCATGGGTTCGTCTGGAGCTGTCGTAACCGATTGTTTAGACGGAGGAGCCCGGAATCTGCATCGATCAGACCGAGAACGTTCGCCAACTCGTTCCTGCATGCGGAGATCCACTTTCACACAGAGCGAGATCAACTGTTCCAAAGAATCTGGCAAATCTCTTGTAATCAATTCGTCTTTAAGACGGTCGGACAGCCCGTTCCAGAAAGCGGCCCGTAAGGCATCATTATCCCAGCGCAATTCGGAGGCTATGGTCTGAAAATGAATCACATACTGACCCACTGAACGGGAGCCTTGTCGAACTCGGAGAAGATCTGAAGAGGCAGCGGTCGTTCTGCCAGGCTCATCAAAGATCCTGCGGAAAGATGAGATGAAATTGGTGTAGCTGGAAACCAAAGGATCAGATCGCTCCCATAACGGAGACACCCATTCCAGCGCTGAGCCCTCAAGCAAGGAAATAATGTATGCTACTTTGGATCGATCCGTGGGAAAGTTGTGCGCGAGGAGTTCAAACTGTACCTCGCACTGGTTAAGAAAACCACGGCAATTCTTCGGGTTGCCGTTGTAGCGAGAGGGAGTGGGAAGCTGAAGGCGTGACCTGGTTCCGGACACTGCGTGAGCATTATCGGGGGCGACTACCGGAGTGGGTACCGGAGCTGGAATCGGAACTACTGAAGCCAGGGAAACCTGAATTTGATCCAGCCTGCCGGATAGTTCTTGGAGATACCGCATCACCTGGTTTTGCGCCGCTTCCTGACTCTGAACACGGGAAACCAGATCTTGGATGGCACTCGCTTCTGGGTTCCGATTCCCCGGGTCCATGGGGCCTGTGTATACTATCACTGACCTGGTCAGTGTATACAGTGTATACTATCACTGACCTGGGCGCTTAGAGGCACGGAGGTGCGTGTTGGCGCTCGGGCGCTTGGAGGCACGGAGGTGCTGGGAGGCACAGAGGTGCGTAGAGGCGCTCGGGCGCTTGGAGGCACGGAGGTGCGTGATGGCGCTCGGGCGCTTGGAGGCACGGAGGTGCGTGATGGCGCTCGGGCGCTTGGAGGCACGGAGGTGCGTGATGGCGCTCGGGCGCTTGGAGGCACGGAGGTGCATGATGGCGCTCGGGTGCTTGGAGGCACGGAGGTGCTGGGAGGCACAGAGGTGCGTAAAGGCGCTCGGGCGCTTGGAGGCACGGAGGTGCGTGATGGCGCTCGGGCGCTTGGAGGCACGGAGGTGCTGGGAGGCACAGAGGTGCGTAATGGCGCTCGGGCGCTTGGAGGCACGGAGGTGCGTGATGGCGCTCGGGCGCTTGGAGGCACGGAGGTGCTGGGAGGCACGGAGGTGCTCGGGAACGCTGAGATGCTGGAAACACAGATATGCTTGGAAGCACAGCGGTAACAGGGACAAGGGAGCTCTGGAGATCACGGTTTCTGACAGGCAGAATTGATGATACACAGACGCCGGATCTCTGCTCGGCGTCTGGCTTTAAACCTCCCGCCTTTGCCTGATTGGCGGAGCGGGCAGATGACGTCAGCCCCGCTCCGCCTACCTAGTCCCAGTCAACATGGCGGCGCCCTCGCTCCGGGAAGCCGCCGGAGAGACCCGCCGACCCGACGCCGGACACCTGAGACCGCCGGAGGAGAGAGGCGCTAGGCCATCCAGGACACCCGCAGAGGCAAGCGCGGCCGCCGCTGCCCGCGAGGTGTGACAGCACTGCGACAGCGCCAAGTAAATTTGCTATGACGTTTGGTATTTTACTCACGGCATTACAAGGTTTTTTCTTCGTTCTGGTGATCGTAATGTGATTGACAGGAAGTGGGTGTTTCTGGGCGGAAACTGGCCGTTTTATGGGAGTGTTTGAAAAAACGCTACCGTTTCTGGGAAAAACGCGGGAGTGGCTGGAGAAACGGAGGAGTGTCTGGGCGAACGCTGGGTGTGTTTGTGACGTCAAACCAGGAACGACAAGCACTGAACTGATCGCACTGGCAGAGTAAGTCTCGAGCTACTCAGAAACTGCACAGAGAAGTCTTTTCGCAATATTGCAAATCTTTAGTTCGCAATTTTGATAAGCTAAGATTCACTCCCAGTAGGCGGCGGCTTAGCGTGTGCAAAGCTGCTAAAAGCATCTTGCGAGCGAACAACTCGGAATGAGGGCCTTTGTTAGCAGTTGGGCAAAACCATGTGCACTGCAGGGGAGGCAGATATAACATGTGCAGAAAGAGTTAGATTTGGGTGGGTTATTTTGTTTCTGTGCAGGGTAAATACTGGCTGCTTTATTTTTACACTGCAATTTAGATTGCAGATTGAACACACCTCACCCAAATCTAACTCTCTTTGCACATGTTATATCTGCCTCCCCTGCAGTGCACATGGTTTTGCCCAACTGCTAACAAAGTTCCTGCTGCAATCAACTCGGAATTACCCCCACTGTTCGGTGGTTATGTAGTATCAACAAGTTATCACAACTTGTGGTTATGCTCAATGGACCGACATTACATGCTTAGCTTGGCCCTTTATATCAAGATAAGATATAAAAGATGATAAATTCCATATACAAAAAAATCCATAATATTTTATGGAGTGGGGAAGTAGACACAGCAGCTGCACTAAGACTTGGTGTGCGGAGGGAAAAATTCCTGAATTTAAGGGGGAACAAGTCGCAGGGGCAAATGCTCAGGGCTGCAGGCATAGATCTCAGGACCAGCTGTTTCTCCCATGGGCAGCTTTACGTGGCTTACTCACAAGTTAGTAGCCCCAAGCATCTTTTTGTGTCAGTCCTTGTAGGAAAAATATTGTAAATATTGTCTACAAAGACATTTTGTGATCAATGTGTACAATATAAACTATACATCACAATATTAGATGGCACTACTGTCTTTGTAAGATTAGTTCCCCTGAGCAATAACGTCCAGGTGACAAAGCCGTGAGCAAATGCTAGTTTTTAATAAATGATAAAATCTAGTCACTTTGTTTTAGGGAAATAGGATTTTGATGTTTTCCATATGTGTCTCATTGGTTACTCCAAAAAGGAACCAGCAGTATTCCTCCATCATAGCAGAGTCTTAGCGTCCTTGGTAGCAATGCCCCATTGTTAGAATGTCTTGATGAAAATGTTCCTCTCGTTCATCACGTACACTACCCAGGTTGTCAGGGAAAAAGTCTAGATAGGAATGTAAAATGGAATTTTAAGTGACATTCTACAACTCATATTCCTGTAGTCAAATAGTTCATTCATGATGGACATGTAGTTGTCATCTTTTCTTTTCCCTAAGAATCGAGGCACAGCAGCCTTGAAGGAGGACCAAGCAGAAGGCTCAATTTCCCTCAATTTGGCTTTAAATATTGCATTCGTAAGCAGTTCCCTTACTTGGGGGCCACTAAATATGACTTCCGTTAACTTTGCTTCACATAACTTCGGAATCTTTTCCTTCAGATAACTGAAAGCCTGACATCCTTCATCCAGCGCTTTCATGAATGTCTTCATTAGGCCAAAGTTAATGGTAAGCTGAGGTAAAATGATTTAATGTGGCTCAACCAATAGAGTGTACTGTACTTGATGTTTTTTCTCTCCAGTAACATAGGTTTTTCACTCTCTGGCCACTTATTTGTGATATAGTGGGACAGGAGCCAGCAAACAACATGGATTCCAGCACTAAGAGAAAAGTTTTGCCCCAGGACCAGCACATGGAGCAGAATGAGGAAGATAATGAGGGGGATTCTGATGAAACAGAGGATGAGGAATCTTCGCAGGATGAGTACCTCATATCACAGGCAAAAGGGCTGAGCACTTACTGTGATTAAATACTTTAATTTTCTATTTTACATTTTTCAAAATATCTCAAAAGCCTTACATAATATAAAATTTTCTGATGGTATATTTGGATTCTATGCACAGAATTACAGGGAAATGTATATATACAGTATCATGTCAGATACAAAAGGCAACCTGTAATGGGGAACGTCTGCTGGGAGACCAAGTTGCAGAGTGATTCCAGGGAGGTTTACTATCCAAATACTTCAAATTAGGCCTAAAGCAGTGATGTGCAGTGAGGTCAATGGCTAGGGAGGAACTGGATTATATCAGAGCCAGATTTACTGTACATACCACCCCATATACATTTCCTCTGCAAGCAGCACAGCAATGTGCAGTACTCACAGGCTTAGAAGAGGACAGTCCTGAGATGACATCACATAACTCCTCATAGATCATGCTTCCTCCACATAACCTCCTCCTCACACATCACACTGCCTCCATACAACCCCTCTCCTCATAGATCACACTGCCTCCACACAGCTCCTCTCCTCACACACATCACACTGCCTCCACACAGACCCCTGCCCACAGATCACACTGCCTCCACACAGCCCCCTCCTCACACATCACACTGCCTCCACACAGCCCCTCTCCTCACAGATCACACTGCCTCCACACAGGCCCACTCCTCACACATCACACTACCTCCACACAGCTCCCCTCCTCACACATCACACTGCCTCCACACAGCCCCCTGCCCACAGATCACACTGCCTCCACACAGCCCCCTCCTCACACATCACACTGCCTCCACACAGACCCCTGCCCACAGATCACACTGCCTCCACACAGTCCCCACCTCACACATCACACTGCCTCCACACAGCCCCTCTCCTCACAGATCACACTGCCTCCATACAGCCCCACTCCTCACACATCACACTACCTCCACACAGCTCCCCTACTCACACATCACAATACCTCCACACAGCCCCTCTCCTCACACATCACACTGCCTCCACACAGCCCCTCTCCTCACAGCTCACACTGCCTCCACACAGCCCCTCTCCTCACACATCACACTGCCTCCACACAGACCCCTGCCCACAGATCACACTGCCTCCACACAGCCTCCTCCTCACACATCACATTGCGTTCACACAGCCCCCTCTCACACATCACACTGCCTTCACACAGCCCTCTCCTCACAGATCACACTGCCTTCACACAGCCCTCTCCTCACAGATCACACTGCCTCCACACATCCCCTCTCCTCACACATCACACTGCCTCCACACAGACCCCTGCCCACAGATCACACTGCCTCCACACAGCTCACTCATCACACATCATATTGCGTTCACACAGTCCCCCTCAAACACATCACACTGCCTTCACACAGCCCTCTCCTCACAGATTACACTGCCTTCACACAGCCTGTTTAGAAGATATAAATATCTTCTTTGTATTATTCTAATCATTTTTACAGTCAAACCTGTGGAGTATGACTGGGAGCATGAAAGATGAGCCTCTGCATTCCTTGACACAACTGAATTTGCCAAACCTCTTAATATGCCACTGGCCTAGATGATTTTATAAGTGCAGTGGGACTACAACTTACTACTCTGCACAAAAAACATTGATGGGATCGTGGACCTAAATAAACCTTGTGGGAGTTACACAACTCCTTACGAGATGGATAGCGGCAGGCACTTTGGATGTGAAGGTAATGCCTACTTGGAGAGAGGCCAAAGGGGTGTTTGGTTGTGGTGCACCTCAATAAGCAAATGCCTCACAAGTGCCCTACTAATATTTAAGTCTTTGGCCAAGAAAATCAGAGTGCCAGCATTAGCCCTCTGCTCCAGCCCGCCATCTTTTTTCTTCTTCTCTCCATTAACTTCTTCAATCAAGGTGGCACCTCTTGTCCTGTACAGTGAGGGTCTTCTTCTCAATGGGGGCATTATTGGTTAAATCTCTACAATACTCCTAACTCATTACAAATATGGAGGATGATCAGCCCACATCTCCACAGGAACAAATACTGTACTTTGCCAGGCCACATTTTTTGTATGAAATTTATTCACATTGTACTAAATAACTAAAGTCTAGAAGTACCCCCCCCCCATACACAAATAAAAAACAAGAAAGAAACTCAGTGCTAAAGCTTAGACTCACTACACTACAGAAGCCACACACGACTTCCTGTCAGAATGAAAACCACTCTGGTCAGTGCAGGATTGAATCGTGTATGAGAAGAAAGTCTGCAAATACGATTTAATGTAATTTTTTTTTCCATTTAAAATACTGTATCAGGCTCATTTATCTCTTTAATTAATTTAAATGATACATGACAGAACTAATATATAAATAGCACAAAATTATAACTTTATAACTGTAAGTTATTGCAAACATTAACTTAACATACTAATATTTCACCAACAATTTGTTTTTGTTAAGAAAAATTACAGTTTGAGCATACAAAGTTATTGATATATGTATTGTACAACGGGGCTAATTCAGAGTTGATCGCAGCAATAAATTTGTTAGCAGTTGGGCAAAACCATCGAGTTGATCGCTAGTTGCCATTGTTCGCTGCGTAGCGATCATTTAGAAAACGGCAAATATGCACCGCAATTCGCACGCGTGGCGTACAGGTACAAAGAGCATCGTGGTTTTGCACAGGTTCTAGCGACGCTTTCAGTCGCACTGGCGAACGCAGGGAGATTGACAGGAAGTGGGAGTTTCTGGGTGGCAACTGACCATTTTCTGGGAGTGTTTGGAAAAACGCAGGCGTGGCCGGGCATTTGCTGGGCGGATATCTGACGTCATTACCGTGTCATTTGTTGCAGCAATCATCGAACAGAATAAGTAACTACAGGGATGGTCTTGTTCTGCACAAAATGTGTTTGCTGCCGCGCGGCTGCACAGGCGTTCGCACTCCTGCTATGCTAAAATACACTCCCCGTGGGCGGCGACTATGCGTTTGCACGGCTGCTAAAAGTAGGTAGTGAGCTATCAACTCAGAATGAGGGCCCATGTGCACTGCAGGTGTGGTAGATATAACATTTGCAGATAGAGTTAGATTTGGGTGGGTTATATTGTTTCTGTTCAGGGTAAATACTGGCCGCTTTATTCTTACACTGTAATTTAGATTTCAGTTTGAACACACCCCACCCAAATCTAACTCTCTCTGCACATGTTATATCTGCCGCCCCCCCTCCCTCCCCCCCTGCAGTGCACATTGTTTTGCCCAACTGCTAACAAATTTGCTGCTGCGACCAACTCTAAATTACCCCCAAAGAACAGATGGGAAGTGTGAGCCAAACCAGAATGGTTTTTAAGGTGGTCAATAAGATGACTTTGTTATGGTTCAAGGATTTGTGGCTGACTTATAATATTTATCCAGTAGTAATAAGGGGCATACACACTGTGCGATTTTTAAGTCAATATTAATTTTCCCCCTTCTGAGCGATATTGACTAAAATATTGCACGGTGTATACGCAAACGACAAATGAAGCGTGCTTCTGCCGGTCATTTACGAGGGTTGCCGTCAGCTGTGTATGCGGCTCAATTTTGGCTATATCGTTCACGCCACGGTGCATAGGTGCATATTGTTCAGTGTGTACGCCGCGCACGACGAATGACAGCCTAGTATTTGCCAGCCCAGTATTTAAATTTCCCTCCTTTCAGACTAGTGTGGACGACTATGGTATACCGTTTGTCGGTTATATCGTTTAGTGTGTATGCACAATATTGTTTGTCCAAAGACAACGGGAAGTTCAAAGGAAACCGCTTAAGTGTGTATGCACCTATACAGTTGTGTCTTTATTAAATATTTATACTTCATTAGAAAATCATACACTTACAGTACATCTGAAAACACAAATACTCTGTATTTTTCCTATAATCTAACATTTGTTCAGATCCTTACTGATTCATTTACATTTATAATTCTAAAGTATGTTTCTTGCTTTCATTGGATGCACACAATGGAGTCATCTATGTCAGCTACACAGTGCAGAACTTCTTGTAAAGGCAATTATGAATCAGGCAGGTAGTGTCCGTGACTGACCCCAGGTGTATACATTTCTCCATAAGTAACAACCATTCCTTTCAACTGGATTAGTGGAAGCTGCAGTATGTTAAAGAAAAGTTAATGACATCTCACATCTGGATGGAAGCTGATGAAAGCTGTCATTAACTCATTTCTACTAATGACCACCTGGTTCTGCATACTGCACCACATTTGTTTTCGTGCCTGAGGTGCCAAAGGGGATGAATTCAACAAACCTGAACCAGACAAAGAGCACATATACACGTAGTCACCCTTTCTATATACAGGTGTGGAGTGCTGATCAAAAGGGCGATGGAATGAAGATCTGGATTAATGGTTGACTGAAGTGGGAACAAAGGCTATGCAGATTAGGAGCAGGAATTTGGAAGTGTTTGACATTTACAGTTAAAGTCGACAGTTATGGTCTATGAATAATTATATCTTTCTGATGTGCCTATGACAAAAAAACTTTTGACAACTACTGTATATCAAATAGCAACTGCAGGGTGCTACAGACTATAGGGCATTTATTAGCATTATTACACTCATGTAAATGTGGATGTTAATCTGTATACTGCTAGTGTGGGGTGCTGTTTTACTGATCATCTTGGCAGCAGACTACTTTATAGAGTGTATGACTGTATCTATGTAAAATCCATGTTACCGTGCAACATACAGTAGCTTAATTATACTATCCTGTCATTTTGAGCAACCTTTCTATAGTACAACGTGGGCTACATATGTTCCTAACTAATGATTTTTTGCTACAGATGCCATTGGGTAAATTTGCTAAGAGGGGAGTTCTGTTTAAGATGGGATGTTGCCCATGGCAACCAATCAGATTCTAATTCTCATTTATCTAGCGCCTTCTAGAAGATAATACCTGTAATCTGATTCGTTGCTATGGGCAACATCCCATCTTAAATAGAACTCCCATCTTAATAAATTTACCCCCATGTGTGTAAAACCAGTGTGTTTTGGGTGGTCAGTAGCTATTAGCTCCCTAGGCAACCACCTAGGCTTGCCTAGTTGTAGTGCCAGCCCATGGGTTCAAAGGCTTGGGACTAATTTAACTAAGCAGACCAGTTTTGTCCCCTGGTTTTAAATGACTTCTAATATTAACTAAAAAAAACATGACAGGTTTTGTTTTTAATATTTGTATTTAATTGATACAGGGGGACATTTACTAAGCAGTGATAAGAGCAGAGAAGTGAGCCAGTGGAGAAGTTGCCCCATCAACCAATCAGCAGCTCTGTATAATTTTATAGTATGCAAATTATAGATGTTACTTCAGTGCTGATTGGTTGCCATGAGCACTTCTCCACTGGCTCACTTCTCCGCTCTTATCACTGCTTAGCAAATGTCCCCCACAGTCACCAAATTGACATTTAAAATGTCGACATTCATAATGTCAACACCATGATGTTGACGGTAATGATGTTAACATTGTTGAAAAATTGGCATGGAACAAGTCAGCATCTGCAGAATATTGAAATGTTCGCAATGTTGATTGCCGATATGTGAAATGCTGACGACCTGCAGAATGCCGACATTAGGGTTAGGGCTGCTGGCTTAGAGTTAGGCTGCAGGGGGAGAATTAGGCTGTGGGGTAAGAATTAGACTGCAGGGTTAGGTTACTCACTGCCAGACCCGCTGGATCAGATGACTCGCCATCAGCTGACACCACCGACACAGGTGCACTGCTGGAGCCGGAATGAGGGCAAGTCAGCGCCTCAACACCAGGAGCCACTTTATTGTTGATATTCATTGTTGACTATCAGTGTCGACATGAATGTCATTGTGGTCAGTGCTGACATACTAAACATGTTGACAAGCTGCATGTCGACATTAGGCGCATGTTAACATGATGAATGTCGACAAAACATACTCAAACTGTATTTAATATTATTTCCAATTTAAATCTATCAGTCAAAACTGGCAAAGAAAGCCAAATGTAAGTAATAGGATCTAGAACACAATTATATATAATGAATTTTATTTAGCTGTCACCAGTGGCAGATTAAACGTTTTTTCTTTGGCTTGATGCTGAACATTTTTATGGCCTTGGATGAACTATGTGGCTAATGTGGCTTTGACTTAGCTCCCTATGGATAGAAAATATGCAACAACTTTTCTTCTCTTTTCTGTAATTACTCGCTAACGTTTCTTTTGCATAAAAAAACAATTTAAACACAATAGTCCTGATTTAGAGGTGCACGCAAACTGCACGCAATTCCGATGGGCACATGCAAGAAAAAATCAGAAATTCCTTGCTGCGCATGCGTTTCCCTGAGTGTGCGCCCAGAAGCGCTGGTAGGTAAGGCTCAGAGGAAATCAGTAATGGAGCAGCAAAGTGATGGGTGTTCCTGGCCACTGATTGGGAGGTGGCTATTAATGCGTGCACAAATTATTGCCTAGAACCACCGGTGGTATTACTGCCTGCACGTGCGCTGAAAGTGCCTGTCTATGGGAATGCACATTCTATTCCTATGTCTATTATGGGTTTTCTTGCAGCACATGTCAATGCTATGGCAAATACTGAAGGCAATATATAGTATTTCTCTTACGTCCTAGAGGATGCTGGGGACTTCAAAAGGACCATGGGGTATAGACAGGATCCGCAGGAGACATGGGCACACTATAAGACTTTGAATGGGTGTGAACTGGCTCCTCCAGACCTCAGTTAGACTTTGTGCCCAGGAGTGACTGGACACACACTAGGGGAGCACTACAGAGTTTCTCTAAAGACTTTATGTTAGGTTTTTTATTTTCAGGGAGACCTGCTGGCTACAGGCTCCATGCATCGTGGGAGTTAGGGGAGAGAAGTCAGACCTACTTCTTCTTAGTTCAAGGGCTCTGCTTCTTAGGCTACTGGACACCATTAGCTCCAGAGGGTTCGATCACTTGGTTCGCCTAGCTGCTTGTTCCCGGAGCCGCGCCGTCACCCCCCTCACAGAAGCCTGAAGACAGAAGCCGGGTGAGTATGAGAAGAACAGAAGGCGTCAGACGGCAGAAGATGTCAGTAATGGAGGTAAGCGCAGTGGTAGCGCTGCGCTCCATGCTCCCACACACCAACGGCACTCACAGGGTGCAGGGCGCTGGGGGGGAGCACCCTGGGCAGCATTTACTGAGGTCTCGTTTTGGACTGGCAAAAGAGCATAGTCGGGCCCCGGGCACCGCATACGATACCCCTGCCAGTACATAGCAGCGATAATAAGAATTAATTTACTGCGCTTGTTGAGTGAAAAAGCTGCTTTCTAAAAGAATAGAATTGTTAACAAGGAGGAAGCCTACAGCACGGCCTTGCCATCGGCCGCAACACGAGCAGCTAATAACGGCTGCACCTGGAGCCAGGAGAGAAACTACAGCAGCGCACAGCCCCGCTGGACGCAGCGGGACTTGAAGCGCTGCCAGCCCCGCCGGCCGCCGCACGGCAAGAGACATCAAAGCCGCCAGCCCCGCCGGCCGCCGCACGGCAAGAGACATCAGAGCCGCAGCGGCTCAGGAACATCGTAGCGCAGGGAAAGGTAGGACAATCACCTGCAAACCAGGATCAATTAAAAACAGTGTTGCTGGCTACTCCATCACCCATTCACTCAAAGGAGTGTAAACATTTATTATCTAACCAAAAATTTCATTTACAGGTACCGCATATTCTTGTTTTAAATAACATTTTATCCATTTCATTTCTTCACTTAATTATTTAGCTCTCATAGCGCTTTCCATTTATTATTATAGTACATAGCAGCGGCCGCGCTGCGCGCCAGTGCTCCCACACACCAATGGTTTTACTTGGGTGCAGGGCGCAGGGGGGGGGCGCCCTGGACAGCATTTTGTTTATTGTTTTAGGAGGTGTATAGTCTATATACACTATATACGGCCCCCTGCCTGCTTATAGAAGGATAATATAACGGGGCTGAAGCGTGCAGATGAGGGGCAGGGCTTAACCCTCACACACAGTGTTCAGCGCCATTTTCTCACTGTCCCCGCCAAAATGTGTGTACAGCACAAACAGGGGGGGGAGCACATACTTTTAGTGTTATGTTGAGGGATATATAACACTATTTGCTTTTAGAAATGGGCATGTAATCATTGTTGTGTATAGTCTATGTGTGCTCCCTGTCAGATATAACCTCTATAGTTCACTTGTGTCGACAATCGACATGCGTGAGTGTTCTGTCACAACCACCTATGGGGTTCACTGTCGGCATCGCCGACACCTGTTTTGTACTTGATACAGTAGATGCTGAGTCAACAGGTTGGTAGTGGTATGCTTGTTAAAAGTTAACACTGTATGGGAGACACAGTAGTATGTGGGTGACCCTGTCGGCACCAACTGTTATTACCGGGTGTAAATTGACATGCTGTAACTAACTTATACCTGTATATATATTTATAATTTATATGTATATGTATGGTACGGTTCCATGGGCCTGTAGCTCGAGCACAGACATGGTAATATTTGTGGGGGAGTGATATTAAAATTATATATGTATACTTCCCTCGGACCCCTCGGGGTCGCAAGAATGTTATTTTGCCTGGTTAATACTCCCTGCTGTCGACGAATACTAGGTTTTCTGTCCACTATAATGTTTCCTGGTAGATCCACAACGGGGGCATTCAGTACATGGTCATACACATTCAGAACACATTAATGTCACTAGGGACCCGAAGGCTCCGGACAATCCGCTTATATGTATGTTTTATATATATATTTAGGATATGTGTGTATATGTGTATTACAATATGTATATTCAACTTATGATTTATAATGAATGCTGAAGTAATAGTATTCCTTCTCATGTGCTGGTCGCTCTGTTGATAAAGCTCTAGGTCGGCCGTGACGAGTTGGTCTCACATCCTCTCAAGGAGTCCGAATGTTTATTCTTTTCCCGGATCGTATACAGGAAGCTAAGTGATATTTTATTTCTATGCTTTGGGCTTATTTGCATTACATGCACATGAGGGAGTGTTTATATTCGGAAAGACATCCAATAGAATTATCCTAAAGAGATAGGGGATGTTCCTTATGTTGGTTCTTCTCTTTAACATTGCGGCAGGCTGCCGTGCGTATACAGGAGGTGTGGCCGGGGGAATGCTGAGGCTGACTCCGAGAGATACTGGAGTTTTTCCCTGGGACGGTGTACCGCTGTTTGGGGATGCCTCAGTTCAGTCAATCTCGGCGGATACTGCTGGTAAATCTAACTTCGTGAGTTAGATTCCCTCACAACGGTTGGTGACGCATTCTTTGGTGGGATGCAGTTGCTTTAACTGGTTCGATACCGTTCTTTTTTCCTTTTCTGTGCAGACAGTGGAAGGTGAAAAGGTAAGTGTTCTGCAGCCTTGTTAGGTTCGCAGAAGCGGATGTTGTTTCTGTTTCTACCACATCCAGCACATGGCGCTGAGACTATCAGGCTGGACCCCACTCCGGTGGGGACTCGTCTACTACTTTTCAGTTAGTCCGGGAATAGACTAGGACCTGTGCGTTAATTATAGAATCCAAAGCGGGACATTCTTGAGTTACAGATGTTTCCCCTCACTGTTTTTTCTAATAGATTTGGATTCTGGAAGGGGAGGTAGTACGCGACGCCATACCAGAGGTGCATCAGGATCAGGGCATTGTCCTGCTGTCCCTGTTTTTAAAAAAAAGAAAGAAACTAAGAGGTTTAAATGCGTTGTTTTCCGCATTCAGATTATCTGGCTGGATATCCAGGATTGTATTTGCCATTTCACCGGAGTGATGGCAGTATGATGGTTTTCTTTCAATAGTAAGAGCCATTGTTATTCTGTACTGAGACGCTCTCCTGATTAAGGCGAGGTCAATAAACAAGTGGTGCAAATCGTTGTTTCTCTCTGACTGTTCTTCAACACAGGGAATGGCTGTTGTTCCCAACCACGCAGATGTCGGAGGTGGGTATCAGAGCAGATACTGAACGATTGAGGTTCTGTGGTTTTCCTGTGGAAAGAGGTCTGAGGATCCAGAGTTGGATCAGATTTGCAGTGACAATCCATCAATATGTTCCGTTAATGAAGCAGATGGGTGCGGCCTAAGAGGCCTTCTCGGTGAGCAAGTCAAATGCCAGAGTGGTTTTCAAGGGACCAGTTGGAAATGTGGTCCGGGTCTCACCTGCACATGCACCGGAATATAATCCTAATGGCCAGGATATTGCTCCTGTGGAGTCTGCTCGGTTCTCACCTCCTAGAGGGATGAAGTTTCGGGATCCAGGATCAGATCCTGGTGTCCATGCATGCAGATCTCCGAGGCTGGGGAGCAGTCCTTGCAAGGGAAGTATTTCCAGAGGAAAAGGTCAAGCTGGGAAGCTTCTCTGTAATAAGCTTTCTTGAATTAAGAGCTATTATCGACGAACATATTCTTCGTGATCTGCCCGTGTTAGTTCTGTCGGACGACTTGACAGCAGTGGCGTAAGTAAGCCGCTAGGGCGGAACAAGGAGCAAAGCGGCAATGGCAGAAGATGCAAAAGTTTGCCGCTGGGTGGAAAGACTGGTAAACGCTATATTAGTTGTCTTCGTTCCGGATGTAAACGACGGAGAAATAGATTTCCTCTGCAGACGCGATCTCCATCCGGAAGAAATACAGTCATCATCGAGAAGTTTTCATAGAAGTGACAAGTCTTTGAGGAGTGCCTCAATTGGACATGTTGGCGTCTCGCCTCAACAAGAGACCTCAGGGATATTGTTCCAGGTCAAGGGACACTCAAGCTATAGCAGTGGACGCCCTTGTGACACCTTGGGTGTTTTCAGGCGGTCTATGTGTCCCCTCCGCGTTTACTCTTTCTGAAGGTGATAAACGTAAGAAGAACAAAGGTTCAGGCGATCCTCATTGTTCCGGTCTAGCCAAGGAGGGCTTGGTATCCAGTTTTTCATGATTTACTCATAGAAGATCCCTGGCCTCTTCCTCTATGTAGGAACTGTTACAGCAAGATCCGGGCGTGTATCAAGACTTACCGCGGCTGCGTTTGACGGCGTGGCGGTTGAATGCCATATCCTAGCCCGAAAGGGTAGTCCCAGTGAAGTCATTTCCACACTTCTTCAGGCTAGAAAAGAAGTAACGGCAAAGCCTTACCACCGTAGTTGGCGTAAATATGTGTCTTGGTGTGAATCCAAGAAGGCTCCTACGGAAGTATTTCAGCTGGGTCGTTCTTCTCCATTCTTTGCAAGCAGGTGTGGATGCAGGCCTAAAGTTAGGCTCCATTTCAGTGCAGTTTTGGCCTTATAAATTTTCTTTAAAAAAAAAAAATGTGGCCACCTTTCCGGAAGTTCAGACTTTCGTGACAGGAGTACTGCACATCCAATGTCCATTTGTGTCCCCTTTGGCACCGTGGGACCTTGACGTGGTGTTGCGTTTTCTTGTGTCACACTGATTGTAACCTTTGGGAAAGGTTGTGTTAACATTTCTCTCTTGAAGAGTGGTCATGCTATTGGCTTTGGCGTCCGCAAGGTGGGTGTCGAAAGTAGCGGCTTTGTCTCACAAGAGCCCCTGTTTGATCTTCCAGGGGGATAGAGCGGAGTTGAGAACTCGGATAATAGTTCTGCCAAAAGTGGTTTCTGTGTTTCGCAGAAACCAGCCTATTTTGATTCCCGTGGTTACTTAAGCATTGGCTGATTCAAAGTCTCTCGATGTAGTCAGGGCTTTGAATATTTATGTCGCCAATTTGGCTCAGATTGGGGAAACAGAGACTCTGTTTGTCCGGTATGCTCCCAGCATGATTGTGGCGCCTGCGTCTATGCAGTCTGTTACACGCTGGATCTGTGATACGATTCGGCGTGCTCGTTCTACGGCTGGATTGCCGTTACCGAAGTTATTATTATTATTATTATTATTATTACATTTTATTTATAAGGCGCCACATGTGTATCGCAGCGCCGTACAAAGGACAGTACAGGGGACAAAACATTGCATTACAGTAAATAAATAACATAAATAGAGTACAAGTAACAAAGCACCACACATTCTCAAGACATAATACAGCTAAGATGTAAGTATCGAGGGAGTGATCATCGTACTACTGGAGGCTGGTGGCCATAGATGGAGATGAGCCTTTACTAGCAGGATAAAGATGGTCGTTGAGTAGGGGAGAGCTGTGAGTGAAATGTGTTGAGACGAGGGCTTAGATAACAAGAGGACAGAGGGCCCTGCTCTGAAGAGCTAACAATCTAATGGGGAGGGGCGACAGACAGGTGACAAGAGGTGCAGGCAAGTGGGAGGTAGCCTGATGGCAGTATGCAAGCAGAGCTGAGATGTTCACGGCATGAGGCAGGGGGGTGGAGGCGCGGCTTCAGCACTGGGTTATGCATCGGGAGGGTATGCTTTGATGAATAGGTGGGTTTTTAGTGCCCGTTTGAAGCTTTGCAAGGTTGGGGAGAGTCTAATGGAGCGGGGGAGTGCGTTCCACTGAAGGGGTGCAGCACGGGCAAAATCCTGAACTCGTGCATGGGAAGCAGTGACCAGGACGGTGGAGAGGCGACGGTCATTAGTCGACCGTAGGGGGCGGGAGGGAGTATGAAGGGAAAGGAGGTTGGAGATGTAGGGAGCAGTGGAATTAGAGATGGCCTTGTATGCGAGGGTGAGGAGTTTGAAGAGGATTCTGTAGGGGAATGGAAGCCAGTGTAGATTTTGTTGAAGGGGAGTGGCAGATGTGGTGCGGCGGGAGAGGAAGATAAGCCTAGCTGCGGAGTTCAGAACAGATTGGAGGGGAGCAAGATGGGAGCAAGCGAGGCCAGTGAGGAGGACATTACAGTAGTCAAGTCGTGAGATGACCAGTGAGTGGATGATGAGTTTAGTTGCACTCTGGGAGAGATATGGCCTGATACGAGCAATGTTGCGTAGCTGGAAACGACAGGATTGTGCCAGAGCTTGGATGTGGGGTGCAAAGGAGAGGGAGGAGTCAAGAGTGACGCCCAGGCAGCGGAGTTGGGGAACGGGGGAGATGGTGGTGTTGTTAACAATGATGGAGATATTGGTCGGGGGTGTTGCTCTGGATGGGGGGAAGATGATGAGTTCAGTTTTGTCCATGTTGAGCTTTAGAGAGCGTTCAGACATCCAGGAGGAGATTGCAGAGAGGCAGCTGGAAACCTGAGAGAGGACAGAGGGGGACAGATCAGGAGATGAGAGGTAGAGTTGTGTGTCATCAGCATAGAGGTGGTATTGAGGGCCAAATGAGTTAATGAGCGCCCCCAGGGAAGAGGTATACAGGGAGAACAGTTGGTATACAGGGAGAAAAGTTGGTGGAGACCCATTCTAGTAGGAAGATGGGCTCTTCTTGGGCGAATGCCCGAGGAGTCTCGGCGGTTCAACTTTGCCGAGCGGCTACTTGGTCGGGTTCAAACACTTTTTCTAAGCTCTACAAGTTTGATACCCTGGCTGATGGGGACCTCATGTTTGCTCAATCGGTGCTGCAGAGTCGTCCGCACTCTGCTGCCCGGTCTGGAGCTTTGGTATAAACCCCATGGTCCTTTTGGAGTCCCCAGCATCCTCTAGGACGTAAGAGAAAATAGGATTTTAATACCTACCGGTAAATCCTTTTCTCCTAGTCCGTAGAGGATGCTGGGCGCCCGTCCCAGTGCGTACTGTGTCTGCTGTTATTGGTTATGGTTACACTCTTGTGGTGTTTCTTTTCTGTCAGGATGTTGCTGACGTTGTTCATGCCATGGCATGCGGTATCTTATTATTGGTTGGGTTGACACACAGGTTGTGTTATATATTTATCAGCATGTGGCTGTGTATTTTTTCATGCCGTTGGCTGGTGTTCTACATACGTTCTGCGGTATGTTCGTGGTGTGAGCTGGTATGTCACTCACGTGTTTAAACAATAAATTATTTCCTCAAAATGTCCGTCTCCCTGGGCACAGTTGTCTAACTGAGGTCTGGAGGAGGGGCATAGAGGGAGGAGCCAGTTCACACCCATTCAGAGTCTTATAGTGTGCCCATGTCTCCTGCGGATCCCGTCTATACCCCATGGTCCTTTTGGAGTCCCCAGCATCCTCTACGGACTAGGAGAAAAGGATTTACCAGTAGGTATTAAAATCCTATTTTCCGTATACTATACAGAAAGAATGGGAAATACTGCACAAGATTAGATTATTTGTAACTTTCATAAACAGACAAACAGTAGCAAACTACAGGTAGCTAACCACTTCAAGTGTTATCCACCTTCAGATGACTTTGATGTATAAGCTTGTGCATATCTACTTCTGAGTTGACCGCAATTTGTCCTCAAATGCTCCCGCTTTGCGTGCATGAATAAAAGTGTGTATATTGGCCTCATACAGAGTTGCTGACACCTATCTTTACTAGGGCCACTACTAAAGGTTTGTGAGTGGTGCCGCAACCCAGGGCGCAGGGCCCTGGATTTCGGCACTATTGTTGCCCCACAGCACCTGTATTTGGTATGCAGAACATGCTATTCTCCATGGTGCCAGTGGCCACGCCCCCGCGTGACCAGGGCTGCTCTGTAGGGTCTGCGTCCCCCCGCCATCACCACTCAGCTGCATTGCCCAACTACCTCTTCTCACATAGGTAGCCGGGCAACGCTGCCAGCCCACCCACAATGCCCTGCGCTGTGAAGAGCCACAGCGTGGGGCGGGAAGGAGGAGAGGCCTGTCGGCTGGTCACAGGTATAATGCACACTCTCTCTCTTTCTCTCTCTCTCTCACTCTGTCTGCCGTACTGTGTAAAAGAGGACTCTACCTGCCATACTGTGTAAAGGGGACTCTACCTGGCGTAATGTGTGACAGGGGCTCTACCTGGAGTAATGTGTAAAATGGGGCTCTACCTGGCATAATGTGTGACAGGGCCTCCACCTGGCATAATGTGTGACAAGGCCTCTACCTGGCATAATGTGCAAAAGGGGCTCTACCTGGTGTAATGTGTGTAAGTGGCGCTACTGTGTGGTGTAATTTGAATAATGGAGATTACTGTGCGGTGTAATTTACACGCCCCTTCCCCATGAAGTCACACCAATATATATTTTTGGCACACGCACTGTCCTTGTTTTGTATATGGGGGGAGGCGTGATGCTGTTTCTTGCACACAGTGCTAAAATGTGTAGTTACGGCATTGTGTGTGGCATTATGTCACATGTTCAGGGTATAAAATATGCGCATGGAAACATGCCTACAGTTGCGTCAATATATCCTCTGAACATTGCCTACGTGACCCATTAGTGCACAGTTACATCTATACAGGCACAAGTGGAAATGCAATTGAAACGCATACACCTCAGCATGGCTTGCAGTTCAGTGCATTTGATTACGGAGCATGCGAAGTGTAATAACACACATGAAACATTTTCCGAACTAGGTCGTACACTCCACTCTACACAACACCCCTTTGTTTTATGACGTTATATTTCTTTGTTACTGTCAAGCCATCTATTTATATCATTTGGCATTGTATAGTCTCAGTTACCTGGCGACAAGATAAAATTAATCTCTGGATATAGGGGGTCATTCCGACCCGAACGCTCACTGCAGTTTATCGCAGCGCAGCGATCGGGTCGGAACTGCGCATGCGCCGGTGCCGCAGTGGCCATCGTTCCCTAGTGATCGCCTCTGCCTGATTGACAGGCAGAGGTGGTCGCTGGGCGGGAGGGGGTGGCACGGCGACGTTTGGCCGCCATTTTGGGGGCGTGGTCCGGCCAACAAAGGCGTGGCCGGTCCGTGCAGGGGGGCGGGCCGCAGCGGCTACGTGACGTCACACGCAGCCGCTGCGACCAGGGTCGGCGACAAGCAACTCCCGGCCAGCCGCAGGAGCTGCGCTGGCCGAGAGTTACTCAACAAGTATAAAAGCATTGCCGCTATGCGATGCTTTTGTACTTGTGCGGGGGGGGGGGGGGGGATGGGGCGAACAGACATGCGGGGCGGGCTAGCCCTGTGCCGGGTCCCCCACCCGCATGTCTGGGAACATGATCGTAGCTGTGCTAACTTTAGCACAGCTACGATCAACTCGGAATGACCCCCTAAGTCGTAGAACTGTGGGGGTAATTCAGAGTTGATCGTAGATGTGCTAAATCTAGCACATCTACGATAATTTACTCTGACATGCGGGGGGACCCCCAGCACGGGGCTAGTCTGCCCCGCATATCACGCCCTACCCCCCCCCCCCCTGCACAAGTACAAAAGCATCGCACAGTGGCGATGCTTTTGTACTTGACAAGTAGCTCCCTACCTGCGCAGCTCCTGCGCGCTGGCAGGGAGCTACTTGTCGCATCCTGGGTCGCGGAAGCTACGTGTGACGTCACGCAGCCATTGCGGACCTCCCCCCCCCCCCGCGCGGTCTGGGCACACCTGCGTTTCCCGGAGCACGCCTCCAAAACGGTGGCCAAACGTCAATCAGGCAGAGGCTATCGCTGAGCTGAGATGCTGATAGCATCTCTGGCATGCACATGCGCACTGTGGTGCATGTGCATGCGCAGTTCAGACCTGATCGCCTGCTGTGCAAAAACACAGTGTTGCATATATCCAATGGTAAACAATGGGACCTGATTATATAAATATAGATCTGGGGGGAAAAAATAGCAAAATAAGCAATGTGTTTAAGTAAAAGTTGCAGGCAGAAATGCACGAGACAGTAAACTACTCTAAGGTCATCTGGAGGTGGACGCACCATTAGACTTGTGACAAGCAGTATTGCAGCATGCCACATCGCAGCAAAGGTGACCATGGCTACATCTGTATGTAAGAATATATTTTATTTTATTTTTATTTTTTTCGTTCACCTCTTATGCCATTAGCAAGCAGCTTGGTGTTAAAGTCGTCATATTTGTACAGTGCATACAAAGTGCTGTAGTTCCAATATTTCTGCAGACATTATGATTTATGGAGTCCAGATGTAGAATTGTTGTATAAAATGTTACTTGATTTATATCTGATTGTAACAGTCTGAAACTTAACTGCAAATCCCTTGACTTTAATAAACATGTAACAAAAGACACATAAACCATTGTGATTGTCATGCATAAATGTTATGTACAATTAAGAAAGCAATTGTATTACTTGTTCTGTTTACTGCCGGCTTACATTATAATTCAAATGTTCTGAAAAAATAATACACCATGTCTGATTAGATGATCGTTTAGATTATTGGCCACCCGAGTAGCTTTGGCCAATGAATGCAGTTCTGTTTCTGAAATACCATATTTAATTTATGTCTTTGTTTCTGCAGTGCAGCAGAGCAACGTGTTTAAATTAGAGATGTGCACTTGAAATTTTTCGGGTTTTGTGTTTTGGTTTTGGGTTCGGTTCCGCGGCCGTGTTTTGGGTTCGACCGCGTTTTGGCAAAACCTCACCGAATTTTTTTTGTCGGATTCGGGTGTGTTTTGGATTCGGGTGTTTTTTTCAAAAAACCCTAAAAAACAGCTTAAATCATAGAATTTGGGGGTCATTTTGATCCCAAAGTATTATTAACCTCAAAAACCATAATTTCAACTCATTTTCAGTCTATTCTGAACACCTCACACCTCACAATATTATTTTTAGTCCTAAAATTTGCACCGAAGTCGCTGGATGACTAAGCTAAGCGACCCAAGTGGCTGACACAAACACCTGGCCCATCTAGGAGTGGCACTGCAGTGTCACGCAGGATGGCCCTTCCAAAAAACACTCCCCAAACAGCACATGACGCAAAGAAAAAAAGAGGCGCAATGAGGTAGCTGTGTGAGTAAGCTAAGCGACCCTAGTGGCCGACACAAACACCTGGCCCATCTAGGAGTGGCACTGCAGTGTCACGCAGGATGGCCCTTCCAAAAAACACTCCCCAAACAGCACATGACGCAAAGAAAAAAAGAGGCGCAATGAGGTAGCTGTGTGAGTAAGCTAAGCGACCCTAGTGGCCGACACAAACACCTGGCCCATCTAGGAGTGGCACTGCAGTGTCACGCAGGATGGCCCTTCCAAAAAACACTCCCCAAACAGCACATGACGCAAAGAAAAAAAGAGGCGCAATGAGGTAGCTGTGTGAGTAAGATAAGCGACCCTAGTGGCCGACACAAACACCTGGCCCATCTAGTAGTGGCACTGCAGTGTCACGCAGGATGGCCCTTCAAAAGAATACTCCCCAAACAGCACATGACGCAAAGAAAAATTAAAGAAAAAAGAGGTGCAAGATGGAATTGTCCTTGGGCCCTCCCACCCACCCTTATGTTGTATAAACAGGACATGCACACTTTAACCAACCCATCATTTCAGTGACAGGGTCTGCCACACGACTGTGACTGAAATGACGGGTTGGTTTGGACCCCCACCAAAAAAGAAGCAATTAATCTCTCCTTGCACAAACTGGCTCTACAGAGGCAAGATGTCCACCTCATCATCATCCTCCGATATATCACCGTGTACATTCCCCTCCTCACAGATTATCAATTCGTCCGCACTGGAATCCACCATCTCAGCTCCCTGTGTACTTTGTGGAGGCAATTGCTGCTGGTCAATGTCTCCACGGAGGAATTGATTATAATTCATTTTAATGAACATCATCTTCTCCACATTTTCTGGAAGTAACCTCGTACGCCGATTGCTGACAAGGTGAGCGGCGGCACTAAACACTCTTTCGGAGTACACACTTGTGGGAGGGCAACTTAGGTAGAATAAAGCCAGTTTGTGCAAGGGCCTCCAAATTGCCTCTTTTTCCTGCCAGTATAAGTACGGACTGTCTGACGTGCCTACTTGGATGCGGTCACTCATATAATCCTCCACCATTCTTTTAATGGGGAGAGAATCATATGCAGTGCCAGTAGACGACATGTCCGTAATCGTTGGCAGGTCCTTCAGTCCGGAGCAGATGTCAGCATCAGCAGTCGCTCCAGACTGCCCTGCATCACCGCCAGCGGGTGGGCTCGGAATTCTGAGCCTTTTCCTCGCACCCCCAGTTGCGGGAGAATGTGAAGGAGGAGATGTTGACAGGTCGCGTTCCGCTTGACTTGACAATTTTCTCACCAGCAGGTCTTTGAACCCCAGCAGACTTGTGTCTGCCGGAAAGAGAGATCCAAGGTAGGTTTTAAATCTAGGATCGAGCACGGTGGCCAAAATGTAGTGCTCTGATTTCAACAGATTGACCACCCGTGAATCCTTGTTAAGCGAATTAAGGGCTCCATCCACAAGTCCCACATGCCTAGCGGAATCGCTCTGTGTTAGCTCCTCCTTCAATGTCTCCAGCTTCTTCTGCAAAAGCCTGATGAGGAAAATGACCTGACTCAGGCTGGCAGTGTCTGAACTGACTTCACGTGTGGCAAGTTCAAAGGGCAGCAGAACCTTGCACAACGTTGAAATCATTCTCCACTGCGCTTGAGACAGGTGCATTCCACCTCCTATATCGTGCTCAATTGTATAGGCTTGAATGGCCTTTTGCTGCTCCTCCAACCTCTGAAGCATATATAGGGTTGAATTCCACCTCGTTACCACTTCTTGCTTCAGATGATGGCAGGGCAGGTTCAGGCGTTTTTGGTGGTGCTCCAGTCTTCTGTACGTGGTGCCTGTACGCCGAAAGTGTCCCGCAATTCTTCTGGCCACCGACAGCATCTCTTGCACGCCCCTCTCGTTTTTTAAATAATTTTGCACCACCAAATTCAAGGTATGTGCAAAACATGGGACGTGCTGGAATTTGCCCATATTTAATGCACACACAATATTGCTGGCGTTGTCCGATGCCACAAATCCACAGGAGAGTCCAATTGGGGTAAGCCATTCCGCGATGATCTTCCTCAGTTGCCGTAAGAGGTTTTCAGCTGTGTGCGTATTCTGGAAACCGGTGATACAAAGCGTAGCCTGCCTAGGAAAGAGTTGGCGTTTGCGAGATGCTGCTACTGGTGCCGCCGCTGCTGTTCTTGCGGCGGGAGTCCATACATCTACCCAGTGGGCTGTCACAGTCATATAGTCCTGACCCTGCCCTGCTCCACTTGTCCACATGTCCGTGGTTAAGTGGACATTGGGTACAGCTGCATTTTTTAGGACACTGGTGACTCTTTTTCTGAGGTCTGTGTACATTTTCGGTATCGCCTGCCTAGAGAAATGGAACCTAGATGGTATTTGGTACCGGGGACACAGTACCTCCAACAAGTCTCTAGTTGGCTCTGCAGTAATGATGGATACCGGAACCACGTTTCTCACCACCCAGGATGCCAAGGCCTCAGTTATCCGCTTTGCAGCAGGATGACTGCTGTGATATTTCATCTTCCTCGCAAAGGACTGTTGGACAGTCAATTGCTTGGTGGAAGTAGTAAAAGTGGTCTTACGACTTCCCCTCTGGGATGACCATCGACTCCCAGCAGCAACAACAGCAGCGCCAGCAGCAGTAGGCGTTACACGCAAGGATGCATCAGAGGAATCCCAGGCAGGAGAGGACTCGTCAGAATTGCCAGTGACATGGCCTGCAGGACTATTGGCATTCCTGGGGAAGGAGGAAATTGACACTGAGGGAGTTGGTGGGGTGGTTTGCGTGAGCTTGGTTACAAGAGGAAGGGATTTACTGGTCAGTGGACTGCTTCCGCTGTCGCCCAAAGTTTTTGAACTTGTCACTGACTTATTATGAATGCGCTGCAGGTGACGTATAAGGGAGGATGTTCCGAGGTGGTTAACGTCCTTACCCCTACTTATTACAGCTTGACAAAGGCAACACACGGCTTGACAAATGTTGTCCGCATTTCTGTTGAAATACTTCCACACCGAAGAGCTGATTTTTTTTGGTATTTTCACCAGGCATGTCAATGGCCATATTCCTCCCACGGACAACAGGTGTCTCCCCGGGTGCCTGACTTAAACAAACCACCTCACCATCAGAATCCTCCTTGTCAATTTCCTCCCCAGCGCCAGCAACACCCATATCCTCCTCATCCTGGTGTACTTCAACACTGACATCTTCAATCTGACTATCAGGAACTGGACTGCGGGTGCTCCTTCCAGCACTTGCAGGGGGCGTGCAAATGGTGGAAGGCGCATGCTCTTCACGTCCAGTGTTGGGAAGGTCAGGCATCACAACCGACACAATTGGACTCTCCTTGTGGATTTGGGATTTCGAAGAACGCACAGTTCTTTGCTGTGCTTTTGCCAGCTTGAGTCTTTTCATTTTTCTAGCGAGAGGCTGAGTGCTTCCATCCTCATGTGAAGCTGAACCACTAGCCATGAACATAGGCCAGGGCCTCAGCCGTTCCTTGCCACTCCGTGTGGTAAATGGCATATTGGCAAGTTTACGCTTCTCCTCCGACAATTTTATTTTAGATTTTTGAGTCCTTTTTTTACTGATATTTGGTGTTTTGGATTTTACATGCTCTGTACTATGACATTGGGCATCGGCCTTGGCAGACGACGTTGATGGCATTTCATCGTCTCGGCCATGACTAGTGGCAGCAGCTTCAGCACGAGGTGGAAGTCGATCTTGGTCTTTCCCTATTTTTGGAACCTCAACATTTTTGTTCTCCATATTTTAATAGGCACAACTAAAAGGCACCTCAGGTAAACAATGGAGATGGATGGATACTAGTATACTTATGGATGACGAGCGACTGCCGACACAGAGGTAGCTACAGCCGTGGACTACCGTACTGTGTCTGCTGCTAATATAGACTGGATGATAATGAGATAAAATTAAAATATATATAAATATCACACTAGTACTGCAGCCGGACAGGTATATATTATGTAATGACGGACCTGCTGGACACTGTCTGTCAGATTTAGCACTGCAGACTCCTAAAGTAAGCTACTAGTATCAAGAAGATAGAAAAAAAAAAAACCACGGGTAGGTGGTATACAATTATGGATGGACGAGCGACTGCCGACACAGAGGTAGCTACAGCCGTGGACTACCGTACTGTGTCTGCTGCTAATATAGACTGGATGATAATGAGATAAAATTAAAATATATATATATATATCACACTAGTACTGCAGCCCTTTCAGGTATATATTATGTAATGACGGACCTGCTGGACACTGTCTGTCAGACTCAGCACTGCAGACTCCTAAAGTAAGCTACTAGTATCAAGAAGATAGAAAAAAAAAAAAACCACGGGTAGGTGGTATACAATTATGGATGGACGAGCGACTGCCGACACAGAGGTAGCTACAGCCGTGGACTACCGTACTGTGTCTGCTGCTAATATAGACTGGATGATAATGAGATAAAATTAAAATATATATATATCACACTAGTACTGCAGCCGGACAGGTATATATTATGTAATGACGGACCTGCTGGACACTGTCTGTCAGACTCAGCACTGCAGACTCCTAAAGTAAGCTACTAGTATCAAGAAGATAGAAAAAAAAAAAACCACGGGTAGGTGGTATACAATTATGGATGGACGAGCGACTGCCGACACAGAGGTAGCTACAGCCGTGGACTACCGTACTGTGTCTGCTGCTAATATAGACTGGATGATAATGAGATAAAATTAAAATATATATATATATATCACACTAGTACTGCAGCCGGACAGGTATATATTATGTAATGACGGACCTGCTGGACACTGTCTGTCAGCACTGCAGACTCCTAAAGTAAGCTACTAGTATCAAGAAGATAGAAGAAAAAAAAAACCATGGGTAGGTGGTATACAATTATGGATGGACGAGCGACTGCCGACACAGAGGTAGCTACAGCCGTGGACTACCGTACTGTGTCTGCTGCTAATATAGACTGGATGATAATGAGATAAAATTAATATATATATATATATATATCACACTAGTACTGCAGCCGGACAGGTATATATTATGTAATGACGGACCTGCTGGACACTGTCTGTCAGACTCAGCACTGCAGACTCCTAAAGTAAGCTACTAGTATCAAGAAGATAGAAAAAAAAAAAAACCACGGGTAGGTGGTATACAATTATGGATGGACGAGCGACTGCCGACACAGAGGTAGCTACAGCCGTGGACTACCGTACTGTGTCTGCTGCTAATATAGACTGGATGATAATGAGATAAAATTAAAATATATATATATCACACTAGTACTGCAGCCGGACAGGTATATATTATGTAATGACGGACCTGCTGGACACTGTCTGCAGAATGCGTTTATAAAAACACCACACGACGAGTGTTTAACTTTTTCAGGCAGACAATCACAATATACTGGTGGTCAGCAGACAATCACAATACTGGTGGTCAGTGGTCACTGGTCAGTCACACTGGCAGTGGCACTCTGGCAGCAAAAGTGTGCACTGTACTTAAAATATGTACTCCTGCTATAACTGCTCCCCAGTCTCCCCCACAATTAAGCTGTGTGAGCAGTGAGCACTCAGCACAGTCAGATAATGATATACAGTATTACATATGATGCAGCACACTGGGCTGAGCACAGATATGGTATGTGACTGTGTCACACTGTGTATCGTTTTTTTTCAGGCAGAGAACGGATTAATTAAACTGGTGGTCACTGGTCACACTATCAGCAGCAAGTAGTACTCCTCCTAATAATATGCTCCCCAAAATTTGTGTCTCTCTCTAGTACTCTAGTCTAAACGGAGAGGACGCCAGCCACGTCCTCTCCCTATCAATCTCAATGCACGTGTGAAAATGGCGGCGACGCGCGGCTCCTTATATAGAATCCGAGTCTCGCGATAGAATCCGAGCCTCGCGAGAATCCGACAGCGGGATGATGACGTTCGGGCGCGCTCAGGTTAACCGAGCAAGGCGGGAAGATCCGAGTCGCTCGGCCCCGTGTAAAAAAACCTGAAGTTCGGGCGGGTTCGGATTACGAGGAACCGAACCCGCTCATCACTAGTTTAAATGATACTGTATCCTAGCACTTAGCTGGCATTTTACATGTGATCACAAGTTAAAGTCACCTTTGGAGCAGGTCAGTATCTAACTAGTATGCAGAACTTGCTACGTAAATGAATGATGACATTTGTTTAGTAGATTTACTAGAATCTATCATTGTTTTTCAAAGAAAACTGTACATTATGAAGAGGTGAGCGGGGGGTGGTTAACACCACTGCCGCAGTGATCACTTTTGCAGCCGGGTCCACCTGCTACTCATTGCTGGCAGGGCGGTCGGAGGGGTCCAAGACAGCTGGGCACACCCGGTACTCAGTGCCGCCAGGGCAGGCTGGGGGGTCCAAGGCAGCTGAGTACATACATCTGGTACTTAGTGCCGGCAGGGCGTTCAAGGGGGTGCACGGCTGCAGTAATCACTTGTGCAGCCGGCCAGACCCGCTACTCAGTGCCGCCAGTTGGGGCGGGAGAGGTGAAGAAGCAGATAATGTCTGGGGTAGTAGAGGCTACAGAGGCGGCTGCTGGAGGTATGAGGGAAGAGAGTTGCGGGGACAGTACACAGGTATGCAGGGGAGTGAGGGCTGCGGTGACAGAACACAGTGGCTGGAAGAGAGAAAGAGCTGTGGGGCCGGTCCCTGCCGGCTCTCGCTGTCATTCACCTCCGGTTCCCGCTCCACTGTTCCCGCCGGCGCTGCATCCAACTGCATGATCAGTAGAAAAGTATCACAATTCCGAAAAGCTGTCTACATAAAAGGAACAGCTTTTCAGAATTGATAATATTATGAGGGAGGCATGATGAATAACAAAATAATTGTGAAATGTAAGTTTGAGACATGTATTAAGCCTTAACAATAGATAAAGTGGACACGAATAAAGAGTGATAAATGACCAGCCAATCAGCTCCCAACTGTAATTTTTCAAACACAGCCTGTGACATGACAGAAGCTGATTGGCTGGTCCAGTGGTTCCCAAACTGTGTGCCGTGGCTCCCTGGGGTGCCTCGGGACACTTGCAGGGGTGCCTTGGATTGGTGGTCAAGGACCAATTCAAACTATTTATGGTCAATATAATAGGCAAAACTAGTGGTAGTAGCTGTTAGTCATAAAATATGGGGACAAACAGAAGCAAATCTTGTCCCTGACCACACAACTGACCCTAAGGATGACATATAAACGTGATCTACTTAATGTAATATTTCTTTCTTAATTTCTCAATAAGAAATTTTTGGCCTGGGGTGCCGTGAAAAAAATTCTGATACTCTAGGGTGCCGTGATTCAAAAAAGTTTGGAAACCACTGGGCTGGTCATTTATCACTCTTCATCCATCTCCACTTTATCTCTTGTTAGGGCTTAATACTGTACATTTGGACCCTGAAAACGAAAGTTTCACATTTCACAATTTTTTCATGATGAATATGCCCCATAGTCCCTTTTTTCTGGACTGATCATTTTGCTAATGTGGCCCTTTTGGGTGTCTTTAACCACCTCCCTTCTGACAGTCTACTTCCTGGTGCCTTGTCAAAACTCTCCTCAATCCCCCGAGATCTCAGAGACGCTGAGGGATTATCTTGATGTTAACGCGAAAGCAGAGATTTTTCCCTTTGTCGTCCTCTGGGACGCCCATAAGGTCACCAATCGTAGCAAACTGATTAGTCTTTCAGCCGCTAATCTAAAACATGATCTGGCTCGTCTTGTGACCTGCATTCCAATTACAATCCCACCGCCTCTCTCATATGGCTTCCCTGTAAATTGAGTCTCTTGCTTGTCTGCTCAAAGCAAACTCAAAGCAATCCTTTCCGATAAAGCAGCTAAGATCCTCAAGTGGCTGAACCAAAAGTTCTATGACAAGGGCAATAAGGCAGATTCCCTTCTGGTCAAATTCCCAATTGTAATGCCTCCATCCACGCTCAGCCTAGCTCCTTGTCTTATGATCCTAAGGCAATCGTTTCTGCCTTCGCTCTTTCTATCATGATCTTTATAATCTACCTGCCTCTCCTCTGACCCCTGTGATTCTGACAGCCCCCTAGATAGTTATTTAGTGGAATGCTATCTACCCTGTCTCCTGAGGTTGTTACCGCCCTCAATGCTCCACTGACCATAGAAGAGACGCTGGCCTCAGTCACGTCTCTGAAGTTGGCCTCCGTCCCTGGTCCTGATGGCTTTACTGGCCATTACTATAAAAAGTTAAGTGGCCATTCTACAGTACCTTGTTTTATACCAACTGGGATAGTGCATCTTTTGGTTCGGCCACTTCATGCCGCTACCAGCTATCCATAAGGAGGGTAAATACCCATCTCTATGTAGCTGCTATAGACCTACCTCTTTACTCAATGTTAATCTCAAATTGTTTTCTAAGGTTTTAGCTATTCGTTTGAATGTCTGACTGCCATCTTGATCAGGTAAGGTTTGACCCAGTCCATCAGGTCCTGGATAATACTAGATGAGCTTCTGATTTGATCCACTGTATCAACACTACTAGACTGCCTTCCCTGCTCATGGCCTTAAATGCTGAAAAGACAGTTGATTGCGTTAACTGGTCCTTCATGCCCCGGGTCCTTGCATCCTTTGGTTTTAGTGGCAAGTTCTCTGCCCTCTATAGTAACTCATCAGCAATTGAGTCCAGTCAGAACTTTTTAACCTTCTAAAGGAACACTTCAGGGCTGCCCCCTCTCCTACCTAATTTTTGCTCTTCTAATGGAGTGCCTTTGCGGTCTATATGATTCTTCATCCGAGTATCTCTAGGATTATGGTCGGATCTAGTGACTGTTTCTCAGCCCCTGACATCTCTGCCCAATGTCTTTCATGAACTTCATCTGTATGGTTCCTTCTCTAATTTCAAAATTCACCCTAACAAAATTGAGATACTTGGTATCTTCCTTTCCTCTTTGACCAAATGTCTTCTATCCCTTAATTTTCCTGTTAGCTGACAGTCCTCTTGACTTAAATATTTGGGTATCATTGTAACCAAACATTTTACCTCTCTTTATAAAATTAGCAAGCTATAGTTATATCCTGGATTGGTCACATAATGGCCATGAAAATTAACGTGTTTCCCACTTTTGCCTCTTTTGAAGATCATTATCCTTTGCCCGACTTCCCATTTCATTCGTTTTTTTTCTCCAAATTAGGCACTTCTACCATTCCCATCTCTCCTAGCTTTCCTCTAGACCCCTCTCTCTTTTTGAGTCCAGCTGTAGCTTGAACTACAAGTCTAAAGGCATTGCTTCCCTTCTGTATCACTTTATACGTGTTCATTCTTCCCCCTCATCTGTATGAGAAACATTGGGAGAGGGATCTGGATGAGTCTCTAGATTAGGGGTGGGCAAAATACGGCCCGCGGGCCGGATGCGGCCCGCACACCGATCCTGCCCGGCCCACTGCCTCCCACCAGCGAGCAAAGACAAGCGGCCCGACCGGCTGAGCTGCTTGTCATTGCTCTGCACTGCAGTACCTCCAAGCTGCCAGCGGCGCCTCTCTCCCCTGCTGCTCCTGCTGCTGCGTTGTAGCAGCCTCCTCCAGAGTCCCCAGTGACAACGGCTGTGTTCAGCCGACAAGGGGGCGGGGCTACGTGCCAATGAGGAGGCGGGGCTACACGGGGCCTCAGGGGACGGAGCTACACGGGACAAGAGCCAGACTGCTACAGATCCATCCTTCCTGCAACTGCCAGCCAGATCAGTAAGTTAATGGGAAAAGTGAAAGAAAGTGTGTGTGAGTGATAGTGTGCGTATATTTGTGTGTGCGGGCAGTGGCGTCAGACTGTTTTTAGGTTTGGGGGAGAGATCTTTAGCTCTCGCTGTACCAACCCCTCCCGTGTTCTGTCACCATGTCACCCCCATGTTCTGTCACTATGTCACCCCCCCGTCACCCCCTGTGTATTGTCACTATGTCACCCCCCCCGTGTTCTGTCACTATGTCACACCCCCCGTGTTCTGTCACTATGTCACACCCCCGTGTTCTGTCACTATGTCACCACCCCGTGTTCTGTCTCTATGTCACACCCCCCCGTGTTCTGTCACTATGTCACACCCCCCGTGTTCTGTCACTATGTCACACCCCCGTGTTCTGTCACTATGCCACACCTCCGTGTTCTGTCACTATGTCACCCCCCCGTGTTCTGTCACTATGTCACACACCCCCCGTGTTCTGTCACTATGTCACACCCCCCGTGTTCTGTCACTATGTCACACCCCCCGTGTTCTGTCACTGTGTCACCCCCCCATGTTCTGTCACTGTGTCACCTCCCCGTGTTTTGTCACTGTGTCACCTCCCCGTGTTCTGTCACTGTGTCACACCCCCCGTGTTCTGTCACTGTGTCACCTCCCCGTGTTCTGTCACTGTGTCACCTCCCCGTGTTCTGTCACTGTGTCACCCCCCCCGAGTTCTGTCACTGTGTCACACCCCCCGTGTTCTGTCACTGTGTCACCTCCCCGTGTTCTGTCACTGTGTCACCTCCCCGTGTTCTATCACTGTGTCACCTCCCCGTGTTCTGTCGCTGTCAACCCCACCATGTTCTGTCACCATGTCACACCCCCCGTGTTCTGTCACGGTCACCCCCACCGTGTTCTGTCACCCCCCCTCCCCGTGTTCTTTCACTGTGTCACCCCCCCCGTGTTCTGTCACTGTGTCACACATCCGTGTTCTGTCACTGTCACCCCCACCGTGTTCTGTCACTGTCACCCCCCTCCCCGTGTTGTCACCGTGACACCCCCACCATGTTCTGTCACTGTCATCCCCCCTCCCCATGTTCTTTCACTGTGTCACACCCCCCGTGTTCTTTCACTGTGTCACACCCCCCGTGTTCTGTCACCGTGTCACACATCCGTGTTCTGTCACTGTCACCCCCCCTCCCCGTGTTCTGTCACTGTGTCACCCCCACCGTGTTCTGTCACCGTGTCACACACCCGTGTTCTGTCACTGTCACCCCCCCTCCCCGTGTTCTGTCACTGTGTCACCCCCACCGTGTTCTGTCACCGTGTCACACAACCGTGTTCTGTCACTGTCACCCCCCCTCCCCATGTTCTGTCACCGTGTCACACCCCCCATGTTCTGTCACCGTGTCAGCCCCACCGTGTTCTATCACTGTGTCACACCCACCGTGTTCTGTCACCCCCACCGTGTTCTGTCACCGTGTCACACCTTTCCCCAGGGGCCATAAGACACTGGATAATTTGCTTGCTGCACAATAATTATCCTAAATAGACTGTTAATGTGTAAAAAGGCTCTCTACCTGCCGTAATGTGTGTAAAAGGGGCTCTACCTGGTGTAATGTGTGTAAGTGGCGCTGTGTGGCGCAATTTGAATAATGGAGACTATTGTGCAGCCTAATATGAATCTGTATTATTTTTTGCCCACACCCCTTCCACATGAAGCCACGTCCCTATATTTTTGGCAAGTGGGGTGAGCTGCTATTTTGTATGTGGCCCTCGGATACTGACAGGAAATGTCAAGTGGCCCCTCAGCTGAAATAATTGCCCACCCCTGCTCTAGATGCTGAGTATTTGTCAGACATATGATCTGGTGCTGCTAAGTCCTTGATCTGTGTTGGCATCAAGGAGGACACTTATAAATTACTATTTTATTGGCACTTAGTGTCCACTCAATTATATAATATGTTTCCCTTTGTCTCTCCTGTTTGATAGAGGGTGTACTCTGATACATTTGGTGGACTTGTCCTGTCCTGCATGATTTGGGTGGAGGTTCACTCTCTCCTTACTTCCCTGTTGGGCTCCACAGTCCCTTTCCTCCCCAAACATCTTCTGCCTCCACTACAATCCCATGATCTTTCCACTTTAACAGGCTTACCAGATATGTTCTCAGAGCTGACAATAGCATCCCTTCAGAAGTCTAAACACCCGCCCACTATTCTGCCCTCCCCCAAAAGGACTGGCTTGTTTATAAAATGGAGTGCATGACCAGTATTCTAAGAGGGTCCTCGTGTTCATTCTTTAAAGTGTGGGTCCCATTGTCTTCCCATCTTGGTGCCCCAGCCTTCTCCCTTTAATGTGCATCTTGCATCTCAGGTCCTCATTACCCCCTTACAGTATGTCCCACTTCTTCTATGTGCACTGCTGTTACTGCTGTTACTCCCAGGTTACCATCACTTCTCCTCCTTTTCCCCTCTTTTATTAAGTTGCAAATTTCTTTGCCTGCATTGTACATGCTTGGTATTCACAGAAATTTTACTTAAAAAAAAAATGGGCAAATAAATATTTTAATTAATAAAAAGACACAATAACAGTTTTGAAATACATTTAAATTGAATAAAAGGAAATTGTTCACGTTTTTATCACTCACACACACACACACACACACACACACACACACGTTTCTTTTCTTTTTTTTATTGATTGTAGTCCAAATTGGAAACCAAAAAATAGAAAAATGCCAATTAAAAAAGGTCTGACACAGAATGTGTGATTGCATGTCATGTGTCTCCTCCATCTTCTACACACTGGTTCTCTTCTGTTCTATATGCACTAGTCCCGAGACTCTGTCTCACTGATCTATTCATATATGTTTTGATCAATATATACAATCAACTTTTATTTCTGACTGACCATGATACATGATGCAATTGATAGATCTTCTGTCCTGAGAGCCTCATAAATATGTGTTTATAGTTACAGTACAGCAGCACTTGTATGTGCGTGGAGTGATTTACCTGCACCTATACATCACACCAGCAAATCACCTATTGATATTTTTTTAATTAGGAAACATGACATATGCGACTGCAGTTTCATTGATTCTCTTTGTTCCACACAGATGGAGCATGAACTGTACACTTACAGTATGAACCATATACTTTGTTTTGAAAACTTGAAAAAAGAAAGTTGTTGCAATTTAAAGCATGGTAGAGTCTACACCAGCATCAATGGAGCATTTGCAAACAAGAAGTCACAGTTGGATTGCTAATGCTGGGGAACGTACGTCATCTTATTTTGTACCTGCCAGGACCATATTAACAGCAGTGTAGGCCCCTGGGCAAAACAATGTACTGAGGCCCCTACCCATCCTCCTGCAGTAGGGGTGGGGGATGCTATCGGCGGCAGCTATGATGTCCCACACGCGGTAGGGGGTGTTCTATCTTCCGCTCAGCATGTTGGACCTGCAGCAGTAATTTCTGCTAATTACTGCTTTACTGCACAGATGGTGGAAGATGGTGCAGGATGAAGAACACTAAACTGTAGAAGGGTGCAGTGGGCTGAATGAAGGCTCCCAAGTGCATGACTTCCAGGGTAGTAGGGGTGTTTAATATGCAGGGGAGGGGAGGATAGTGGAGTGGGCTAAATATTCATCATTTTCTGGTGGGAGTTTAGGTTGCTTGACTTCCAATATCTCCAGTTCATGGAAATAGATTTCCTAGCTTTCAATTGAATAAACATCTAGATAGTCCCACCTTTCAGGAAATACTGGTGACTTGGGGATCAGAGTTCAAGAGACAGAGCAATCCACGGACAAAAATATAAAACTGCATATCAGATGTGTGGAGCTGGAGCAGGGACCAGCTGCTGGAAGGCTGATGTCTCTGGTTATGGACATAGTAGAGATTGGCTTCCAATGTACACTGAAAGGGGAGAGTCTCAGCTTTTAGAGCATACCCTCAGACAAACTCTAAGTCAGACACAACCCGAGATACCTGGCTGGGAAGAGCAATTAACAGACAGATTGGGACCACTACTTTGAAGTCGGATATCTCCGGTTTACCCCTGGTAAAAGGGGACCCTCAGCTATCAGCCTAGGGCCCTTATACACTTGGGGCCCTTGGGCAAATTACCATTTATACGAAAAGACGACCCTGGTACCTGCCCCTGACCACCTGCAAATAATATGACTTTCTTAGCAGGTTACTACCCTACTTTGTATTAATAACCACAAAGTAGTTTAGTGACACTACCAAATATGG
Source organism: Pseudophryne corroboree (assembly GCF_028390025.1). Lineage (NCBI taxonomy): Eukaryota > Metazoa > Chordata > Amphibia > Anura > Myobatrachidae > Pseudophryne > Pseudophryne corroboree. Next base: position 180,954,851 of record NC_086444.1, on the reverse strand, counting down.
ACACCTTGCTTTCCCTAATGGTCACTAGTGAAAACATTCAATATTACAGGGTCCAACTCTGATTGCTTTGGCACAATACATGAGTAATATCTTTAGCCCATGTTCTGTTTATAACTATACTTTGTTTTGAATACTTCAACCATTTCTATTCCATGTACATATTTTAGCCTTGACCAGTGATGTAACTTCTGGAGGCAATAGAGGTGTTCTTGGAGGTGGCACCGAGTCTGGGGTAGAGCCCCAGTGTGGAGAATCTCCTAATATCCCGCCCGGCGTTCTTCCTTCCCGATGATGGGTTTGAAGTTCTGCATTTGTCCTGCTGTAGATGTAATACTCACATTACATGACTGTTATATGGAACAGTATCAAGTACTGTTGTAAATTCAGGTACACTTTATTACATCAGTAGCACTACAGAGATAAATGTTGGCCATACACCTAAAGATTTATTGTCTGATCTGGCTGGTTGGGACAAAAATCTGGTAATGGATGGGAGCAAACTACAATTGACCATTTGCTCCCAAACACTAAACAACAGACAAAAATGGTCAATCAGACATATTGGTTAAATCCATTTGATTTAACCAATTTGTTTGAATGATCGTTTTTGTCAGTTTTCCAGCATTTTGGAGCAAATGGTCAATTGTCATTTGCTCCCATAAATTACCAGATTTTCGTTCCAACCAGCCAGATCGGATAATAAAAATCTTTAGGTGTATGGGCAGCTTAATTCTCACAACATGAAACATATTTAATAGGTATTGTCATGATCCTAGGCATGGCGATACCCTAGATATGCCAATCTGCGAATCCCTGCCACATGACACCATTGCTGGATACCTGAGCTTGTGCTTTAATTTCAACACGGTCACTGCCACCAGCCAAAGTATAAACGTTTAGGGTATGACCCAAGGCAAACCTATGGCTTTTGCCCACACCCAGAATTATTACTATTTTGGTAATGCCTCTTTCAGAGAGTTGGGTTCGATACACACCAGAAAACAGGAGCTGAAACTGATTATTTAATTTAAGTAAAATCCTTCAAAGCTTATGTTACAGAAAAAAGAAAGTTACAAGAATATAATGATAAAAAGTCAAAGTCACATCAGAAAAGACAATTTCCAGAAAAATAAAAATAGGGAGATAAAAACACACCAATCCTAGCACATACAGAGTGGAACAATGGGATGCTTCTCCTGACTCACCTCTTTGATAATGCCCACTTTGCAGCCTGTGTATCTTCTATTTAAAACTCAGGTTGCCCGTTCACCCCCTCCCCCTGGAGAGTTTGTTTTTAACCCTTCCAAAGCCAGAGAAGGTATTGAGTGTCAGCTCATACTGGGCTTCCCAGCCACTCGCTCAGAAGCGAATGGCCTTATCTTCTTCTCCTTTGAAGCTCTGGCCATGGTTCTTGTAAACAGATTGCTAGTTCTGAGAGGACACAGACCAGGAATGGCTTAACACCTTTCTGGCCCTAGCTCTGGTTCTGGGGTAATTACTTGCTCTTGTCATGAGGAATTTCACACCTAAGCAGTCAGTATGTCTCTGAGTTCTGTTGCTATAAGGAAATGCAAGCAGACCAATCAAGCTGCTACCATTTGACATGCAAAGACAGTTATCATATACTGGTACATTGATACATTGATCAGAATATTGATGTCACTGACCTAGTTTGGGGGTGTTGTGAACTCGGGGGTTCTCCCGAAGGTAGGGGAGAGGAACTACAGTTGGGTCGGAACAGGGATGGCTTGATATAGGTCTTCCTCATACAGGACTCTGACAGAAAAGCTTGGTGAAAATATTAAAGGACTTTATTGCAGGAAGGGAGCAACACAATGTCACATAACAGAGAAGGAGTGTATGGAGAAATGCCCAGGAAGTACTTGTGAGTGACGGTAAAAGATACTGGTGACTGAAGAACTTGAGAGCGGTGGTTAAAAGACACTGATGAGTTGAAGAACTTGAGAGCGGTGGTTAAGACTCTGATAATTTGAAGAACTTGAGAGCTGTGATTAAAGACACTGATGATTTGAAGAACTTGAGAGCGGTGGTTAAAGACACTGATGATTTGAAGAAATTGAGAGCGGTGGTGAAAGACACTGATGATTTGAAGAACTTGAGAGCGGTGGTGAAAGACACTGATGATTTGAAGAACTTGAGAGCGGTGGTTAAAGACACTGATGATTTAAAGAACTTGAGAGTGGTGGTGAAAGACACTGATGATTTGAAGAACTTGAGAGTGAGGGTTAAAGACACTGAAGACTTGTATACCTTGAGAGCGGTGGTTAAAGACACTGAGGCCTTGTATAACTTGAGAGCGAGGGTTAAAGACACTGAGTACTTGTATAACTTGAGAGCGACATTTAACCTGCAGCCCACACTGACTCCAAGAAGCACTGGTGACTAGCGCGCAGTGGAACCCAGCAGCAGCTGGGAACGCTGGAAGCTGTGCAACAACTGACACCTGGAAATGCCGGAGACACTGGGGTATGCTGCAGAGAGATCCGCCGAGGACAGAAGCACTGGCATCCACTTCAGGGGAAAAGACGATACTCAGGCGCCGAGGCTCTGCCCGGCGTCTGCTTTTGAATCTCCCGCCTCCGCTGGATTGGCGGAACAGTCTGATGACGTCACCTGCTCCCCACCCACGTGATGCCGGGTGTCATAGCGGCGCCCCTGCCCCGGAAAACCGCCGGGAGCCGCGATAGCCAGGCGCCGGAGCCCGTGGACCAATGAAGGCGGAGGCCGCAACACACACCAGCAGGCACGCAGGGGTAAGCGCGGTGAACGCCGCCTATGGCGTGTGACAGTACCCCCTCCTCCAGGAGTGGCCTTCGGACATTTTCCAGGTTTTGTTGGATGTCTGGAATGAAAAATCCACACCAGTCGGGGAGCCATAACTTCAGTAGCCTTGACCCAGCTCCTCTCCTCGGGGCCAAAACCTTTCCACTCCACCAAATACTGTAGATTCTTGTGAAGATAACGAGAGTCAAGAATAGCTTTGATTTCAAAGTCCGTTCCAGCTTCAGACTCTGCAGAGGTTGGCCTTGGGGATTTTGAATGGAACCGGTTTAAAATAAGGGGGCAAAGGAGAGAAACATGAAAGGAGTTTGGTATCCGGAGGTGGGAAGGCAATCCCAATTTGCAGACAACCGGATTCAGGACTTGTAACACGGGGTAAGGACCAATAAACTTTGGGGCGAACTTCATAGTGGGCACCCTTAACTGGAGGTTGCGGGTGGAAAACCATACCCTGTCACCAACCTTGTATTGGGGAGCTGCTTGTCGCTTCCTATCCGCAAAGAACTTATAGCGGCCGGAAACTCTCTTGAGATTAGCAGGAGCTCGACTCCAAATTTGGCTGAAGTGCCGAAGAGTAGAGGCTGCAGCAGGAACCTCCTCCGGAGGACAAATGGGCAATTCAGGAACTTGAGGATGGAACCCATAATTAATGAAAAATGGGGACTCACCAGTCGAAGAGTGGTACAGATGATTATGGGCAAACTCGGCCCATGGCAACAGTTCCACCCAAACATCTTGCGAAGGAGAAAGATAAACACGGAGAAAAGTCTCTAAATCTTGATTGACGCGTTCAGTTTGCCCATTGGTTTGTGGATGGTAAGCAGATGAAAACTTGAGTTTTGGCCCTCATTCCGAGTTGTTCGCTCGGTATTTTTCATCGCATCGCAGTGAAAATCCGCTTAGTACGCATGCGCAATGTTCGCACTGCGACTGCGCCAAGTAACTTTACTATGAAGATAGTATTTTTACTCACGGCTTTTTCTTCGCTCCGGCGATCGTAATGTGATTGACAGGAAATGGGTGTTACTGGGCGGAAACACGGCGTTTCAGGGGCGTGTGGCTGAAAACGCTACCGTTTCCGGAAAAAACGCAGGAGTGGCCGGGGAAACGGTGGGAGTGCCTGGGCGAACGCTGGGTGTGTTTGTGACGTCAACCAGGAACGACAAGCACTGAACTGATCGCACAGGCAGAGTAAGTCTGGAGCTACTCTGAAACTGCTAAGTAGTTAGTAATCGCAATATTGCGAATACATCGGTCGCAATTTTAAGAAGCTAAGATTCACTCCCAGTAGGCGGCGGCTTAGCGTGTGTAACTCTGCTAAATTCGCCTTGCGACCGATCAACTCGGAATGAGGGCCTTTATTTGTAAGGCCGTACAGAGAGCTCTCCAGAATCTTGCAGTGAATTGTACCCCCCGGTCAGAGACAATTTCCTGAGGTAAGCCGTGCAGGCGGAAATGTTCTCGGATAAATAACAAAGACAACTTGGGAGCTGATGGTAACCCAGTCAAAGGTACAAAATGTGCCATCTTAGAGAAACGGTCGATAATTACCCAGACAGTATTGTGACCCTTGGAGAGGGGCAATTCGGTGACAAAGTCCATAGAGATATGGGTCCAAGGCCTCTGGGGAATGGACAGTGGATGCAATAACCCCGCAGGAGGCAAACGAGGAATTTTGTGCTGAGCACACTGAGGACATGAGTTGACATAATCTTGAATATCCTTCTTCATAGTGTCCCACCAGTAGGACCTTCGTAGAAACTCCCACATCTTTTGAACTCTAGGATGACAGGAAAACTTGGAAACATGAGCCCACTGCAACAACCTTGGTCGAAATTTAGCTGGCACAGACATTCTTCCAGGAGGAGGACCCAAAGCGGTGGGAGCCGCTGACATAGAAACTGGACTGAGAATCAAAGCCTTCTCAACGGAATTCTCCTCATCTGAAGCTGTTAAGGAACGGGATAAAGCATCAGCCTTGGTGTTAAAAGTCCCAGCCCGGTACTTAATAACAAACGAAAACCGGGTAAAGAAGAGCGCCCATCTAGCTTGACGGGGATTCAAGCACTGGGCCGTCTTGAGGTACAGCAAATTCTTATGATCAGTGAAAATTGTAATTAGGTGTTTAGCACCTTCCAAAAGATATCTCCATTCCTCCAAGGCAGATTTTATTGCCGAAAGCTCTTTGTCTCCAATGGTATAATTCTGTTCTGCAGGAGAGAATTTGCGAGAATGGAAACCACATGGATGTAACTTCCCATCTGGAGCGTACTGCGAAAGCACGGCACCTATGCCTACCGAGGAAGCATCAACCTCCAAGAAGAATGGTTTTGAAAAATTTGGTTGTTGAAGGACTGGAGCGGACATAAAGGCTGCCTTTAACTGAGCGAATGCTGCTACAGCTTTGGAGGACCAATGACTTGGGTCAGAACCCTTCTTGGTTAGGGCAGTAATGGGTGCCATGATGGTAGAAAATCCCTTTATGAATTTCCGGTAGTAATTTGCAAAGCCCAGAAATCATTGTACCGCTTTCAAGGAAAGAGGCTGAGTCCAGTCCCGGATGGCAGTGAGTTTCTCTGGATCCATACGAAGCTCCATGCCCGAAATTATGTAACCAAGAAATGGAATAGAAGGAACCTCAAAAGTACACTTGGAAATCTTCCCATAAAGATGATTCTCTCGTAATCGAAGAAGTACCTCTTTGACCTGTATTCTGTGCTCTGTGAGATTTTTAGAAAATATCAGAATGTCATCCAAATATACCACTACACTTGGGTATAGCATATCCCGAAAGACTTCGTTAATGAATCCCTGGAAGACGGCAGGGGCGTTGCTGAGGCCAAACGACATTACCAGATACTCGTAATGCCCGTCCCTGGTATTGAAGGCCGTCTTCCATTCGTCCCCCTGTCGGATACGTATCAAATTATAAGCTCCCCTTAAATCAAGCTTGGTGAAAACTCGGGCTCCGCGAACTCTATCAAAAAGCTCCGTAATGAGCGGCAAAGGATACTTGTTCTTAATGGTGACATCATTTAGACCACGATAGTCAATACATGGTCTCAGCCCTCCGTCCTTCTTCTTCACAAAAAAGAAACCCGCCCCCGCCGGAGAGGTAAAGGGGCGGATGAATCCTTTCTGTAGATTAGACTTGATATAGTCCGACATAGCTTGGGTATCGGGCAATGATAAGGGATAAGTGCGACCCCGAGTTGGCATTTTCCCCGGAATGAGCTCAATGGGGCAGTCCCAGGGTCTATGCGGTGGTAGCTGATCGGCCGCTTGCTCCGAGAACACGTCAGAAAACTCCCGATAGGCCTCCGGAATGAGCCCTTCATCTGACTTGGAAGATACATGGAGTGGATAGACTGGGGTGAGACAATTTGAATGATAAAAAGAACTCCAAGATGTTATTTGTGTCGAACTCCAGTCTACGTGAGGGTTGTGAAGTTTAAGCCAAGGAAGGCCAAGAACCAGATCGTGGGGCATCTCCCGAATCACTAGGAACTCTAGGTGTTCTTGATGCAGAGCTCCCACTTGCAGTTTGATTGGTACTGTACAACTTGAAATCAGATCGTTAGAAATTTGGGTACCATTGATAGCAGTCAACGTAATAGGTCATTCGACCGACCGTAGCTGACAACCCAGATCCTGGGCACAGGAAAGGGAAATAAAATTCCCTGCAGACCCTGAGTCCAGCTGAGCCTTAACGGGTTTGGCTATTGACTCGGAGAACAAAGACACAGAGAGTAAACAGTCCACTGGCGGAGAAGGTTTAGAAGAAACTCCTAGCGCGACTCCTCCGGAACAAGCTAGGACTGCCCGTTTCCCGGGCGAGACTTGCAAAACTTGAGAAAGTGATCCGCGGCTCCACAGTAGAGGCAGAGTCTACCCTCACGACGACGCTGACGTTCTTCTGGGGACAGCCGGGATCGATTAATCTGCATGGGTTCATCAGGACTTGGAATAATCGTTTGCTTAGACGGAAGAGATCGGACCCTTGATCGATCTGACCGACTACGTTCGCCACCTCGTTCTTGCATGCAAAGATCTACCTTTACACAGAGCGAGATCAACTGTTCTAAAGAATCCGGCAAATCTCTAGTGACCAACTCGTCATTTAGACGATCGGAGAGCCCGTTCCAAAAGGCAGCCCGAAGGACATCATTATATCAGCGCAGTTCTGAGGCTATGGTCTGAAAATTAATCACATACTGTCCCACTGAACGAGAGCCTTGTCGGATACGAAGCAAGTCTGCAGAGGCAGCGGTCGTCCTGCCGGGCTCATCAAAGATCCTCCGGAATGACGTAATGAAATTGGTGTAACTAGAAACCAATGGATCAGATCGCTCCCATAACGGAGACACCCAATCCAACGATGAACCCTCGAGCAAAGAAATAATGTATGCCACCTTGGACCGATCAGTAGGGAAGTTATGTGAAAGCAGTTCAAAATGTACCTCGCACTGATTGAGAAAACCACGGCAATTCTTTGGATTCCCATTATAGCGAGAAGGAGTAGGGAGCTGAAGGCGTGACCTGGTTCCAGAGGAGGATGGAATATTACTAGAGACAACCACTGGAGCGGGTACTGGAGCTGTGGCCGGTACTACTGAGGCCAGAGAAGTCTGAATTTGATCCAGCCGACCAGATAATTCCTGGAGATAATGCATCACCTGGCCCTGTGCTGCTTCCTGACTTTGTACTCGAGAAATCAAGTCCTGGATGGTACTTGCCTCTGGGCTCCGATCCCCCGGGTCCATGAGGCCTGAGTATACTCTCACTGACCTAGGTTGGGGGTGTTGTGAACTCCGGGGTTTTCCCGAAGGTAGGGGAGAGGAACCACAGTTGGGTCGGAACAGGGATGGCTTGATATAGATCTTCCTCATACAGGACTCTGACAGAAAAGCTTGGTGAAAATATTAAAGGACTTTATTGCAGGAAGGGAGCAACACAATGTCACATAACAGAGAAGGAGTGTATGGAGAAATGTCCAGGAAGTACTTGTGAGTGACGGTAAAAGATACTGGTGACTGAAGAACTTGAGAGCGGTGGTTAAAAGACACTGATGAGTTGAAGAACTTGAGAGCGGTGGTAAAGACTCTGATAATTTGAAGAACTTGAGAGCGGTGATTAAAGACACTGATGATTTGAAGAACTTGAGAGCGGTGGTTAAAGACACTGATGATTTGAAGAACTTGAGAGCGGTGGTTAAAGACACTGATGATTTGAAGAACTTGAGAGCGGTGGTGAAAGACACTGATGATTTGAAGAACTTGAGAGCGGTGGTGAAAGACACTGATGATTTGAAGAACTTGAGAGCGGTGGTTAAAGACACTGATGATTTGAAGAACTTGAGAGCGGTGGTGAAAGACACTGATGATTTGAAGAACTTGAGAGCGAGGGTTAAAGACACTGAGGCCTTGTATAACTTGAGAGCGAGGGTAAAAGACACTGAGTACTTGTATAACTTGAGAGCGACGTTTAACCTGCAGCCTACGCTGACTCCAAGAAGCACTGGTGACTAGAGCGCAGTGGAACCCAGCAGCGGCTGGGAACGCTGGAAGCTGTGCAACAACTGACACCAGGAAATGCCGGAGACACTGGGGTATGCTGCAGAGAGATCCGCCGAGGACAGAAGCACTGGCATCCACTTCAGGGGAAAAGACGATACTCAGGCGCCGAGGCGCTGCCCGGCGTCTGCCTTTGAATCTCCCGCCTCCGCTGGATTGGCGGAACAGTCTGATGACGTCACCTGCTCCCCGCCCACGTGATGCCGGGTGTCATGGCGGCGCCCCTGCCCCGGAGAACCGCCGGGAGCCACGCCAGCCAGGCACCGGAGCCCGTGGACCAACGAAGGCGGAGGCCGCAACACAGACCAGCAGGCACGCAGGGGTAAGCGCGGTGAACGCCGCCTATGGCGTGTGACAATTGATATCACATACATTGATTTTAGCAGGCCTATTTCTACTTGAAATAGCCTGGATTATGACAGGTATGACAAGTAATTTATTAAACAGTGTTACTGAATATTTTTGTAGGATGTATTTTAGAATCACATCCCTCAGAAGCCCCTCAATTACCCATGACTGAAGTCAAGTTTACAGATCTAAAAATGTATTTAGAATAATTTTGGAACCACATCTTTCTATCAATATAGTGGCAATGGCGTGGTTATAAGGGTGGATGCCATCTGAAGTTGTGTTTTATCTATACAACTACACATTCATTTGTAACATTTAATGGTGTGCACTAGAGAAGTGCGGCTGGCACTTTTTGTGTTTTGGTTTTGGCAGAGCCGGCCCTAGCCAATTTGATGCCCTAGGCAAAATTGTGGCTGGTGCCCACTAGCACCGCCGCTAGTTCTGCATCTGACCAGGCAACACTCAGGCAGTGGGGCCCACCGGCGGAATACCCTGTATCCCTGTTGGCTAGTTCAACCCTGCATAATGCCCCACAGCAGCGGCGTCACAAGGCGGGTGCAGGGGGTGCGTCCCACAACCGGTTGTGACACCTGGAGGGGGTTGACACCAAAAGTCAGCTCCTCCGCAGTGACAGGAGCCAGGTGCTGCAGTGAGAAAGTCTCCTACAAGCACCTGTCATAGAAGAGGAGCCGACAGCGCACGGAGACTGTCTCTGGGGGAAGCCCAGCATCTCCGGAGATGCTGGGCACACCCCCGGAGTGACAATTCCGGGATCCCGCGAAGCCACGCCCCCTAAGTGTAAGACCACGCCCTCTTTTGCCTCGATTGTAGCAGGAGACCAGGGGTGCGCACCGGGTGTCACCACACCCGGTGACGCCTCTGCCCCACAGTAATGCCCATAATACACATAATTCCACACAACAATGCACCTTACACATATGAACCACATTAGTAATGCTAGTAGCTTTTTAAAAAATTTTTTTTATAAAACTTACTTTTGCTTGCTGGTGTGCTTGCAGTCAGTGTGTGCGCCCATGCAGCTCCCTAGATCCGTGACTGTGAGATTGGGGTGGCAGGATGGGTGAGTGCTTGCGCTCACACCCATTAAAGGGGCACCCGTACAAGGGATGTAACCTCACAGGGTATGCTGTCCTTTGCAAGCCTCACCCTTTATTTTAGCTTGCTGGTTGGACACAGATGGCAGCAAAGTCCAGATACTGCCACACTTGGTGGTTATACACAAAGGGGGTCATTCCGAGTTGTTCGCTCGCAAGCTGCTTTTAGCAGCTTTGCACACGCTAAGCCGCCGCCTACTAGGAGTGAATCTTAGCTTCTTAAAATTGCGAACGAAAGATTCGCAATGTTGCGATAAGACATCTCTGTGCAGTTTCTGAGTAACTCGAGACTTACTCGGCATCTGCGATCAGTTCAGTGCTTGTCGTTCCTGGTTTGACGTCACAAACACACCCAGCGTTCGCCCAGACACTCCTCCGTTTCTCCAGCCACTCCCACGTTTTTCCCAGAAACGGTAGCGTTTTTTCACACACACCCATAAAACGGCCAGTTTCCGCCCAGAAACACCCACTTCCTGTCAGTCACATTACGATCACCAGAACGAAGAAAAAGCCGTGAGTAAAATTCCTAACTGCATAGCAAATTTACTTGGCGCAGTCGCAGTGCGAACATTGCGCATGCGCACTAAGCGGAAAATCGCTGCGATGCGAAGAAATTTACCGAGCGAACAACTCGGAATGACCCCCAAAGACCAGTATCAAACATGTAGCAACATGCCCTTTATTTTACACTGTGGGAGCAATATGCTCTGCCCTCCAGTCTGACGCATCTGAAAGTCACGCTGCACTGACCTTTCATATAGAAATAGCGCAACGCAACTTACTGACCACGTTACAGTACTGGATGGCAGGGGAATTTTACGGCATGAACTGACTGAGAAATAAAGTGTGGGGAGAACACTGCCCATGTTATATCCCTGCAGACACCTAGGATTTGCACAGGGATAAGGGACACAGGATAGCAGGGTCCCCCTCCCCCCATGTGCACAAGCAGTATAGGTGATGTCAGATTTATGTGGAGCAGTTTTCCACTATACACATTTGATATCATAAGGAGCCATCCACTAATAACCTTACTCATACCCCTTTTCCACTACTGTAGCACGGGTCGCAGCCGTGTCGCCTGACACGGCGGCAACCCGTGCTACAGCCCCCTAAAGACAGCGCTCACCAACCCGGCAATTGCCAGGTTGGTGATGTGGCTAGTGACGTGGCAGGGGCGGTGCTGGGAGATCACATGATCTCCCAGCGTCGCCCTCCCATACACCGTTCACTCTAGACAGCTAGCCGGGTTGAACACGTGTTCAACCCGGCTAGCTACCAGGGTAGGTTTCCCGGATCACTTGATCTGGGAATTTGCCGGGGGACCCTTTTCCACTAGGGAAAAACACGGGTAAATGCGCGCCCCCCCGCGCATTTACCCATGTTTCTAAGAGCTAGTGGAAAAGGCGTAATAGTCAGTGAAAATGTCACAGGTCCAGGAATTGCAGTTACTGGGCTTCTGCTGTCTAAGGTCACACAAGTTAGGGGCATTCAAGCATGTCGGAGGGAGTTCATGGGACAGTGTGCTGTATGCATTCTATTTGATAAATGTAAACAGCAGTGTATACATGTACTCAATGAATGCATTTAGAAAGTAACATATAATTTGTAGACTGTCCCTCCCAGCATGAGATGCTGCAGGGACATGCTTGGATGCCTCTAGACATGCTTGGATGCCCTAGGCAAATGCCTAGCCTATCTATAGCTAAGGCCGCTCTGGGTTTTGGTTCTAATTCCACTTTCGTGTTTTGGTTTTGGCTTTGGCTTGGTTTTGCCAAAACCAACCTTTCATGTTTTGGTTTTGGATCTGGATAATTTTTGAAAAAAATATAAAAACAGCTAAAATCACAGAATTTGGGGGTAGTTTTGCTCCTATGGTATTATTAACCTCAATAACATGAATTTCCACTCAGTGGCAGACAGGAGGGCAGATATCAAAAAAAGGCTCCAAACAGCATATGATGCAAAGAAGAAAAAAAAGTGCACCGAGGTTGCTGTATGACTAAGCTAAGCGACCCAACCACCTGGCCCATCTAGTAGTGTCACGCAGTGGCTGAATGTTGAGAGTGGGCCGCAATTGTTCGGTCCACTGACAGCATCTCCAGCACGCCCCTGTAATTTTTTTAAAAAAAATCTGCAATTGGTGGATTATATACGGCAGTACCCCAGGACTAATACAGCAGTACCCCTGAACTCATATGGCAGTGTCAAACAGGATTGCACTTTTCAAAAACTAGGCCCCAAACAGCACCTCATGCAAAGATGTTGAAGAGCCAAGCAACACAAAAATTCCCACTGGAATTATACGTCCAAATCACTGGAATTAAATGGCAAAATCACTGGAATTATACGTCCAAATCACTGGAATTAAATGGCAGTACCACTGGACATATACGGAAGTGTCAGACAGGATGGCACTTTAAAAAAATAGTCCCCAAACAGCACATGATGATAAGAAGAAAAAGAGGTGCAAGATGGAATTGTCCTTGGGCCCTCACACCCTTATGTTGTATAAACAGGACATGCACACTTTAACAAACCAATCATTTCAGCGACAGGGTCTGCCACATGACTGTGGCTGAAATGACTGGGTTGTTTGGGCCCCCACCAAAAAAAAAAAAGAAGCAATCAATCTCTCCTTGCACAAACTGGCTCTACAGAGGCAAGATGTCGGCCTCATCCTCCGATTCCTTACCCTTTTCAGTGTGTACAGCCTCCTCCTTGCAGAGTATTAATTTATCCTCACTGGAATCCACCATCACAGGTCCCTGTGTACTTTCTGGAGGCAATTGCTGGTAAAGGTTTTACCAGAGGAATTTATAATTCATTTTGATGAACATCATCTTCTCCACATTTTGTAGAAGTAACCTCCTACGCCGATTGCTGACAAGGTTACAGGCTGCACTAAACACTCTTTCGGACTACATACTGGAGGGGGACAACTTAGTTAAAATAAAGCCAGTTTGTGCTAGGGCATCCAAATTGCCTCTTTTTCCTGCCAGTATATGTACAGACTGTCTGACATGCCTACTTGGATGCTGTCACTCATATAGAATCATATGCAGTGACAGTAGACATGTCAGTAATTGTTGGCAGGTCCTTCAGTCCGGACCATATGTTAGCTTTCGCTCCTGACTGCCCTGCATCACCGCCAGCGGGTGAGCTAGGAAATCTTTTCCTTTTCCTTGCAGCCCCAGTGGCGGGAGAAATTGAAGGAGCTGTTGATGGGTCACGTTCCGCTTGAGTTGACAATTTACTCACCAGCAGGTCTTTGCACCTCTGCAGACTTGTGTCTGCCGGAAAGAGAGATACAACGTATGCTTTAAACCTAGTATCGAGCACGGTGGCCAAAATGTAGTGCTCTGATTTCAACAGATTGGCCACCCTTGAATCCTGGCAAAGCAAATGAAGGGCTCCATCCACAATTCCCACATACTTTGCGGAATCGCTCTGTCTTAGCTCCTCCTTCAATTTCTCCAGCTGCTTCTGCAAAAGCCTGATGAGGGGAATGACCTGACTCAAGCTGGCAGTGTCTGAACTGACTTCATGTGTGGCTAGTTCGAAGGGTTGGAGAACCTTGCACAAGACAGAAATCATTCTCCACTGCGCTTGAGTCAGGTGCATTCCCCCTCCTTTGCCTATATCGTAGGTGGATGTATTGGCTTTAATGGCCTTTTGCTACTCCTCCATCCTCTGAAGCATATAGAGTGTTGAATTCCACCTCGTTACCACTTCTTGCTTCAGTTGATGGCGGGGCAGGTTCAGGAGTGTTTGCTGTCGCTCCAGTCTTCGGCACGCGTTGGCAGAATGTCGAAAGTGGCCCGCAATTTTTCAGGCTACCGACAGCATCTCCTGTACACCCCTGTCCTTTTTTAAAAAATTCTGCACCACCAAATAATTGTATGTGCAAAACATGGGACATGCTGGAATTTGCCCAGATGTAATGCACACACAATATTGGTGGCGTTGTCCGATATCACAAATTCCCAGGAGAGTCTAATTGGGGTACGCCATTCTGCAATGATGTCCCTCAGTTTCCGTAAGAGGTTGTCAGCTGTGTTCCTCTTACGGAAAGATGTGATACTGCCTAGGAACGAGTTGGCGTTTGCGAGATGCTGTTACTGTTGCCGCTGCTGTTGCTGCTGAGGGAGGCCATACATCTACCCAGTGGGCTGTCACAGTCATATAGTCCTTAGTCTGCCCATGTCCGTGGTTAAGAGGACACTGGAAACAACCGCATTTTGTAGGACACTGGTGACTCTTTTTCTGACGTCTTTGTACATTCTCAGTATCGGCTGCCTAGTGAAGTGGAACCTAGATGGGATTTGGTAACGGGGACACAATACCTCCATCAATTGTCTAAATCCCACTGCACTAATGGTGGATACCGGACGTACGTCTAACACCAACATAAGTGTCAAGCCCTCAGTTATCCGCTTTGCAACAGGATGACTGCTGTCATATTTCAACTTCCTCACAAAAGACTGTTGTACAGTCAATTGCTTACTGGAAGTAGTACAAGAGGTCTTCCGACTTCCCCTCTGGGATGACGATCGACTCCCAGCAGCAACAACAGCAGCCGCGGCAGTAACAGCAGGCATACCACTCAAGGATCCTCCGGAGGAATCCCGGTTAGGAGAGGGCTCCTCAGTCTTGACAGTGACATGGCCTGCATGACTACTGATGTTCCTGACTGAGGAGGAAGTTGACGTTGAGGGAGTTGGTGGTGTGGCTTGCAGGAGCTTGGGTCCAGGAGGAAGAAGGGATTTAGGTGTCAGTGGACTGCTTACGCTCTTACCCAAAGTTTCACAACTTGACACTGACTTATGATGAATGCGCTGCAGGTGACGTATAAGGGAGGATGTTCCTAGGTGGTTAACATCCTTACCCCTACTTATTACAGATTGACATAGGCAACAGATGGCTTGACACTTGCTGTCCGGATTTGTGGAGAAATAATTCCACACCAAAGAGTTGACTTTTTTGGTATTTTGCCCAGGCATCACAATGGTTTTCTTCATCCCACGGACAACAGGTGTCTCCCCGGTGCCTGACTTAAACAAACCACATCACCATTAGAATCCTCATCGTCAACTTCCTCCTCAGCGCCAGCAACACCCATATCCTCATCCTGGTGTACTTCAACAGTGACATCTTCAATGTCAATATCAGGAACAGCACTGTGGGCGCTCCTTCCAGCACTTTCAGGGGGCATGCAAATGGTGGAAGGAGCCACCTCTTCCCATCCAGTGTTGGGAAGGTCAGGCATCGCAACCGCCGACACACTTGGACTCTCCTTGGGGATTTGTGATACCATCTCAGAACGCACAGTTCTTTTCTGTGCTTTTTCCAGCTTAACTCTTTTAATTTTTCTAGCGGGAGGATGAGGGCTTCCATCGTCATGAGAAGCTGAACCACTAGTCATGAACATAGGCCAGGGTCTTAGCCGTTCCTTGCCACTCCGTGTCGTCAATGGCATATTGGCAAGTTTACATTTCTCCTCAGACCATTTAAATTTCTTTTTTTTTTTATCTGTTTACTGAACTTTGGCTTTTTGGATTTTACATGCCCTCTACTATAAAATTGGGCATCGGCCGTGGCAGGCAACGTTGATGGCATTTCATCGTCTATGTCATGGCTAGTGGCAGCAGCTTCAGCACTAGGAGGAAGTGGTTCTTGATCTTTCCCTATTTTATCCTCCAAATGTTTGTTCTCCATTATTTTTTTGGAGTTATATAACACAATATGCGGCACAGGAATGACTGATGGCTGATGGCCAGGACACTACCACTGGTCTGATGCAGCACAACACTGCAACACTGTAAAGGACTTGTTGTTGTTGTTATTATTATTATTATTACTATTATACGGCAGCAGTGGACATATAGCAGCAGCGTATACCACTGTGACTGCCTGGTCACTGGAATGACTGATGGCCAGGACACTACCACTGGTCTGATGCAGCACAACACAGCAACACTGTAAGGGACTTGTTGATGTTGTTGTTGTTATTATTAATATTATTATTATTATTATTATTATTATAATATGGCAGCAGTGGACATATAGCAGCAGAGTATACCACTGTGACTGCCTGGTCACTGGAATGACTGATGGCCACAACACTACCATGGTCTGATGCAGCACAACACAGCAGCAATGGACATATGGCAGCAAGAGGACACAAACACTGTGACTGCCTGGTCACTGGAATTGCTGATGCACAAGACACTACCACTGAACTGATGCAGCACAATACACCACCACTGAACTGATGCAGAACAACACAGCAGCAATGGACATATGGCAGCAAGAGGACACAAACACTGTGACTGCACAAATACAGCACAAGACACTACCACAGAGGACACTGAGAGAACGGAGACATGTCCTCTCTCTACACTCTCCAAGTCCGGAGTGAAAATGGTGGGGACGCACGGCTCCTTATATGGAATCCAAACCCCGTGAGAATCCGACAGCGGGATGATGACGTTTTGCCTCGTTCTGGTTTCCGAGTCAGGCGGGAAAACCCGAGCCTGGCTCGGAACCGGACTCGAATGGTGAAGTCCGGTAGGGTTCGGTTCTATGAGACCCGAGCCCGCTCATCTCTAGTGTGCACACGTTTCTGCTGTACAACCTATTTCATGTCATTTAATCCAACCAACCTTCTAACCATCTTCTTCTGCAGTGGCTCTGCACCCTTCCCACTAAGCTGCATCTCATCTCCTCTGTAGATCCTGTAATTGAGAGAACTTTTCTCAGTTCTCCAAAACCCTCCCTCCTTCCTACACCAGATTCTTAGTTACTTTCCTAAATTACTTTTGTCTTTCAGGTACAGTACTACTAACTTGGATGCCATGTACTTACAATAATTAGTTTACTGTCTAATTTTCCAAAATAGTTTTTTACTTTAATACAGTAACTGCAGTATTTCTGCCCATAGCAACATCTATTGACCCAATACAGTATATGCCGAACACCTGAGAGATACCAATCTGTTTGGCATGTACGTACAGTCCTGGCAGCATACTAGCCTATCTACTCTTTTTAATTGTCGAATCCACAACAACCAACTATGGGCGGGATGTATTAACATACATCGCCGCCCCTCGCCGGTTACCGCAGCGATGTTGATCGCATATGTACTAACATATGCGATCAACATCGCGATGCGGTGACGGAGGCCCCCCGCGATACCTGTTAGGTGGTCTGCGGGGGGTCTCCGTCACCTCCCCGGGGTCCCCACACTGGCTAGATGCCGGGAAGCAGCAGCAGGCTGCCCCCGGCACCTCCTCCTCCCCCCTGCAGCCGGAAGGACGTCCGGCTGCGTTGCTAGGGGGAGGAGGACACTACCTTCCGGGTCCAGGGCAGCCTGGAGGAAGGTAAGCCAGGGGGAAGGGGGGTCGGCGTCTGCGGCGGGGGTCGACGGTGTCGGCGGGTTGCGGCGGTCGGCGAAAAGAAGCCCATAGGCTTCTATAGGGTTTTGCCATCCAGAGATGGCGAAACCCTGGACGCCGAAAACGCTGCGGTAGGGTCTTAGTAAATATGAAAATGCGGTAAAACCCCCATTTTCGGGGGTTTTACAGCATTTTTGCTTTAGTACATCCCGCCCTATCTGTCTTTCACTACACTCTTAAGGGGCATGTACTAAGCAGTGATAAAAGTGGAGAAGTGAGCCAGTGGAGAAGTTGTCCATGGCAACCAATCAGCATTGACGTAACATTTATAATTTGCATACTATAAAAATATACAGGGCAGCTGATTGGTTGACATGGGCAACTTCTCTACTGGCTCACTTCTCCACTTTAATCACTGCTTAGTACATCTCACCCTAATTCCTGTATTAGAGAAGGAACTTCTATGGATGTGAGTAGAAATATCTCTAAATATCAGCTACTGTGATACTAATTAGAGATGAGCGCCGGAAATTTTTCGGGTTTTGTGTTTTGGTTTTGGGTTCGGTTCCGCGGCCGTGTTTTGGGTTCGACCGCGTTTTGGCAAAACCTCACCGAATTTTTTTTGTCGGATTCGGGTGTGTTTTGGATTCGGGTGTTTTTTTCAAAAAACCCTAAAAAACAGCTTAAATCATAGAATTTGGGGGTAATTTTGATCCCAAAGTATTATTAACCTCAAAAAACATAATTTACACTCATTTTCAGCCTATTCTGAACACATCACACCTCACAATATTATTTTTAGTCCTAAAATTTGCACCGAGGTCGCTGTGTGAGTAAGATAAGCGACCCTAGTGGCCGACACAAACACCGGGCCCATCTAGGAGTGGCACTGCAGTGTCACGCAGGATGGCCCTTCCAAAAAACCCTCCCCAAACAGCACATGACGCAAAGAAAAAAAGAGGCGCAATGAGGTAGCTGACTGTGTGAGTAAGATTAGCGACCCTAGTGGCCGACACAAACACCGGGCACATCTAGGAGTGGCACTGCAGTGTCACGCAGGATGTCCCTTCCAAAAAACCCTCCCCAAACAGCACATGACGCAAAGAAAAAAAGAGGCGCAATGAGGTAGCTGACTGTGTGAGTAAGATTAGCGACCCTAGTGGCCGACACAAACACCGGGCCCATCTAGGAGTGGCACTGCAGTGTCACGCAGGATGTCCCTTCCAAAAAACCCTCCCCAATCAGCACATGATGCAAAGAAAAAGAAAAGAAAAAAGAGGTGCAAGATGGAATTATCCTTGGGCCCTCCCACCCACCCTTATGTTGTATAAACAAAACAGGACATGCACACTTTAACCAACCCATCATTTCAGTGACAGGGTCTGCCACACGACTGTGACTGATATGACGGGTTGGTTTGGACCCCCCCCAAAAAAGAAGCAATTAATCTCTCCTTGCACAAACTGGCTCTACAGAGGCAAGATGTCCACCTCATCTTCACCCTCCGATATATCACCGTGTACATCCCCCTCCTCACAGATTATCAATTCGTCCCCACTGGAATCCACCATCTCAGCTCCCTGTGTACTTTGTGGAGGCAATTGCTGCTGGTCAATGTCTCCGCGGAGGAATTGATTATAATTCATTTTAATGAACATCATCTTCTCCACATTTTCTGGATGTAACCTCGTACGCCGATTGCTGACAAGGTGAGCGGCGGCACTAAACACTCTTTCGGAGTACACACTTGTGGGAGGGCAACTTAGGTAGAATAAAGCCAGTTTGTGCAAGGGCCTCCAAATTGCCTCTTTTTCCTGCCAGTATAAGTACGGACTGTGTGACGTGCCTACTTGGATGCGGTCACTCATATAATCCTCCACCATTCTATCAATGTTGAGAGAATCATATGCAGTGACAGTAGACGACATGTCCGTAATCGTTGTCAGGTCCTTCAGTCCGGACCAGATGTCAGCATCAGCAGTCGCTCCAGACTGCCCTGCATCACCGCCAGCGGGTGGGCTCGGAATTCTGAGCCTTTTCCTCGCACCCCCAGTTGCGGGAGAATGTGAAGGAGGAGATGTTGACAGGTCGCGTTCCGCTTGACTTGACAATTTTGTCACCAGCAGGTCTTTCAACCCCAGCAGACCTGTGTCTGCCGGAAAGAGAGATCCAAGGTAGGCTTTAAATCTAGGATCGAGCACGGTGGCCAAAATGTAGTGCTCTGATTTCAACAGATTGACCACCCGTGAATCCTTGTTAAGCGAATTAAGGGCTGCATCCACAAGTCCCACATGCCTAGCGGAATCGCTCCGTGTTAGCTCCTTCTTCAATGCCTCCAGCTTCTTCTGCAAAAGCCTGATGAGGGGAATGACCTGACTCAGGCTGGCAGTGTCTGAACTGACTTCACGTGTGGCAAGTTCAAAGGGCATCAGAACCTTGCACAACGTTGAAATCATTCTCCACTGCACTTGAGACAGGTGCATTCCATCTCCTATATCGTGCTCAATTGTATAGGCTTGAATGGCCTTTTGCTGCTCCTCCAACCTCTGAAGCATATAGAGGGTTGAATTCCACCTCGTTACCACTTCTTGCTTCAGATGATGGCAGGGCAGGTTCAGTAGTTTTTGGTGGTGCTCCAGTCTTCTGTACGTGGTGCCTGTACGCCGAAAGTGTCCCGCAATTTTTCTGGCCACCGACAGCATCTCTTGCACGCCCCTGTCGTTTTTTAAAAAATTCTGCACCACCAAATTCAAGGTATGTGCAAAACATGGGACGTGCTGGAATTTGCCCATATTTAATGCACACACAATATTGCTGGCGTTGTCCGATGCCACAAATCCACAGGAGAGTCCAATTGGGGTAAGCCATTCCGCGATGATCTTCCTCAGTTGCCGTAAGAGGTTTTCAGCTGTGTGCGTATTCTGGAAAGCGGTGATACAAAGCGTAGCCTGCCTAGGAAAGAGTTGGCGTTTGCGAGATGCTGCTACTGGTGCCGCCGCTGCTGTTCTTGCGGCGGGAGTCCATACATCTACCCAGTGGGCTGTCACAGTCATATAGTCCTGACCCTGCCCTGCTCCACTTGTCCACATGTCCGTGGTTAAGTGGACATTGGGTACAACTGCATTTTTTAGGACACTGGTGAGTCTTTTTTTGACGTCCGTGTACATTCTCGGTATCGCCTGCCTAGAGAAGTGGAACCTAGATGGTATTTGGTAACGGGGGCACACTGCCTCAATAAATTGTCTAGTTCCCTGTGAACTAACGGCGGATACCGGACGCACGTCTAACACCAACATAGTTGTCAAGGACTCAGTTATCCGCTTTGCAGTAGGATGACTGCTGTGATATTTCATCTTCCTCGCAAAGGACTGTTGAACAGTCAATTGCTTACTGGAAGTAGTACAAGTGGGCTTACGACTTCCCCTCTGGGATGACCATCGACTCCCAGCGGCAACAACAGCAGCGCCAGCAGCAGTAGGCGTTACACGCAAGGATGCATCGGAGGAATCCCAGGCAGGAAAGGACTCGTCAGACTTGCCAGTGACATGGCCTGCAGGACTATTGGCATTCCTGGGGAAGGAGGAAATTGACACTGAGGGAGTTGGTGGGGTGGTTTGCGTGAGCTTGGTTACAAGAGGAAGGGATTTACTGGTCAGTGGACTGCTTCCGCTGTCACCCAAAGTTTTTGAACTTGTCACTGACTTATTATGAATGCGCTGCAGGTGACGTATAAGGGAGGATGTTCCGAGGTGGTTAACGTCCTTACCCCTACTTATTACAGCTTGACAAAGGGAACACACGGCTTGACACCTGTTGTCCGCATTTCTGGTGAAATACCTCCACACCGAAGAGCTGATTTTTTTGGTATTTTCACCTGGCATGTCAACGGCCATATTCCTCCCACGGACAACAGGTGTCTCCCCGGGTGCCTGACTTAAACAAACCACCTCACCATCAGAATCCTCCTGGTCAATTTCCTCCCCAGCGCCAGCAACACCCATATCCTCCTCATCCTGGTGTACTTCAACACTGACATCTTCAATCTGACTATCAGGAACTGGACTGCGGGTGCTCCTTCCAGCACTTGCAGGGGGCATGCAAATAGTGGAAGGCGCATGCTCTTCACGTCCAGTGTTGGGAAGGTCAGGCATCGCAAACGACACAATTGGACTCTCCTTGTGGATTTGGGATTTCAAAGAACGCACAGTTCTTTGCGGTGCTTTTGCCAGCTTGAGTCTTTTCAGTTTTCTAGCGAGAGGCTGAGTGCTTCCATCCTCATGTGAAGCTGAACCACTAGCCATGAACATAGGCCAGGGCCTCAGCCGTTCCTTGCCACTCCGTGTGGTAAATGGCATATTGGCAAGTTTACGCTTCTCCTCCGACAATTTTATTTTAGGTTTTGGAGTCCTTTTTTTTCTGATATTTGGTGTTTTGGATTTGACATGCTCTGTACTATGACATTGGGCATCGGCCTTGGCAGACGACGTTGCTGGCATTTCATCGTCTCGGCCATGACTAGTGGCAGCAGCTTCAGCACGAGGTGGAAGTGGATCTTGATCTTTCCCTAATTTTGGAACCTCAACTTTTTTGTTCTCCATATTTTATAGGCAGAACTAAAAGGCACCTCAGGTAAACAATGGAGATGGATGGATTGGATACTAGTATACAATTATGGACGGACTGCCACGGTTAGGTGGTATAAAAAAACCACGGTTAGGTGGTATATATTATAATAATAATACAATTATGGATGGACGGACTGCCTGCCGACTGCCGACACAGAGGTAGCCACAGCCGTGAACTACCGCACTGTACACTGGTTGATAAAGAGATAGTAGTATACTCGTAACAACTAGTATGACACTATGACGACGGTATAAAGAATGAAAAAAAAACCACGGTTAGGTGGTATATATTATAATAATAATACAATTATGGATGGACGGACTGCCTGCCGACTGCCGACACAGAGGTAGCCACAGCCGTGAACTACCGCACTGTACACTGGTTGATAAAGAGATAGTAGTATACTCGTAACAATTAGGATGACACTATGACGGTATAAAGAATGAAAAAAAAACCACGGTTAGGTGGTAGGTATATAATAATAAATAATACAATTCTGGTCGGACGGACTGCCTGCCGTGTGCCGACACAGAGGTAGCCACAGCCGTGAACTACCGCACTGTACACTGGTTGATAAAGAGATAGTAGTATACTCGTAACAATTAGGATGACACTATGACGGTATAAAGAATGAAAAAAAAAACCACGGTTAGGTGGTAGGTATATAATAATAAATAATACAATTCTGGTCGGACGGACTGCCTGCCGTGTGCCGACACAGAGGTAGCCACAGCCGTGAACTACCGCACTGTACACTGGTTGATAAAGAGATAGTAGTATACTCGTAACAATTAGGATGACACTATGACGGTATAAAGAATGAAAAAAAAAACCACGGTTAGGTGGTAGGTATATAATAATAAATAATACAATTCTGGTCGGACGGACTGCCTGCCGTGTGCCGACACAGAGGTAGCCACAGCCGTGAACTACCGCACTGTACACTGGTTGATAAAGAGATAGTAGTATACTCGTAACAATTAGGATGACACTATGACGGTATAAAGAATGAAAAAAAAAACCACGGTTAGGTGGTAGGTATATAATAATAAATAATACAATTCTGGTCGGACGGACTGCCTGCCGTGTGCCGACACAGAGGTAGCCACAGCCGTGAACTACCGCACTGTACACTGGTTGATAAAGAGATAGTAGTATACTCGTAACAATTAGGATGACACTATGACGGTATAAAGAATGAAAAAAAAACCACGGTTAGGTGGTAGGTATATAATAATAAATAATACAATTCTGGTCGGACGGACTGCCTGCCGTGTGCCGACACAGAGGTAGCCACAGCCGTGAACTACCGCACTGTACTGTGTCTGCTGCTAATATAGACTGGTTGATATTTAAAGAGATATTAGTAGTATACAACAATACTATACTGGTGGTCAGGCACTGGTCACCACTCCTGCAGCAAAAGTGTGCACTGTTAATTAATATAATTGTACTCCTGGCTCCTGCTAACAACCTGCAGTGCTCCCCAGTCTCCCCCACAATTAATTATAAGCTTTTAATTTATACATTGATGACTGTGCAGCACACTGGGCTGAGCTGAGTGCACACAGACTGAGTCACACTGTGTGACTGACTGTGCTGTGTATCGTTTTTTTTTTCAGGCAGAGAACGGATATAGCAGAGAGAAGTGAACGGATATATTATATTAAATAAAAGTTAACTAGCAACTGCACTGGTCACTGACTGTGGTAAACTAACTCTGTCTGCGACTCTGCACAATCTCTCTCTCTCTATCTAATCTATCTCTATTCTAATGGAGAGGACGCCAGACACGTCCTCTCCCTATCAATCTCAATGCACGAGTGAAAATGGCGGCGACGCGCGGCTCCTTATATAGAATCCGAGTCTCGCGATAGAATCCGAGCCTCGCGAGAATCCGACAGCGTCATGATGACGTTCGGGCGCGCTCGGGTTAACCGAGCAAGGCGGGAAGATCCGAGTCGCTCGGACCCGTGAAAAAAAACATGAAGTTCGGGCGGGTTCGGATTCCGAGGAACCGAACCCGCTCATCTCTAATACTAATAAGTGTTAATAAATAAATACTATGGGCTAACCCATCTGATGATGGCGTTAGATACCAGACAAGCCCACTACAGTTTCACATTCCAGAGTTTGATCAATTTCACAATGTAGAAGCCCCGTAGAAAGTTTAGGGGGATTATTTTGTGATTGTTATCTGCTGCAGTCACCCCTTCATACATCCTGTGGATGTTTCATTTTTGCTAGCTGCTTTGAAGGGTTTTCCGGCAAAACTCTACATTGACAAATATGCTCCTTCTAAACCAAGTCCTTTCTATTTTGTCAAAGGAGCTCAGGGGGAGATTTATCAAAGCTTGGTGAAAGATAAAGTGGAAAGAGATAAAGTACCAACAACAGGGCCGGTTCTACACATTGTGGCGCCCAGTGCGAAAGTTTCCACTGGCGCCCCCCCCCCCCCCCCCCCCCCGCGCGGCTAACCAGGGGAGTGGCTTCATAGTGGAGGGTTGTGGCCACAATTATGCCCCCAGTAGCTGTGCCCCCAGATTTTCCCCAAGTAGTTGTGCCCCCAGTTGATTTGCCCCTAGTAGGTTTGCCCCATATAGCTGTTCCCCCTGTAGCAGTGCCCTCAGTATGTGCCTCTTGTAGTTGTGCCCCCTGTAGATTTGCCCCCAGTAGTTGTGCCCCAGCAGCTGTGTCCCCAGTTAATTAGTTAATTTGCCCCCCTGTAGCAGTGCCCCTAGTAGTTTTGCCCCCTGTAACTGTGCCCCTTGTAGCAGTGTCCCCTGTAGTAGTGCACCCTGTAGCTGTGCCCCCAGTAGCTGTTCCCCCTGTAGCAGTGACCCAGTATGTGCCCCCTGTAGTTGTGCCCCCTGTAGTTGTGCCCTTTGTAGCTGTGCTCCCAGTAGTAGTGCCCCTTGTAGCTGTGTCCCCTGTGCCCCCTGTTGTAGCGCTGCTTTGAAACCCTAAAAGAAAAATCAAAATACTTACCTGCCTCGCTCCTGCTTCCGGACCGCTGCTGCCGCTGTTTCTGGGCGCAGGCTCCTCTCTATGGGAGAGACGTCATGACACAGCGCTCGCTGCAGCCGGGACCCGGGGAGGATAATTAGTAGCGGCTCTTGCCACGGCGGCGCCCTCAGGGTAGCGGCACCCTGGGCAAAAAGCCTGCTTGCCCGTGGCAAGAGCCGCTACTGACCAACAATCAACTTTTAACTGTCATGTTTTAAACACAGCCTATAAAGTGACAGTTTAGTGCTGTTTGGTTGGTACTTTATCTCTCTCCTAGCTTTAATAAATCTCCCCTTTAGTATTGGTAGTTGCTCATTTTAGATCCAGAATCTGTCCTCCTTTCAGCAGTAGTCTCCATTGAAAGGTTGTTTCTGTATTGTAGAATAAGATGTACACCAGATAACATTACCATTCGTGGAACCAATAATTACTGCAATTTGCTTAAGCTATGTGGGAATTGCAAATCAATGTGTAAATCAAGGCAAAGTATTATTTACAGTGTCTCTGGTGTGGTTGTATTATGGCTAGTGAGTATTAGTTATTTACAACTCTTTTATGCAAAATGAGTATAGTACTAAAGAGTAATAACACAGTAGGGTTAAGGTGCATTCACACGGTGCGATATTAACTACGGATATGGATTATATAGTCCATATCGGTAGAAAACTTAGTGCATATTGCACTGTGTATACACCTTGCGATGCGATGCCGATGCGCGGTCCCGCGGGGTCGGTATCTCAAGAAAAAATAGACTGTGCAGATATGTCACTATATTGTGTACAATCTAGTGCATATCGCACGTGTTTCCAGTAGTGATCGATATTAGCTTGCAATACTAATATACAATACATCCCCCTGAAATATCATCCCAGTATTCAAATGAGCTGTCAAAATCGTCCATAGCCAAAAGCACACATAGGGCCTAATTCAAGGTTGATTGCAAAAGCAAAATCTTCCTCTAATGGGCAAAAATAAGAATTTACTTACCGATAATTCTATTTCTCATAGTCCGTAGTGGATGCTGGGAACTCCGTAAGGACCATGGGGATTAGCGGCTCCGCAGGAGACTGGGCACAAAAGTAAAAGCTTTAGGACTACCTGGTGTGCACTAGCTCCTCCCCCTATGACCCTCCTCCAAGCCTCAGTTAGGATACTGTGCCCGGACGAGCGTACACAATAATGAAGGATTTTGAATCCCGGGTAAGACTCATACCAGCCACACCAATCACACCGTACAACCTGTGATCTGAACCCAGTTAACAGCATGATAACAGAGGAGCCTCTGAAAGATGGCTCACAACAATAATAACCCGATTTTTGTAACAGTAACTATAACAGAATGTGCAAGCTGAATTGTACTACAAATCCAACGAGCAATAGTCTGCTTAGAAGCAGGAGCACCCAGCTTGTTGGGTGCATACAGGATAAACAGCGAGTCAGATTTCCTGACTCCAGCCGTCCTGGAAACATATATTTTCAGGGCCCTGACTACGTCCAGCAACTTGGAGTCCTCCAAGTCCCTAGTAGCCGCAGGCACCACAATAGGCTGGTTCAAGTGAAATGCAGAAACCACCTTAGGGAGAAATTGAGGACGAGTCCTCAATTCTGCCCTGTCCGTATGAAAAATTAGGTAAGGGCTTTTATAGGATAAAGCCGCCAATTCTGAGACACGCCTGGCTGAAGCCAGGGCTAACAACATTACCACTTTCCAAGTGAGATATTTTAAGTCCACAGTGTAGAGTGGTTCAAACCAATGTGATTTTAGGAACCCCAAAACTACATTGAGATCCCAAGGTGCCACTGGAGGCACAAAAGGAGGCTGTATATGCAGTACCCCCTTGACAAACGTCTGAACTTCAGGAGCTGAAGCCAGTTCTTTCTGGAAGAAAATCGACAGGGCCGAAATTTGAACCTTAATGGACCCTGATTTTAGGCCCATAGACAGTCCTGTTTGCAGGAAATGTAGGAAACGACCCAGTTGAAATTCCTCTGTAGGGGCCTTCCTGGCCCCATATTTACGCCAAATACGGTGATAATGCTGCACGGTTACATCCTTCCTGGCTTTGATCAGGGTAGGGATGACTTCATCCGGAATGCCTTTTTCCTTCAGGATCCGGCGTTCAACCGCCATGCCGTCAAACGCAGCCGCGGTAAGTCTTGGAACAGACAGGGTCCCTGCTGAAGCAGGTCCTTTCTTAGAGGTAGAGGCCACGGGTCCTCTGTGAGCATCTCTTGAAGTTCCGGGTACCAAGTCCTTCTTGGCCAATCCGGAGCCACGAGTATAGTCCTTACTCCTCTCCTTCTTATGATCCTCGGTACCTTGGGTATGAGAGGCAGAGGAGGGAACACATACACTGACTGGTACACCCACGGTGTTACCAGAGCGTCCACAGCTATTGCCTGAGGGTCCCTTGACCTGGCGCAATACCTGTCCAGTTTTTTGTGGAGGCGGGACGCCATCATGTCCACCTTTGGTTTTTCCCAACGGTTCACAATCATGTGGAAGACTTCTGGGTGAAGTCCCCACTCCCCCGGATGGAGGTCGTGTCTGCTGAGGAAGTCTGCTTCCCAGTTGTCCACTCCCGGAATGAACACTGCTGACAGTGCTATCACATGATTTTCCGCCCAGCGAAGAATCCTTGCAACTTCTGCCATTGCCCTCCTGCTTCTTGTGCCGCCCTGTCTGTTTACGTGGGCGACTGCCGTGATGTTGTCTGACTGGATCAGCACCGGCTGACCTTGAAGCAGAGGTCTTGCTAGGCTTAGAGCATTGTAGATGGCCCTTAGCTCCAGGATATTTATGTGAAGTGATGTCTCCAGGCTTGACCACAAGCCCTGGAAATTTTGTCCCTGTGTGACTGCTCCCCAGCCTCTCAGGCTGGCATCCGTGGTCACCAGGACCCAGTCCTGAATGCCGAATCTGCGGCCCTCTAGAAGATGAGCACTCTGCAACCACCACAGGAGAGACACCCTTGTCCTTGGTGACAAGATTATCCGCTGATGCATCTGAAGATGCGACCCGGACCATTTGTCTAGCAGATCCCACTGGAAGGTTCTTGCGTGGAATCTGCCGAATGGGATTGCTTCGTAAGAAGCCACCATCTTTCCCAGGACCCTTGTGCATTGATGCACTGAGACTTGGCCTGGTTTTAGGAGATTACTGACTAGTTCGGATAACTCCCTGGCTTTCTCCTCCGGGAGAAACACCTTTTTCTGGACTGTGTCCAGGATCATCCCTAGGAATAGGAGTCGGGTAGTCGGGATCAGCTGAGATTTTGGAATATTGAGAATCCAACCGGGCTGGCGCAGCACTATCTGAGATAGTGCTACCCCGACTTCCAACTGTTCCCTGGATCTTGCCCTTATCAGGAGATCGTCCAAGTAAGGGATAACTAAAACTCCCTTCCTTCGAAGGAGTATCATCATTTCGGCCATTACCTTGGTAAAGACCCGGGGTGCCGTGGACAATCCAAACGGCAGCGTCTGAAACTGATAGTGACAGTTCTGTACCACAAACCTGAGGTACCCTTGGTGAGAAGGGCAAATTGGGACATGTAGGTAAGCATCTTTGATGTCCAGAGACACCATATAGTCCCCGTCTTCCGGGTTTGCAATCACTGCTCTGAGTGACTCCATCTTGAATTTGAACCTTTATATGTAAGTGTTCAAGGATTTTAGGTTTAAAATTGGTCTCACCGAGCCGTCCGGCTTCGGTACCACAAATACTACCAGGTCTGATAGACCTACCCCAAATAACTCCTCCCCCTTATAAGGCAATACTTCCATGTGCCTTTTAGAATCCGCATCACCTGACCACTGCCGCGTCCATAAACCTCTTCTAGCAGAAATGGACAGCGCGCTAACTCTTGATGCCAGTCGGCAAATATCCCTCTGTGCATCACGCATATATAGAAATGCATCCTTCAAATGCTCTATAGTCAGTAATATACTGTCCCTATCTAGGGTATCAATATTTTCAGTCAGGGAATCCGATCACGCCAGGCCCGCACTGCACATCCAGGCTGAGGCGATTGCTGGTCGCAGTATAACACCCGTGTGAGAGTATATACATTTTAGGATATTCTCCAGCTTTCTATCGGCAGGTTCCTTTAGGGCGGCCGTATCAGGAGAGGGTAGTGCTACCTGTTTTGACAAACGTGTGAGCGCTTTATCCACCCTAGGGGGTGTTTCCCAACGTGCCCTATCCTCTGGCGGGAAAGGGTACGATGCCAATAACCTTTTAGGAATTATCAGTTTTTTATCGGGGGAAACCCACGCCTCATCACACACTTCATTTAATTCCTCGGATACAGGAAAAACTACAGGCAGTTTTTTCTCACCAAACATAATACCCTTTTTAGTGGTACTTGTATTATCAGAGATATGCAATACATTTTTAATTGCTTCAATCATGTAACGTGTGGCCCTAGTGGAAGTCACGTTTGTCTCATCATCGTCGACACTGGAGTCAGTATCCGTGTCTGTGTCTGCCATTTGAGGTAACGGGCGTTTTAAAGCCCCTGATGGCGTTTGAGACCCTTGGACAGGCACAAGCTGAGTAGCCGGCTGTCTCATGTCGTCAACTGTCTGTCGTAACGAGCTGACACTGTCACGCAATTCCTTCCATAAGCTCATCCACTCAGGTGTCGACTCCCCAGGGGGTGACAACTGTATAATAGGCAATTGCTCCACCTCCATCTCATTTTCCTCCTCAAACATGTCGACACAATCGTACCGACACACCGCACACACACAGGGAATGCTCTGATAGAGGACAGGACCCCACTAGCCCTTTGGGGAGACAGAGGGAGAGTATGCCAGCACACACCAGAGCGCTATATATAAACAGGAATACCACTATAAAATGTGCTTTTCCTTTATAGCTGCTGTTAGTATCAAAACTGCGCCAAATTAGTGCCCCCCCTCTCTTTTTTACCCTTTTCTGTAGTGCAGGACTGCAGGGGAGAGTCAGGGAGACGTCCTTCCAGCGGAGCTGTGATGGAAAATGGCGCCTGTGTGCTGAGGAGATAGGCTCCGCCCCCTTCTCGGCGGCCTTTTCTCCCGCTTTTTTGTAAGTTCTGGCAGGGGTTAAAATACATCCATATAGCCCTGGGGGTTATATGTGGTGTATTTATGCCAGCCAAGGTGTTTTACATTGCTGCTCAGGGCGCCCCCCCCTAGCGCCCTGCACCCTCAGTGACCGGAGTGTGAAGTGTGCCGGAGTAACAATGGCGCACAGCTGCAGTGCTGTGCGCTACCTTGTTGAAGACTGATGTCTTCTGCCGCCGATTTTTCCGGACCTCTTCTTGTTTCTGGCTCTGTAAGGGGGCCGGCGGCGCGGCTCTGGGACCGAGCTCCGAGGCTGGGCCTGTGTTCGGTCCCTCTGGAGCTAATGGTGTCCAGTAGCCTAAGAAGCCCAATCCACTCTGCACGCAGGTGAGTTCGCTTCTTCTCCCCTTAGTCCCTCGATGCAGTGAGCCTGTTGCCAGCAGGTCTCACTGAAAATAAAAAACCTAAAACTAAAACTTTCACTAAGAAGCTCAGGAGAGCCCCTAGTGTGCACCCTTCTCGGCCGGGCACAAAAATCTAACTGGGGCTTGGAGGAGGGTCATAGGGGGAGGAGCCAGTGCACACCAGGTAGTCCTAAAGCTTTTACTTTTGTGCCCAGTCTCCTGTGGAGCCGCTAATCCCCATGGTCCTTACGGAGTTCCCAGCATCCACTAGGACGTCAGAGAAACCATGTGCACTTTATGAGGGGAGGGGCAGATATAACATGTGCACAGTAAGTTAGATTTGAGTGGGTTATTTTGTTTCTGTGCAGGGTAAATACTGGCTGCTTTATTTTTACACTGATTTCAGTTTGAACACACCCCGCCCAAATCTAACTCTCTCTGCACATGTTATATCTGCCCCACCTGCAGTGCACATGGTTTTGTCCATTAGAGGAAGATTTAGCAAAAAACCTTGAATTAGGCCCATAGTCAAAATCGCAAGTACATATATGGGTGTATTCAATACCTGTTGGACACTGCCATCTTGTTGGAAAGATGGCAGTTTCCGACAGGTTTAGGCCGGAAGGGGTTCCGACCTATTCAATGCGGCCCCGTTTTTTCCGACAAGTCGGGAAATCCAACTTGTCGGAAAGCTGTCAGAATGCATGTGGATCGGCGGACTAGCCGCCGATCCACGTGCTTCTGTCGGAAAGAGGACCAAATCTGACAGGTTTTGGTCCCATTTCCGACAATGTCATTCCATCTTTGTAAAAAGTCGAATTGACATTGCCGCCGCCTCCTTCATCCACCATTCCAAGCTGATGATCTCACGCTCCAGTGTGAGGGGAGCGGCGCCGGGGTGAGGGGAGCGGTGCCGGGGGGTGAGGAGCATCATCAGCAGCGGCCAAATCCGACAGTCGGATTAGGTTCAAATCCAACAGTCGGATTTGGACACTCTTTGAATAGGGGTTGTCGGATCCTTTCCAACAAATGCATGTTGGAATGGATCCGTCTCTTATTGAATATACTCCATAGTCAAAATCGCAAGTAAATGTAGTCAAAATTGGTTGTTCTGGGCTCCGGGGAGTTCACGGGAAATCGCATATGTATGCACCTCTAAAGTATTAATAGACTACTTGCAACTACAAAGTAATATTTATATATGTTAAAAAAATAAATAAATACAGTACAAGAATAAATGGCAACAGTTTTACACAAACTTACTAGAAATATTTTATTTTGTGCATACTGTATATAGAGCCTCCGTAGTTACTAGCACAGCCCGGATTGGCTATCTGGCAATTATACCAAATGCAGGAAAGACCAGTGGCCTCATGGTCCGTTCTGGCCACTTGAAGGCCTCGCTCTGCTGAGTCAGGGCGTGCGATGAGGTCATGCCATCATGATACTTCTTTTTTCCTGTGCAAGCACACTTTAGATTGCCAGGGACGATTCTTACCCAAAGTCCGTCCCTGGTAACTAATTCAATTATTATTGAATTAACTAAGGCACTTATCCAAACAGATGTCCGCATTTCTTTAGAAGGGTGTTTACTCAGTTGAACTACGGGAATGAAGATAGCAATAGCAACACTTTTAATATAACAACCTCGACTAATAAAGATGGATTATGTTTATTTGCGTAGTAGGAATTACACTACATTTAGCTTATCATGAAATATTTAGTGTATCTTTTTTAACATTACTAATTTAAAAAAACACACAAAAAAAAACAACAGAAAACGTCTGTTGCAGTAAGGCCAGCTCCAATAGAACATAATGAAAGTTGGCAAATATATTGCTGTGGTGTTCCAACCAGCTAGATCTGACAGATTATCTGCCAGATAATTGTATAGTGTGTACCTAGCTTTAGAGTTTTATGCATTTATTCAGTTTGCTGAGAGGGAAACTCTATCTTCTTATTTCCAGAATGTACGGTATATATGCCCACAAATATACGTTAGAGCTATCTAGCTATCTGACTCTAACAGTCCACTTCCATTTGCTAGTAACATGGTACTGGCTGCTCCCAGTAGTGAACTATGTGGCGGAGCCGCAGAGGCATCTATCACAGACACAAGCACAAAGGTAGAATCACAAATCCTCACATGCTGCAGTTGTCATTGATTACAGTGCACTGCCACCTGTCACCTGTAGCTGGTATTGCAGCTGGGCCTCAGTAAAAGCACAAGGCACACCAGAATCAGGGTCTGTTAAGATTTACTAAGAGTTTTGTACACCAAATGTATGATTAAAGATTATTTCGCAAATACAGAGGACTTAAGGGAGTATCTTGAGTTACAAATATCTGAAGATACATCTGTGAAACTAGAGATGAGCGGGTTCGGTTTCTCTGAATACGAACCCGCCAGAACTTCATGTTTTTTTTCACGGGTCCGAGCGACTCGGATCTTCCCGCCTTGCTCGGTTAACCCGAGCGCGCCCGAACGTCATCATGACGCTGTCGGATTCTCGCGAGGCTCGGATTCTATCGCGAGACTCGGATTCTATATAAGGAGCCGCGCGTCGCCGCCGTTTTCACACGTGCATTGAGATTGATAGGGAGAGGACGTGGCTGGCGTCCTCTCCGTTTAGAATAGATTAGAGAGACACTTGATTTACTAATTTTGGGGAGCATTAGGAGTACTCAGTACAGTGCAGAGTTTTGCTGATAGTGACCACCAGTTTTATTTATAATCCGTTCTCTGCCTGAAAAAAGCGATACACAGCACACAGTGACTCAGTCACATACCATATCTGTGTGCACTGCTCAGGCTCAGGCCAGTGTGCTGCATCATCTATTATCTATATATAATATTATATATATCTGTCTGACTGCTCAGCTCACACAGCTTATAATTGTGGGGGAGACTGGGGAGCACTACTGCAGTGCCAGTTATAGGTTATAGCAGGAGCCAGGAGTACATAATATATTATATAGTGAGTGACCACCAGACACACAGTGCAGTTTATTTAATATATCCGTTCTCTGCCTGAAAAAAGCGATACACACAGTGACTCAGTCAGTCACATACCATATCTGTGTGCACTGCTCAGGCTCAGGCCAGTGTGCTGCATCATCTATATATATTATATATCTGTCTGACTGCTCAGCTCACACAGCTTATAATTGTGGGGGAGACTGGGGAGCACTACTGCAGTGCCAGTTATAGGTTATAGCAGGAGCCAGGAGTACATAATATTATATTAAAATTAAACAGTGCACACTTTTGCTGCAGGAGTGCCACTGCCAGTGTGACTAGTGACCAGTGACCTGACCACCAGTATATATAATATTAGTAGTATACTATCTCTTTATCAACCAGTCTATATTAGCAGCAGACACAGTACAGTGCGGTAGTTCACGGCTGTGGCTACCTCTGTGTCGGCACTCGGCAGCCCGTCCATAATTGTATATACCACCTAACCGTGGTTTTTTTTTCTTTCTTTATACATACATACTAGTTACGAGTATACTATCTCTTTATCAACCAGTCTATATATTAGCAGCAGACACAGTACAGTGCGGTAGTTCACGGCTGTGGCTACCTCTGTGTCGGCACTCGGCAGCCCGTCCATAATTGTATATACCACCTAACCGTGGTTTTTTTTTTCTTTCTTTATACATACATACTAGTTACGAGTATACTATCTCTTTATCAACCAGTCTATATATTAGCAGCAGACACAGTACAGTGCGGTAGTTCACGGCTGTGGCTACCTCTGTGTCGGCACTCGGCAGCCCGTCCATAATTGTATATACCACCTAACCGTGGTTTTTTTTTCTTTCTTTATACATACATACTAGTTACGAGTATACTATCTCTTTATCAACCAGTCTATATATTAGCAGCAGACACAGTACAGTGCGGTAGTTCACGGCTGTGGCTACCTCTGTGTCGGCACTCGGCAGCCCGTCCATAATTGTATATACCACCTAACCGTGGTTTTTTTTTCTTTCTTTATACATACATACTAGTTACGAGTATACTATCTCTTTATCAACCAGTCTATATTAGCAGCAGACACAGTACAGTGCGGTAGTTCACGGCTGTGGCTACCTCTGTGTCGGCACTCGGCAGCCCGTCCATAATTGTATATACCACCTAACCGTGGTTTTTTTTTCTTTCTTTATACATACATACTAGTTACGAGTATACTATCTCTTTATCAACCAGTCTATATATTAGCAGCAGACACAGTACAGTGCGGTAGTTCACGGCTGTGGCTACCTCTGTGTCGGCACTCGGCAGCCCGTCCATAATTGTATATACCACCTAACCGTGGTTTTTTTTTCTTTCTTTATACATACATACTAGTTACGAGTATACTATCTCTTTATCAACCAGTCTATATATTAGCAGCAGACACAGTACAGTGCGGTAGTTCACGGCTGTGGCTACCTCTGTGTCGGCACTCGGCAGCCCGTCCATAATTGTATACTAGTATCCAATCCATCCATCTCCATTGTTTACCTGAGGTGCCTTTTAGTTGTGCCTATTAAAATATGGAGAACAAAAATGTTGAGGTTCCAAAATTAGGGAAAGATCAAGATCCACTTCCACCTCGTGCTGAAGCTGCTGCCACTAGTCATGTCCGAGACGATGAAATGCCAGCAACGTCGTCTGCCAAGGCCGATGCCCAATGTCATAGTACAGAGCATGTCAAATCCAAAACACCAAATATCAGTAAAAAAAGGACTCCAAAACCTAAAATAAAATTGTCGGAGGAGAAGCGTAAACTTGCCAATATGCCATTTACCACACGGAGTGGCAAGGAACGGCTGAGGCCCTGGCCTATGTTCATGGCTAGTGGTTCAGCTTCACATGAGGATGGAAGCACTCAGCCTCTCGCTAGAAAAATGAAAAGACTCAAGCTGGCAAAAGCAGCACAGCAAAGAACTGTGCATTCTTCGAAATCCCAAATCCACAAGGAGAGTCCAATTGTGTCGGTTGCGATGCCTGACCTTCCCAACACTGGACGTGAAGAGCATGCGCCTTCCACCATTTGCACGCCCCCTGCAAGTGCTGGAAGGAGCACCCGCAGTCCAGTTCCTGATAGTCAGATTGAAGATGTCAGTGTTGAAGTACACCAGGATGAGGAGGATATGGGTGTTGCTGGCGCTGGGGAGGAAATTGACCAGGAGGATTCTGATGGTGAGGTGGTTTGTTTAAGTCAGGCACCCGGGGAGACACCTGTTGTCCGTGGGAGGAATATGGCCGTTGACATGCCAGGTGAAAATACCAAAAAAATCAGCTCTTCGGTGTGGAGGTATTTCACCAGAAATGCGGACAACAGGTGTCAAGCCGTGTGTTCCCTTTGTCAAGCTGTAATAAGTAGGGGTAAGGACGTTAACCACCTCGGAACATCCTCCCTTATACGTCACCTGCAGCGCATTCATAATAAGTCAGTGACAAGTTCAAAAACTTTGGGTGACAGCGGAAGCAGTCCACTGACCAGTAAATCCCTTCCTCTTGTAACCAAGCTCACGCAAACCACCCCACCAACTCCCTCAGTGTCAATTTCCTCCTTCCCCAGGAATGCCAATAGTCCTGCAGGCCATGTCACTGGCAATTCTGACGAGTCCTCTCCTGCCTGGGATTCCTCCGATGCATCCTTGCGTGTAACGCCTACTGCTGCTGGCGCTGCTGTTGTTGCCGCTGGGAGTCGATGGTCATCCCAGAGGGGAAGTCGTAAGCCCACTTGTACTACTTCCAGTAAGCAATTGACTGTTCAACAGTCCTTTGCGAGGAAGATGAAATATCACAGCAGTCATCCTACTGCAAAGCGGATAACTGAGTCCTTGACAACTATGTTGGTGTTAGACGTGCGTCCGGTATCCGCCGTTAGTTCACAGGGAACTAGACAATTTATTGAGGCAGTGTGCCCCCGTTACCAAATACCATCTAGGTTCCACTTCTCTAGGCAGGCGATACCGAGAATGTACACGGACGTCAGAAAAAGACTCACCAGTGTCCTAAAAAATGCAGTTGTACCCAATGTCCACTTAACCACGGACATGTGGACAAGTGGAGCAGGGCAGGGTCAGGACTATATGACTGTGACAGCCCACTGGGTAGATGTATGGACTCCCGCCGCAAGAACAGCAGCGGCGGCACCAGTAGCAGCATCTCGCAAACGCCAACTCTTTCCTAGGCAGGCTACGCTTTGTATCACCGCTTTCCAGAATACGCACACAGCTGAAAACCTCTTACGGCAACTGAGGAAGATCATCGCGGAATGGCTTACCCCAATTGGACTCTCCTGTGGATTTGTGGCATCGGACAACGCCAGCAATATTGTGTGTGCATTAAATATGGGCAAATTCCAGCACGTCCCATGTTTTGCACATACCTTGAATTTGGTGGTGCAGAATTTTTTAAAAAACGACAGGGGCGTGCAAGAGATGCTGTCGGTGGCCAGAAAAATTGCGGGACACTTTCGGCGTACAGGCACCACGTACAGAAGACTGGAGCACCACCAAAAACTACTGAACCTGCCCTGCCATCATCTGAAGCAAGAAGTGGTAACGAGGTGGAATTCAACCCTCTATATGCTTCAGAGGTTGGAGGAGCAGCAAAAGGCCATTCAAGCCTATACAATTGAGCACGATATAGTAGGTGGAATGCACCTGTCTCAAGTGCAGTGGAGAATGATTTCAACGTTGTGCAAGGTTCTGATGCCCTTTGAACTTGCCACACGTGAAGTCAGTTCAGACACTGCCAGCCTGAGTCAGGTCATTCCCCTCATCAGGCTTTTGCAGAAGAAGCTGGAGGCATTGAAGAAGGAGCTAAAAGGGAGCGATTCCGCTAGGCATGTGGGACTTGTGGATGCAGCCCTTAATTCGCTTAACAAGGATTCACGGGTGGTCAATCTGTTGAAATCAGAGCACTACATTTTGGCCACCGTGCTCGATCCTAGATTTAAAGCCTACCTTGGATCTCTCTTTCCGGCAGACACAGGTCTGCTGGGGTTGAAAGACCTGCTGGTGACAAAATTGTCAAGTCAAGCGGAACGCGACCTGTCAACATCTCCTCCTTCACATTCTCCCGCAACTGGGGGTGCGAGGAAAAGGCTCAGAATTCCGAGCCCACCCGCTGGCGGTGATGCAGGGCAGTCTGGAGCGACTGCTGATGCTGACATCTGGTCCGGACTGAAGGACCTGACAACGATTACGGACATGTCGTCTACTGTCACTGCATATGATTCTCTCAACATTGATAGAATGGTGGAGGATTATATGAGTGACCGCATCCAAGTAGGCACGTCACACAGTCCGTACTTATACTGGCAGGAAAAAGAGGCAATTTGGAGGCCCTTGCACAAACTGGCTTTATTCTACCTAAGTTGCCCTCCCACAAGTGTGTACTCCGAAAGAGTGTTTAGTGCCGCCGCTCACCTTGTCAGCAATCGGCGTACGAGGTTACATCCAGAAAATGTGGAGAAGATGATGTTCATTAAAATGAATTATAATCAATTCCTCCGCGGAGACATTGACCAGCAGCAATTGCCTCCACAAAGTACACAGGGAGCTGAGATGGTGGATTCCAGTGGGGACGAATTGATAATCTGTGAGGAGGGGGATGTACACGGTGATATATCGGAGGGTGAAGATGAGGTGGACATCTTGCCTCTGTAGAGCCAGTTTGTGCAAGGAGAGATTAATTGCTTCTTTTTTGGTGGGGGTCCAAACCAACCCGTCATATCAGTCACAGTCGTGTGGCAGACCCTGTCACTGAAATGATGGGTTGGTTAAAGTGTGCATGTCCTGTTTTGTTTATACAACTTAAGGGTGGGTGGGAGGGCCCAAGGACAATTCCATCTTGCACCTCTTTTTTCTTTTCTTTTTCTTTGCATCATGTGCTGATTGGGGAGGGTTTTTTGGAAGGGACATCCTGCGTGACACTGCAGTGCCACTCCTAGATGGGCCCGGTGTTTGTGTCGGCCACTAGGGTCGCTAATCTTACTCACACAGTCAGCTACCTCATTGCGCCTCTTTTTTTCTTCTTTGCGTCATGTGCTGTTTGGGGAGGGTTTTTTGGAAGGGACATCCTGCGTGACACTGCAGTGCCACTCCTAGATGGGCCCGGTGTTTGTGTCGGCCACTAGGGTCGCTAATCTTACTCACACAGCTACCTCATTGCGCCTCTTTTTTTCTTTGCGTCATGTGCTGTTTGGGGAGGGTTTTTTGGAAGGGACATCCTGCGTGACACTGCAGTGCCACTCCTAGATGGGCCCGGTGTTTGTGTCGGCCACTAGGGTCGCTTATCTTACTCACACAGCGACCTCGGTGCAAATTTTAGGACTAAAAATAATATTGTGAGGTGTGAGGTATTCAGAATAGACTGAAAATGAGTGTAAATTATGGTTTTTGAGGTTAATAATACTTTGGGATCAAAATGACCCCCAAATTCTATGATTTAAGCTGTTTTTTAGTGTTTTTTGAAAAAAACACCCGAATCCAAAACACACCCGAATCCGACAAAAAAAATTCGGTGAGGTTTTGCCAAAACGCGTTCGAACCCAAAACACGGCCGCGGAACCGAACCCAAAACCAAAACACAAAACCCGAAAAATTTCAGGCGCTCATCTCTACTAGGGATGTGCACTTGAAATTTTTCGGGTTTTGTGTTTTGGTTTTGGGTTCGGTTCCGCGGCCGTGTTTTGGGTTCGACCGCGTTTTGGCAAAACCTCACCAAATTTTTTTTGTCGGATTCGGGTGTGTTTTGGATTCGGGTGTTTTTTTCAAAAAACCCTAAAAAACAGCTTAAATCATAGAATTTGGGGGTCATTTTGATTCCAAAGTATTATTAACCTCAAAAATCATAATTTCCACTCATTTTCAGTCTATTCTGAATACCTCACACCTCACAATATTATTTTTAGTCCTAAAATTTGCACCGAGGTCGCTGGATTACTAAGCTAAGCGACCCTAGTGGCCGACACAAACACCTGGCCCATCTAGGAGTGGCACTGCAGTGTCACGCAGGATGGCCCTTCCAAAAAACACTCCCCAAACAGCACATGACGCAAAGAAGAAAAAAAGAGGCGCAATGAGGTAGCTGTGTGAGTAAGCTAAGCGACCCTAGTGGCCGACACAAACACCTGGCCCATCTAGGAGTGGCACTGCAGTGTCACGCAGGATGGCCCTTCCAAAAAACACTCCCCAAACAGCACATGACGCAAAGAAGAAAAAAAGAGGCGCAATGAGGTAGCTGTGTGAGTAAGATAAGCGACCCTAGTGGCCGACACAAACACCTGGCCCATCTAGGAGTGGCACTGCAGTTTCACGCAGGATGGCCCTTCCAAAAAACACTCCCCAAACAGCACATGACGCAAAGAAGAAAAAAAGAGGCGCAATGAGGTAGCTGTGTGAGTAAGCTAAGCGACCCTAGTGGCCGACACAAACACCTGGCCCATCTAGGAGTGGCACTGCAGTGTCACGCAGGATGGCCCTTCCAAAAAACACTCCCCAAACAGCACATGACGCAAAGAAGAAAAAAAGAGGCGCAATGAGGTAGCTGTGTGAGTAAGCTAAGCGACCCTAGTGGCCGACACAAACACCTGGCCCATCTAGGAGTGGCACTGCAGTGTCACGCAGGATGGCCCTTCCAAAAAACACTCCCCAAACAGCACATGACGCAAAGAAGAAAAAAAGAGGCGCAATGCGGTAGCTGTGTGAGTAAGATAAGCGACCCTAGTGGCCGACACAAACACCTGGCCCATCTAGGAGTGGCACTGCAGTGTCACGCAGGATGGCCCTTCCAAAAAACACTCCCCAAACAGCACATGACGCAAAGAAGAAAAAAAGAGGCGCAATGCGGTAGCTGTGTGAGTAAGGTAAGCGACCCTAGTGGCCGACACAAACACCTGGCCCATCTAGGAGTGGCACTGCAGTGTCACGCAGGATGGCCCTTCCAAAAAACACTCCCCAAACAGCACATGACGCAAAGAAAAAAAGAGGCGCAATGAGGTAGCTGTGTGAGTAAGGTAAGCGACCCTAGTGGCCGACACAAACACCTGGCCCATCTAGGAGTGGCACTGCAGTGTCACGCAGGATGCCCTTCAAAAAAAAAACTCCCCAAACAGCACATGACGCAAAGAAAAATTAAAGAAAAAAGAGGTGCAAGATGGAATTGTCCTTGGGCCCTCCCACCCACCCTTATGTTGTATAAACAGGACATGCACACTTTAACCAACCCATCATTTCAGTGACAGGGTCTGCCACACGACTGTGACTGAAATGACGGGTTGGTTTGGACCCCCACCAAAAAAGAAGCAATTAATCTCTCCTTGCACAAACTGGCTCTACAGAGGCAAGATGTCCACCTCATCATCATCCTCCGATATATCACCGTGTACATCCCGCTCCTCACAGATTATCAATTCGTCCCCACTGGAATCCACCATCTCAGCTCCCTGTGTACTTTGTGGAGGCAATTGCTGCTGGTCAATGTCTCCACGGAGGAATTGATTATAATTCATTTTAATGAACATCATCTTCTCCACATTTTCTGGAAGTAACCTCGTACGCAGATTGCTGACAAGGTGAGCGGCGGCACTAAACACTCTTTCGGAGTACACACTTGTGGGAGGGCAACTTAGGTAGAATAAAGCCAGTTTGTGCAAGGGCCTCCAAATTGCCTCTTTTTCCTGCCAGTATAAGTACGGACTGTCTGACGTGCCTACTTGGATGCGGTCACTCATATAATCCTCCACCATTCTTTCAATGGTGAGAGAATCATATGCAGTGACAGTAGACGCCATGTCCGTAATCGTTGTCAGGTCCTTCAGTCCGGACCAGATGTCAGCATCAGCAGTCGCTCCAGACTGCCCTGCATCACCGCCAGCGGGTGGGCTCGGAATTCTGAGCCTTTTCCTCGCACCCCCAGTTGCGGGAGAATGTGAAGGAGGAGATGTTGACAGGTCGCGTTCCGCTTGACTTGACAATTTTCTCACCAGCAGGTCTTTGAACCCCAGCAGACTTGTGTCTGCCGGAAAGAGAGATCCAAGGTAGGTTTTAAATCTAGGATCGAGCACGGTGGCCAAAATGTAGTGCTCTGATTTCAACAGATTGACCACCCGTGAATCCTTGTTAAGCGAATTAAGGGCTCCATCCACAAGTCCCACATGCCTAGCGGAATCGCTCCCTTTTAGCTCCTCCTTCAATGCCTCCAGCTTCTTCTGCAAAAGCCTGATGAGGGGAATGACCTGACTCAGGCTGGCAGTGTCTGAACTGACTTTACGTGTGGCAAGTTCAAAAGGTTGCAGAACCTTGCACAACGTTGAAATCATTCTCCACTGCGCTTGAGACAGGTACATTCCACCTCCTATATCGTGCTCAATTGTATAGGCTTGAATGGCCTTTTGCTGCTCCTCCAACCTCTGAAGCATATAGAGGGTTGAATTCCACCTCGTTACCACTTCTTGCTTCAGATGATGGCAGGGCAGGTTCAGGCATTTTTGGTGGTGCTCCAGTCTTCTGTACGTGGTGCCTGTACGCCGAAAGTGTCACGCAATTCTTCTGGCCACCGACAGCATCTCTTGCACGCCCCTCTCGTTTTTTTAAAAATTCTGCACCACCAAATTCAAGGTATGTGCAAAACATGGGACGTGCTGGAATTTGCCCATATTTAATGCACACACAATATTGCTGGCGTTGTCCGATGCCACAAATCCACAGGAGAGTCCAATTGGGGTAAGCCATTCCGCGATGATCTTCCTCAGTTGCCGTAAGAGGTTTTCAGCTGTGTGCGTATTCTGGAAAGCGGTGATACAAAGCGTAGCCTGCCTAGGAAAGAGTTGGCGTTTGCGAGATGCTGCTACTGGTGCCGCCGCTGCTGTTCTTGCGGCGGGAGTCCATACATCTACCCAGTGGGCTGTCACAGTCATATAGTCCTGACCCTGCCCTGCTCCACTTGTCCACATGTCCGTGGTTAAGTGGACATTGGGTACAACTGCATTTTTTAGGACACTGGTGAGTCTTTTTCTGACGTCCGTGTACATTCTCGGTATCGCCTGCCTAGAGAAGTGGAACCTAGATGTTATTTGGTAACGGGGGCACACTGCCTCAAGAAATTTTCTAGTTCCCTGTGAACTAACGGCGGATACCGGACGCACGTCTAACACCAACATAGTTGTCAAGGCCTCAGTTATCCGCTTTGCAACAGGATGACTGCTGTGATATTTCATCTTCCTCGCAAAGGACTGTTGGACAGTCAATTGCTTGGTGGAAGTAGTAAAAGTGGGCTTACGACTTCCCCTCTGGGATGACCATCGACTCCCAGCAGCAACAACAGCAGCGCCAGCAGCAGTAGGCGTTACACGCAAGGATGCATCGGAGGAATCCCAGGCAGGAGAGGACTCGTCAGAATTGCCAGTGACATGGTATGCAGGACTATTGGCATTCCTGGGGAAGGAGGAAATTGACACTGAGGGAGTTGGTGGGGTGGTTTGCGTGAGCTTGGTTACAAGAGGAAGGGATTTACTGGTCAGTGGACTGCTTCCGCTGTCGCCCAAAGTTTTTGAACTTGTCACTGACTTATTATGAATGCGCTGCAGGTGACGTATAAGGGAGGATGTTCCGAGGTGGTTAACGTCCTTACCCCTACTTATTACAGCTTGACAAAGGCAACACACGGCTTGACAAATGTTGTCCGCATTTCTGGTGAAATATTTCCACACCGAAGAGCTGATTTTTTTGGTATTTTCACCAGGCATGTCAACGGCCCTATTCCTCCCACGGACAACAGGTGT
The DNA here is from genome assembly GCF_028390025.1 of Pseudophryne corroboree. NCBI lineage: Eukaryota > Metazoa > Chordata > Amphibia > Anura > Myobatrachidae > Pseudophryne > Pseudophryne corroboree. The sequence continues at coordinate 180,911,734 of NC_086444.1, read as the reverse complement.
CTCCCCGGGTGCCTGACTTAAACAAACCACCTCACCATCAGAATCCTCCTTGTCAATTTCCTCCCCAGCGCCAGCAACACCCATATCCTCCTCATCCTGGTGTACTTCAACACTGACATCTTCAATCTGACTATCAGGAACTGGACTGCGGGTGCTCCTTCCAGCACTTGCAGGGGGCGTGCAAATGGTGGAAGGCGCATGCTCTTCACGTCCAGTGTTGGGAAGGTCAGGCATCGCAACCGACACAATTGGACTCTCCTTGTGGATTTGGGATTTCGAAGAACGCACAGTTCTTTGCGGTGCTTTTGCCAGCTTGAGTCTTTTCAGTTTTCTAGCGAGAGGCTGAGTGCTTCCATCCTCATGTGAAGCTGAACCACTAGGCATGAACATAGGCCAGGGCCTCAGCCGTTCCTTGCCACTCCGTGTGGTAAATGGCATATTGGCAAGTTTACGCTTCTCCTCCGACAATTTTATTTTAGATTTTAGAGTCCTTTTTTTACTGATATTTGGTGTTTTGGATTTGACATGCTCTGTACTATGACATTGGGCATCGGCCTTGGCAGACGACGTTGCTGGCATTTCATCGTCTCAGCCATGACTAGTGGCAGCAGCTTCAGCATGAGGTGGAAGTGGATCTTGATCTTTCCCTAATTTTGGAACCTCAACATTTTTGTTCTCCATATTTTAATAGGCACAACTAAAACGCACCTCAGGTAAACAATGGAGATGGATGGATACTAGTATACTTATGGATGGACGAGCGACTGCCGACACAGAGGTAGCTACAGCCGTGGACTACCGTACTGTGTCTGCTGCTAATATAGACTGGATGATAAGGAGATGAAATTAATATATATATATATATATATAATATCACTAGTACTGCAGCCGGACAGGTATATATATTTATTATGTAATGACTGATGACGGACCTGCTGGACACTGTCAGCTCAGCAGCACCGCAGACTGCTACAGTAAGCTACTATAGTAGTATGTATAAAGAAGAAAGAAAAAAAAAACCACGGGTAGGTGGTATACAATTATGGATGGACGAGCGACTGCCGACACAGAGGTAGCTACAGCCGTGGACTACCGTACTGTGTCTGCTGCTAATATAGACTGGATGATAATGAGATGAAATCAATATATATATATATAATATCACTAGTACTGCAGCCGGACAGGTAGATATATTTATTATGTAATGACTGATGACGGACCTGCTGGACACTGTCAGCTCAGCAGCACCGCAGACTGCTACAGTAAGCTACTATAGTAGTATGTATAAAGAAGAAAGAAAAAAAAAAACCACGGGTAGGTGGTATACAATTATGGATGGACGAGCGACTGCCGACACAGAGGTAGCTACAGCCGTGGAAACCCGTACTGTGTCTGCTGCTAATATAGACTGGATGATAATGAGATGAAATCAATATATATATATATAATATCACTAGTACTGCAGCCGGACAGGTATATATATTTATTATGTAATGACTGATGACGGACCTGCTGGACACTGTCAGCTCAGCAGCACCGCAGACTGCTACAGTAAGCTACTATGGTAGTATGTATAAAGAAGAAAAAAAAAAAAAACACGGGTAGGTGGTATACAATTATGGATGGACGAGCGACTGCCGACACAGAGGTAGCTACAGCCGTGGACTACCGTACTGTGTTTGCTGCTAATATAGACTGGATGATAATGAGATGAAATCAATATATATATATATAATATCACTAGTACTGCAGCCGGACAGGTATATATATTTATTATGTAATGACTGATGACGGACCTGCTGGACACTGTCAGCTCAGCAGCACCGCAGACTGCTACAGTAAGCTACTATAGTAGTATGTATAAAGAAGAAAGAACAAAAAAAAACCACGGGTAGGTGGTATACAATTATGGATGGACGAGCGACTGCCGACACAGAGGTAGCTACAGCCGTGGACTACCGTACTGTGTCTGCTGCTAATATAGACTGGATGATAATGAGATGAAATCAATATATATATATATATAATATCACTAGTACTGCAGCCGGACAGGTATATATATTTATTATGTAATGACTGATGACGGACCTGCTGGACACTGTCAGCTCAGCAGCACCGCAGACTGCTACAGTAAGCTACTATAGTAGTATGTATAAAGAAGAAAGAAAAAAAAACCACGGGTAGGTGGTATACAATTATGGATGGATGAGCGACTGCCGACACAGAGGTAGCTACAGCCGTGGACTACCGTACTGTGTCTGCTGCTAATATAGACTGGATGATAATGAGATGAAATCAATATATATATATATATATATATAATATCACTAGTACTGCAGCCGGACAGGTATATATATTTATTATGTAATGACTGATGACGGACCTGCTGGACACAGTCAGCTTAGCAGCACCGCAGACTGCTACAGTAAGCTACTATAGTAGTATGTATAAAGAAGAAAGAAAAAAAAAAACCACGGGTAGGTGGTATACAATTATGGATGGACGAGCGACTGCCGACACAGAGGTAGCTAGAGCCGTGGACTACCGTACTGTGTCTGCTGCTAATATAGACTGGATGATAATGAGATGAAATCAATATATATATATATATATATAATATCACTAGTACTGCAGCCGGACAGGTATATATATATTTATTATGTAATGACTGATGACGGACCTGCTGGACACTGTCAGCTCAGCAGCACCGCAGACTGCTACAGTAAGCTACTATAGTCGTATGTATAAAGAAGAAAGAAAAAAAAAAACACGGGTTGGTGGAATACAATTATGGATGGACGAGCGACTGCCGACACAGAGGTAGCTACAGCCGTGGACTACCGTACTGTGTCTGCTGCTAATATAGACTGGATGATAAGGAGATGAAATTAATATATATATATATATATAATATCACTAGTACTGCAGCCGGACAGGTATATATATTTATTATGTAATGACTGATGACGGACCTGCTGGACACTGTCAGCTCAGCAGCACCGCAGACTGCTACAGTAAGCTACTATAGTAGTATGTATAAAGAAGAAAGAAAAAAAAACCACGGGTAGGTGGTATACAATTATGGATGGACGAGCGACTGCCGACACAGAGGTAGCTACAGCCGTGGACTACCGTACTGTGTCTGCTGCTAATATAGGCCCTCATTCCGAGTTGATCGGTCGCAATGCGAATTTAGCAGAGTTACACACGCTAAGCCGCCGCCTACTGGGAGTGAATCTTAGCTTCTTAAAATTGCGACCGATGTATTCGCAATATTGCGATTACTAACTACTTAGCAGTTTCAGAGTAGCTCCAGACTTACTCTGCCTGTGCGATCATTTCAGTGCTTGTCGTTCCTGGTTGACGTCACAAACACACCCAGCGTTCGCCCAGGCACTCCCACCGTTTCCCCGGCCACTCCTGCGTTTTTTCCGGAAACGGTAGCGTTTTCAGCCACACGCCCCTGAAACGCCGTGTTTCCGCCCAGTAACACCCATTTCCTGTCAATCACATTACGATCGCCGGAGCGAAGAAAAAGCCGTGAGTAAAAATACTTTCTTCATAGTAAAGTTACTTGGCGCAGTCGCAGTGCGAACATTGCGCATGCGTACTAAGCGGATTTTCACTGCGATGCGATGAAAAATACCGAGCGAACAACTCGGAATGAGGGCCATAGACTGGATGATAATGAGATGAAATCAATATATATATATATATAATATCACTAGTACTGCAGCCGGACAGGTAGATATATTTATTATGTAATGACTGATGACGGACCTGCTGGACACTGTCAGCTCAGCAGCACCGCAGACTGCTACAGTAAGCTACTATAGTAGTATGTATAAAGAAGAAAGAAAAAAAAAAAAACACGGGTAGGTGGTATACAATTATGGATGGACGAGCGACTGCCGACACAGAGGTAGCTACAGCCGTGGACTACCGTACTGTGTCTGCTGCTAATATAGACTGGATGATAATGAGATGAAATCAATATATATATATATATAATATCACTAGTACTGCAGCCGGACAGGTATATATATTTATTATGTAATGACTGATGACGGACCTGCTGGACACTGTCAGCTCAGCAGCACCGCAGACTGCTACAGTAAGCTACTATAGTAGTATGTATAAAGAAGAAAGAAAAAAAAAACCACGGGTAGGTGGTATACAATTATGGATGGACGAGCGACTGCCGACACAGAGGTAGCTACAGCCGTGGACTACCGTACTGTGTCTGCTGCTAATATAGACTGGATGATAATGAGATGAAATCAATATATATATATATATATAATATCACTAGTACTGCAGCCGGACAGGTATATATATTTATTATGTAATGACTGATGACGGACCTGCTGGACACTGTCAGCTCAGCAGCACCGCAGACTGCTACAGTAAGCTACTATAGTAGTATGTATAAAGAAGAAAGAACAAAAAAAAAACACGGGTAGGTGGTATACAATTATGGATGGACGAGCGACTGCCGACACAGAGGTAGCTACAGCCGTGGACTACCGTACTGTGTCTGCTGCTAATATAGACTGGATGATAATGAGATGAAATCAATATATATATATATAATATCACTAGTACTGCAGCCGGACAGGTATATATATTTATTATGTAATGACTGATGACGGACCTGCTGGACACTGTCAGCTCAGCAGCACCGCAGACTGCTACAGTAAGCTACTATAGTAGTATGTATAAAGAAGAAAGAAAAAAAAAACCACGGGTAGGTGGTATACAATTATGGATGGACGAGCGACTGCCGACACAGAGGTAGCTACAGCCGTGGACTACCGTACTGTGTCTGCTGCTAATATAGACTGGATGATAATGAGATGAAATCAATATATATATATATATATATATATATATAATATCACTAGTACTGCAGCCGGACAGGTATATATATTTATTATGTAATGACTGATGACGGACCTGCTGGACACAGTCAGCTCAGCAGCACCGCAGACTGCTACAGTAAGCTACTATAGTAGTATGTATAAAGAAGAAAGAAAAAAAAAAAACCACGGGTAGGTGGTATACAATTATGGATGGACGAGCGACTGCCGACACAGAGGTAGCTACAGCCGTGGACTACCGTACTGTGTCTGCTGCTAATATAGACTGGATGATAATGAGATGAAATCAATATATATATATATATATATATAATATCACTAGTACTGCAGCCGGACAGGTATATATATTTATTATGTAATGACTGATGACGGACCTGCTGGACACAGTCAGCTCAGCAGCACCGCAGACTGCTACAGTAAGCTACTATAGTAGTATGTATAAAGAAGAAAGAAAAAAAAAAAACCACGGGTAGGTGGTATACAATTATGGATGGACGAGCGACTGCCGACACAGAGGTAGCTACAGCCGTGGACTACCGTACTGTGTCTGCTGCTAATATAGACTGGATGATAATGAGATGAAATCCATATATATATATATATATATATATAATATCACTAGTACTGCAGCCGGACAGGTATATATATTTATTATGTAATGACTGATGACGGACCTGCTGGACACTGTCAGCTCAGCAGCACCGCAGACTGCTACAGTAAGCTACTATAGTAGTATGTATAAAGAAGAAAGAAAAAAAAACCACGGGTAGGTGGTATACAATTATGGATGGACGAGCGACTGCCGACACAGAGGTAGGTACAGCCGTGGACTACCGTACTGTGTCTGCTGCTAATAAAGACTGGATGATAATGAGATGAAATCAATATATATATATATAATATCACTAGTACTGCAGCCGGACAGGTATATATATTTATTATGTAATGACTGATGACGGACCTGCTGGACACAGTCAGCTCAGCAGCACCGCAGACTGCTACAGTAAGCTACTATAGTAGTATGTATAAAGAAGAAAGAAAAAAAAAAAACACGGGTAGGTGGTATACAATATTATATATATATTATATACAATTATATATATATATATATATATATATATATATTAAACTGGTGGTGACTGGTGGTCAGGTCACTGGTCACACTATCAGCAACTTGCAAGTAGTACTCCTAAGCAGACAATCACAATATATATTATACTGGTGGTCAGTGTGGTCACAATGGCAGTGTGGCACTCTGGCAGCAAAAGTGTGCACTGTACGTTATATGTACTCCTGAGTCCTGCTCTCAGACTCTAACTGCTCCCCACTGTCAGTGTCTCCCCCACAAGTCAGATAATATACAGTCACACTATCTATCACTTCAGCAAGTAACTAGTACTCCTCCTAATGCTCCCCAAAATTACTACTGTGTCTCTCTCTACTGTCTCACTCTCTTCTCTATAAACGGAGAGGACGCCAGCCACGTCCTCTCCCTATGAATCTCAATGCACGTGTGAAAATGGCGGCGACGCGCGGCTCCTTATATAGAATCCGAGTCTCGCGATAGAATCCGAGCCTCGCGAGAATCCGACAGCGGGATGATGACGTTCGGGCGCGCTCGGGTTAACCGAGCAAGGCGGGAAGATCCGAGTCGCTCGGCCCCGTGTAAAAAAACATGAAGTTCGGGCGGGTTCGGATTCCGAGGAACCGAACCCGCTCATCCCTAACATACACTAGCACTCCCATGTTCTTGCACATCTGAGATGCACTGAAATGTAAATGCAATGATTTTGGTGAGCATGCATAGCACAGAAAAGCATATTTCAGCCCACAAGTGGACTTAGGTGAACTTCTATATAGTAGCAGTCACTAATAATTAAAAATAATATAGTATAACAGGATCTATAAGCGATCCATCAGATAAACAGGTGGGAAAAGAGAACTGTAGATAGAAAAAAATCCTGGTTACATATGACTGAGTGCTGTATCAGCAAATTTATGTTCAAGTGTTTTTTCTTCATCAAATATGTAAGCAGCAGAAGTAATCCAAAACATTTTTATATTAAGACTGGAGTTTTCATTGTATAATATTTGTGGTTTCATGATGTTTTCTACTTTGTAAATCCTGGCATTGTGTTGTTATTATTCAATTTCTGAACAACAACAACAACAAATAAAATAAAATAATAATAATAATAATAATAATGATAAATTACTCAGCAAAGTTACCTTAAATATTAACATTCACAATGAAAAAAGGAACATAACATTAGTTAGTTAGCCTCAACCTCTAATGTAATAAATTTCGGCAAAACATGAAACTTTTAGTGATTCCAGTATGTTATTGATTTAAAACATTTGTGCATTTAGAAACGCTGTTTGTTTATTTCAGATGAAATGACGGAACCTTTAAATACCTTCTCAGCTTTCAAGGTTGATCTGCAAACCAGATCACCATAGAGCATGATCAGCCAGAGCTGATTAGAGTTTGTAAACTATCATTATAAATGAATCTTATAAAAGTAACCTGCCCTTGCCCGTTGGGCAGCATAATTATAGGAGTAAAAGTTTAATAAGTATGCGTATGTTGTAGAATAATTATGGTCACTGTTAGAGTTACTGCTGTGGGGGTAAATGTGAAAATGCATGTGACAGAGTGAAATCAAACTGAGATGAAAGTTGAGATGAGTAGACAACACAGGTCCTATAAACCATAATTGATGACTTTAACCCTGGCCATCCAGGAGATGCCATTAGTGGATTGCCAGTTAAGAGCTGCAAAGGGGCAGCACCAGAGCCGTAGCTACTGTAGGTTTTTCGGTGCCCTGGGCCAGTAAGAGCCACTGAGAGAGAAGAGCTGAGAGGGGTGACAGTTGGAGCCACTGAGAGAGGAGAGCTGGGAAGGGTGACAGTTGTAGCCGCTGAGAGAGGAGAGCTGTGGAGGGTGACAGTTGGAGCCACTGAGAGAGAAGAGCTGAGAGGGGTGACAGTTGAAGTCACTGAGAGAGGAGAGCTGGTAAGGGTGATAGTTGTAGCTGCTGAGAGAGGAGAGCTGGGAGGGGTGACAGTTGGAGCCGCGGAGAGAGAAAAGCTGGGAAGGGTGACAGTTGTAGCTGCTGAGAGGAGAGCTTGGAAAGGTGACAGTTAGAGCTGCTGAGAGAGAAGAGCTGGGAGGGGTGACAGTTGGAGCAAATGAGAGAGGAGAGCTAAGAAAGGGTGACAGTTAGAGCCACTGTGAGAGTAGATCTGGGAATGGTGACAGTTGGAGCCGCTGAGAGAGGATAGCTGGAAAGGGTGACAGTTGAAGCCACTTAGAGAGGAGAGCTGGGAAGGGTGACAGTTGGAGCCACTGAGAGAGGAGAGATGGGAAGGGTGACAGTTGTAGCTGCTGAGAGAGGAGAGCTGGGAAGGCTGACAGTTGGAGCCACTGAGAGAGAAGAGCTGGGAGTGGTCACAGTTGGAGCCACTGAGAAAGGAGAGCTAGGAAGGGTGACAGTTGTAGCCACTGAGAGAGGAGAGCTGGGAAGGGTTACAGTTGGAGCCGCTGAGAGAGAAGAATTGGGAGGGGTGACAGTTGGAGCCACTGAGAGAGGAGAGCTGGGAAGGGTTACAGTTGGAGCCGCTGAGAGAGAAGAATTGGGAGGGGTGACAGTTGGAGCCACTGAGAGAGGAGAGTTGGGAAGGGTGACAGCTGTAGCCGCTGGGTGAGTAGAGCTGGGTAGGGTGACAGTTGGAGATGAAGAGAGAGGAGAGCTGGGAGGAGTGACAGTTGGAGACGCTGAGAGAGGAGAGCTGGGAGGGGTTGACAGCTGGAGCCACTAAGAGAGGAGAGCTGGGAGCAGTGACAGTTGGAGCCGCTGAGAGAGAAGAGCTGGGAAGGGTGACAGTTGAAACCACTTAGAGAGGAGAGCTGGGAAGGGTGACAGTTGGAGCCACTGAAAGAGGAGAGCTGGGAAGGATGACCGTTGTAGCTGCTGAGAGAGAAGAGCTGGGAGCAGTGACAGTTGGAGCCACTGAGAGAGGAGAGATGGGAAGGGTGACAGTTGTAGCTGCTGAGAGAGGAGAGCTGGGAAGGCTGACAGTTGGAGCCACTGAGAGAGAAGAGCTGGGAGGGGTCACAGTTGGAGCCACTGAGAAAGGAGAGCTAGGAAGGATGACAGTTGTAGCCACTGAGAGAGGAGAGCTGGGAAGGGTTACAGCTGGAGCCGCTGAGAGAGAAGAGTTGGGAGGGGTGACAGTTGGAGCCACTGAGAGAGGAGAGTTGGGAAGAGTGACAGCAGTAGCCGCTGGGAGAGTAGAGCTGGGAAGGGTGACAATTGGAGAAGCAGAGAGAGGAGAGCTGGGAGGAGTTACAGTTGGAGCCGCTGAGAGAGGAGAGCTGGGAGGGGTTGACAGCTGGAGCCACTAAGAGAGGAGAGCTGGGAGCAGTGACAGTTGGAGCCGCTGAGAAAGGTGAGTGGGGAGACGCAACTGAGAAGAGTGATGCAGATAAAGGGATAAGAAGCTGAGAGGGAGAGACTACAGCAAGCAGACTGTCTGAGACTTATGTTTCCATGCAGAGAGTTCCGCTGAAGTGAGATCTTTACTTGGAGGGAAAGTAGCATCCTGACTCAGTACACTACGTTGGTGAAATTAAGCCATTTGCAGTATATGTCCACAAGTATTCATTGTTGTGGAACAGACATAGTATAGGATATCTTTTATAGTTATAATAAGAATTTACTCACCGGTAATTCTATTTCTCGTAGTCCGTAGTGGATGCTGGGAACTCCGTAAGGACCATGGGGAATAGCGGGCTCCGAAGGAGGCTGGGCACTCTAGAAAGATTTCAGACTACCTGGTGTGCACTGGCTCCTCCCACTATGACCCTCCTCCAAGCCTCAGTTAGGATACTGTGCCCGGACGAGCGTACACAATAAGGAAGGATTTTGAATCCCGGGTAAGACTCATACCAGCCACACCAATCACACCGTACAACTCGTGATATGAAACCCAGTTAACAGTATGAAACAACTGAGCCTCTCAACAGATGGCTCAACAATAACCCGATTTAGTTAACAATAACTATGTACAAGTATTGCAGATAAACCGCACTTGGGATGGGCGCCCAGCATCCACTACGGACTACGAGAAATAGAATTACCGGTGAGTAAATTCTTATTTTCTCTGACGTCCTAGTGGATGCTGGGAACTCCGTAAGGACCATGGGGATTATACCAAAGCTCCCAAACGGGCGGGAGAGTGCGGATGACTCTGCAACACCGAATGAGAGAACTCCAGGTCCTCCTCAGCCAGGGTATCAAATTTATAGAATTTTGCAAACATGTTTGCCCCTGACCAAGTAGCAGCTCGGTAAAGTTGTAAAGCCGAGACCCCTCGGGCAGCCGCCCAAGATGAGCCCACCTTCCTTGTGGAATGGGCATTGACAGATTTTGGCTGTGGCAGGCCTGCCACAGAATGTGCAAGTTGAATTGTACTACAAATCCAACGAGCAATAGTCTGCTTAGAAGCAGGAGCACCCAGCTTGTTGGGTGCATATAGGATAAACAGCGAGTCAGATTTTCTGACTCCAGCCGTCCTGGAAACATATATTTTCAGGGCCCTGACCACGTCTAACAACTTGGAGTCCTCCAAGTCCCTAGTGGCCGCAGGCACCACAATAGGCTGGTTAAAATTAAACGCTGACACCACCTTAGGGAGAAACTGAGGACGAGTCCTCAATTCTGCCCTATCCATATGGAAAATCAGATAAGGGCTTTTATAAGACAAAGCCGCCAATTCTGACACTCGCCTGGCAGAAGCCAAGGCCAATAACATGACCACCTTCCACGTGAGATATTTCAGATCCACGGTTTTTAGTGGTTCAAACCAATGTGATTTTAAGAAACTCAACACCACGTTGAGATCCCAAGGTGCCACAGGAGGCACAAACGGGGGCTGAATATGCAGCACTCCCTTTACAAATGTCTGAACTTCAGGTACTGAAGCTAGTTCTTTCTGAAAGAAAATCGATAGAGCCGAGATCTGTACCTTAATGGAACCCAGTTTTAGGCCCATATTCACTCCTGCTTGCAGGAAATGCAGAAATCGACCTAGTTGAAATTCCTCAGTTGGGGCCTTTTCGGCCTCACACCATGCAACATATTTCCGCCATATGCGGTGATAATGATTTGCCGTAACCACTTTCCTGGCTTTAATAAGCGTAGGAATGACTTCCTCCGGAATGCCCTTTTCTTTCAGGATCCGGCGTTCAACCGCCATGCCGTCAAACGCAGCCGCGGTAAGTCTTGGAACAGACAGGGCCCCTGCTGTAGCAGGTCTTGTCTTAGCGGCAGAGGCCACGGGTCCTCTGAGATCATCTCTTGAAGTTCCGGGTACCATGTTCTTCTTGGCCAATCCGGAACCACGAGTATCGTTCTTACTCCTCGCCTTCTTATTATTATTCTCAATACCTTTGGTATGAGGGGCAGAGGAGGGAACACATAAAACGACTGGTACACCCACGGTGTTACCAGAGCGTCCCAACTATCGCCTGAGGGTCCCTTGACCTGGCGCAATATCTTTTATAGCTTTTTGTTGAGGCGGGACGCCATCATGTCCACCTGTGGCCTTTCCCAAAGGTGTACAATCCTTTGGAAGACTTCTGGATGAAGTCCCCACTCTCCCGGGTGGAGGTCGTGTCTGCTGAGAAGATCAGCTTCCCAGTTGTCCACTCCGGGAATGAACACTGTTGACAGTGCTAACACATGATTTTCCGTCCATCGGAGAATCCTTGTGGCTTTTGCCATCGCCATCCTGCTTCTTGTGTCGCCCTGTCGGTTTACATGGGCGACCGCCGTGATGTTGTCTGATTGGATCAGTACCGGCTGGTTTTGAAGCAGAGGCCTTGCCTGTGTAGAGAAGTCACCTGACTTGACCAAAGTCCTTGGAATTTTCTTCCCTGTGTGACTGCCCCCAGCCTCAAAGGCTGGCCTCCATGGTCACTAGGACCTAGTCCAGTATGTCGAACCTGCGGCCCTCCTTAAGATGGGCACTCTGCAGCCACCATTTTAGAGATACCCTGGTCCTTGGAGACAGGGTTATCAGCCGATGCATTTGAAGATGCGATCCGGACCACTTGTCCAACAGGTCCCACTGAAAAGTTCCTGCATGGAACCTGCCGAATGGGATTGCTTCGTAGGAAGCTACCCTTTTCCCCAGGATTCGCGTGCAATGATGCACCGATACCTGTTTTGGCTTCAGGAGGTCTCTGACTAGAGATGACAGCTCCTTGACTTTCTCCTCCCGGAGAAACACTTATTTCTGGTCTGTGTCCAGAACCATCCCCAGGAACAGTAGACGTGTCATAGGAACCAGCTGTGACTTTGGACTGTTTAGAATCCAACTCTGCTGTTGTAGCACTTTCCAAAATAGTGCTACCCCGACTAGCAACTGCTCCTTGGACCTCGCCCTTATAAGGAGATTGACCAAGTACGGGATAATTAAAACTCCCTTTTTTCGAAGGAGTATCATCATTTCGGCCATTACCCCGGTAAACACCCTCGGTGCCTTGTACAGTCCTGTCTGGACTTGGTAATGGTAATCCTGTACCACAAATCTGAGGTACTTCTGGCGAGGATGGTAAATGGGGACATGCAGGTAAGCATCCCTGATGTCCTGGGATGCCATGTAATCCCCCTCGTCCAGGCTTGCAATAACCGCCCAGAGCGATTCCATCTTGAACTTGAATTTTTTTATGTATGTGTTCAAGGATTTTAATATAAATGGGTCACACCGAACCATGCGGTTTCGGTACCCCAACCCGTGTAGAATAGTAACCCCGTCCTTGTTGAAGTAGGGGCACTTGAGTATTACCTGTTGGGAATACTGCTTATTAATTGCCTTTAGTACAGCCTCCCTGCCTGAGGGAGTTGTCGGCAAGCCATAATCTAGGAAACGGCTGGGGGGAGATATCTCGAATTCCAGCTTGTACCCCTGACATACTTCTTGAAAGAAACAGGGATCCACCTGTGAGCGAGCCCACTTATCGCTGAAATTTTTTTAGACGGCCCCCCACCGTACCTGGCTACACCTGTGGAGCCCCCGCGTCATGCTGTGGGCTCAGAGGAAGCGAGAGAAGAATTTTGAATCTGGGAGCAGGCTGACTGGTGCAGCTTTTTCCCTCTTCCCTTGTCTCTGTACAGAAGGGAAACACCTTTGACCCGCTTGCTTTTCTGAAGCCGAAAGGACTGTACCTGATACAGTGCTTTCTTAGTCTGTGAGGAAACCTGAGGTAAAAATATTTCTTCCCAGCTGTGGCTGTGGATACGAGGTCCCAGAGACCATCCCCAAATAATTCCTCACCCTTATAAGGCAGAATCTTTTTAAAGTCAGCATCACCTGTCCCGTGACAGGTCTCTAATACCCTCCTGACAGAATGGACATTACATTCATTTTGGATGCCAGCCGGCAAAATATCCCTCTGTGCATCCCTCATATATAAGACGACGTCTTTAATATGTTCTCATGTTTGACAGGGTCACCGACCACGCTGCAGCAGCACGATCTGCAGGTTTCCGTCTAGTACCTGAGTGTGTAAATACAGACTTCAGGATATCCTCCTGTCTTTTATCAACAGGTACCTTCAAAGTGGCCGTTCCTAAAACGGCAGTGCCACCTTTTTTGACAACCGTGTGAGCGCCTTATCCACCCTAGGGGATATCTCCCAGCGTAACTTATCCTCCTGGCGGGAAAGGGTACGCCATCAGTAACTTTTTAGAAATTACCAGCTTCTAAACGGGGGAACCCACGCTTTTCACACACTTCATTTATTCATCTGATGGGGGAACAAAACACTGCCTGTTTTTTCTCCCCAAACCTAAAAACCCATTTTTAGAGGTGCTTGGGTTAATGTCTGTAACACATTTTTTATTGCCGGGATCAAGTCACGGATGTTCCTAGTGGATTGTGTATATGTCTCAACCTTGTCGACACTGGAGTCAGACCCCGTGTCGACATCTGTGTCTGCCATCTGAGAGAGCGGGCGTTTTTGAGCCCCTGATGGCCTTTGAGACGCCTGGCCAGGCGCCGGCTGAGAAGCCGGCTGTCCCACAGCTGTTACGTCATCCACCCTTTTATGTAAGGAGTTGACACTGTCGGTTAATACCTTTCACCTATCCATCCACTCTGGTGTCGGCCCCACAGGGGGCTACATCACCTATATCGGCCTCTGCTCCGTCACCATATAAGCCTCCTCATTCAACATGTCGACACAGCCGTACCGACACACCGCAGACACACAGGGAATGCTCTAAACGAGGACAGGACCCACAAAAGCCCTTTGGGGGGACAGAGTGAGAGTATGCCAGCACACACCAGAGCGCTATATATATACAGGTACTAACTGAGTTATGTCCCTAATAGCTACTTTTCATATAATATATGTATGTATACTGCCAAATTTAATGCCCCCCCTCTCTTTTCCCTCTTACTGTTACTGTATATTGCAGGGAAGAGAGCCAGGGAGCTTCCCTCCAGCCGAGCTGTGAGGGAAAAATGGCGCCAGTGTGCTGAGGAGATAGGCTCCGCCCCTTTTTCGCTGCCTATTCTCCCGCTTTTTATGGAATTCTGGCAGGGGTATTTACCTCATATATAGCCTCTGGGGCTATATATTGAGGTATTTTAGCCAGCCAAGGTGTTATTATTGCTGCCTCAGGGCGCCCCCCCCCCAGCTCCCTGCACCCTCAGTGACCGGAGTGTGAAGTGTGAGAGGAGCAATGGCGCACAGCTGCAGTGCTGTGCGCTACCTTGGTGAAGACAGAGTCTTCATGCCGCCGATTTTCCGGACCATCTTCTTGCTTCTGGCTCTGTAAGGGGGACGGCGGCGCGGATCCGGGACCGAACACCAAGGACTGGGCCTGCGGTCGATCCCTCTGGAGCTAATGGTGTCCAGTAGCCTAAGAAGCCCAATCCGGCTGCAAGCAGGCGAGTTTGCTTCTTCTCCCCTTAGTCCCTCGCTGCAGTGAGCCTGTTGCCAGCAGGTCTCACTGAAAATAAAAAACCTAAGTCTATTCTTTCTAAGAGCTCAGGAGAGCCCCTAGTGTGCATCCAACCTCGGCCGGGCACGAATTCTAACTGAGGCTTGGAGGAGGGTCATAGTGGGAGGAGCCAGTGCACACCAGGTAGTCTGAAATCTTTCTAGAGTGCCCAGCCTCCTTCGGAGCCCGCTATTCCCCATGGTCCTTACGGAGTTCCCAGCATCCACTAGGACGTCAGAGAAAGTTCATTAGTGCTAAAATTACTAGAGAGAGTGCATTTAATTTATTAGCAAACATGTAAAAATAATTTCATTTATTACAACGATCTTGCTGCTCCATTGCAGTTCTACTAGATTCACCAATCTAATGGTAATGAAAGCAGCTATCCTCAGGTATAATCTCTGTGCCAGCAAGAGAATAAAAGTAACATTTATGTGAAAAAGGTCAAGAGGAGCACTTATTATTATTATTATTATTATCTTACATCATAACCAATTATAGACTAAATTATATCACATATCAATTTAAGAGTGTGAAAGTAACAGATGATTTATGAAGTGCACTGGATTTAATAACATCAAAACCACATTGAATTACATGAAAAAAAAAATACAGTATATTCTCTTTTGTAAATTTTAACGTGTTAATAACCCATTCATGGGAGCTTCAGTTACACTTGACATTTTCCAAATATAGTGATAGTGATAATCACCCAATGTGTTTCGTCATTCCCGACTTCTTCAGGGGTTTTTATAGGTCAAACAGTAAATGGAAGCAAGGAGAATTTGTCTCTTGTAAGAACTGCAGTTAATATGTGGACTTGCAATCTGCCACTACAGTATGTTCTCTGTTATATGGCTTGGTTTAGGCTCAGCTGTAAACATTGATGAATATCTTTTAAAACAAAAAAATGATAAATAGAAGTAAGGAATTTTTACAGTACTTTTTCAATTTAAAGATGTTTTATTCCCAAACACATTTCAGACCCTTTGTTCTTAAACATAAAAACATAAAAGGAACAGAACATGTTACGATGAGAGAAAGAAGTTGTGAATTACAAAAGAAACTATCCTAGAGGGAGATGCTCTGGATTTATCAATTAATAATTATTTATTTTCTCTTTGGTTTGAATGAATGCTATACGTAAAATTGCCCCTTTTATTTAAACTTTTTATGAATTTTTATCTTTTTTTTATATATTAGAAACATATTCTCTGTTTATATTTTCTAAAGTTTATTAATAAATTCATAAGGTCACTTTTTTAGTACATTGACACAGTGGTCATATATATTTTTTTTAAGTTTACTTTTATGAGTCTGAGGTTTTTGGGTGTATTACAATATTTATTACTGTGTATTTTTCATTTTATTTTTATTGATCAGGTAACTATTTATTTATTTACACACATACTTTGCATATCAATATTTTTCATTTTAGTTTATTATTTTACTATCTGTGCATATACTGATGTACAATGCTATTTTATTCAAATAATCTGTGAATAATTTTGTAACAGCCACTGATATACAGCCATCAGCTATAACATAAAAACCACTGGCAGGTGAAGTGACTGAATATCACTGATATTTTTGTTGCAATGGCACCTGTCCATGGGTGGGCTATATTAGATAAACAAGTGAATATGATGTTGATGTGTTGGAAGCCGGAAAAAAAGGGCAAACATAAGGATCTGAGCAACAAGGGCCATACTGTGATGGCTAGATGACTGGGTCACAGAGGCAGAACTCTGGGAGGCAACAGAGTCATCTGCCGCCGGGCTCCTGCTCTGAAGGGGGCACCTCTCCTCCCATTCTGTGACACCATTGAATTAAGTTAATTGATAGCTGTCGCTGTCTTTTCAGTGGCTGACTTCCTCACTGGTCCCTACACCTTACAAATCACACCCTTTTTATTATACTGAATATACACATTTTACAGGTATCACACCAAGGATTAGAAACCACAACCTATTACACTGGAAGCAGACACCTTACTGATGAAGCTGTTTGCTCCTGTATAGGAAATATGAGAATTCTAACTATATGAAGATACTTCTCTGACAATTACACAAAACTTCATATAGTTAGAATGCTCATGCTTCCTCTACAGGAGCAAATAGCTCCATCAGTAAAGTGTCTGCTGTTAGTGTAACAGGTCATGGGTTCTAATCCTGGGTATGACTGCTAAGAAATGTGTGATTTAAAATAAAAGACAATTAAATGTATAAATACAGCATATCCATTTTTTTGAGAACACTCCATACACACACACACACGCATACATACATACATACATACATACATACATACATATATTTATCTTAATATAGGAAATAGGGGGGCACCAATATTTATCTTGCCTCCGGGCGACTGTGACGAACTTACGCCACTGCTGGGTCAGATTATCTACAAAACAGCTCTGGGGTGTTCCCAGTATGCAATAGGTAGTACTTAGCAAAAGAAGTCCAAGGAAGGGCAACCGGTGAACCATAGACAGGGTCTTAGGTGTCCAAGGCTTATTGATGCGTGTTGGGAGCGAATGCTAGCCTGTCTGGTCCAAACCCACAGAAGAGCTTCTGTAGCACAAATTGCTGAAAACGTTCATGCTGACTGTGGGGGTAATTCAGATCTGATCGCTGCTGTGCGTTTTCGCACAGCGTGCCATCAGGTCTGAACTGCGCATGCATGTGAGCCGCAATGCGACAGCGTGTCGCACAACAGCACTGGGCATCGGTGCAAAAAAATCTGAACGCACGGCCGTTTGCAAGAAGATTGACAGGAAGAGGCCATTTGTGGGTGTTAACTGACCGTTTTACAGGAGTGTCTGTAAAAACACAGACGGGATCAGGCGTTTTCAGGGAGAGTGTCTGACGTGAGCTCCAGCCCCGATCAGCAGGAAACAATTGCAGCGGCTGAGTAAGTCCTGGGCTACGCAGAGGCTGCACAAACTGATGTTAGTGCTGCTCTGCTACAAAAGTGAATGCACACCTGCACAGACCTTATACCCTTCGCCCTTTAGGTGGCGACTATCTGATCGTAGGGCAGCAAAAAATGCAGCCCAGCGGTCAGATCTGAATTACCCCCTATGATAGAAAGGTGTCAGAACACATACGTATGCTACGTATGGGGCTGCGTAGTCAGACACTGGTAAGAGTGCCCATGCTGATCTGGAGTTTTTTGAGGAACAAGACAGAGAGTTTAAGGTGTTGACTTGGTCTCCATGTTCCTCAGATCTCAATTGTTTCAAGCATCTATGGGTTGTGCTGGAAATTTGAGCCATGAGGGCCCCACCTCACAATTTATAGGACTTAAAGGATCTGCTGCTAATGTCTTGGTACCATACCACACGTTACCTTCTTGTGGAGTCCATGCCTCCATGGGTCACAGCTGTTTTGATGGCATGAGTGGGACCTACACAATATTAGGCAGATGGTATTAATGTTATGGTTGATGGGTGTATATAACATGATTATTCAATACTATTGTCTCACTGTTTATGGATTGAACTTTATTACAGTTTTGTAGTTTTGTAGTGATTTCTATTGACCTTCAAGAACTGAAACCCCAAATTGGGGCATCACTGTGCATGTACAAGTCTCCTTGCATACTCACCCTTCCCTAAATTAAAATGCTGCTATTGGACCTGGCAATTGTATTTTACACTCTTGGATAGCATTATGTAAATAAGAATAGTAGACTTTGCTTAGCACACTCTTTTCCTTATAGATGATTTGTGAAAAACTGCTCCAAACCCTTTAATTGACATTTTTTAGTAATCCAGATTGCATTTCCCATACTTATAATAGGAAATAAGATTTGGATGAATTTTTTAAAGAAAAAAAGTTGGAAAAAAATACCGCAGTGAGCCCTGTGATAATTACGCCAGCTTCAGTTGGCATAATCACAGGGTTCACTGTAGATCCCGTACTTCTGCATAGCTTTCTCTGCCCATAGGCAGAGAAAGCTGTACTGGGAGCTGTCAGTGTGATAAGCTCTGTGTGTCCGATGGATGCACAAGCTGATTGCTGTGTTAAAAAAATAAAATCATACTTACTCAGGGACCTGTTATCGGTCCTCTGGTGCGAGCGTCCGCTTATCAGGGCTCCCTGATGTTGCTGTAACTCCTGGTGCAGTAAAGTGATGCTACAAAGTGGCAGCTCACTTTACAGCACCGGAAGTCACAGCAGCAGGGAGCCCCGACAACTGGCAGCACGCACCGTAGTACCAATCACCACTGGTGAGTATGATCAGAGGTCGGGGGTCATTGTGACGGGGAGGGGGTGCCGATAGCGGTGGTAGCATCAACGATATCGGGCACAGACGCATGACCAGCAAATAATCGGGGTATATTTTATGAAAAATACCCTGATCGTGCTTCGGAGAGGCATCGCAACCTCTGTCCCTGCATGCAATTATTAATACATCCATGCAATGTCATCAATAAGTGCATTACGATTTTGTCCGATTTTATCCTCTTATAAGCAAAAATTCCTTTCTTTGTGGTTATGTCTCATAAATAAGAAGCTGTATTGTAATCATTCTATATGCTAAGAAATATTAATTTCTAATTAAGCACAATCCCTTAGGCAACAGCAACATTTTGATGTTATCATCACACTCGACTTACAGTACTATAAAGGCCAGCTTCTACACTGTACTAACTGGAGGTGCTCATATTACTTCCTTGTGTTTACAAGAATTCTCACATTATTTATTTCTCATGACGCAATGGGACCTGGAAGTAGAAACGATAGATGTAATGATATTCATGTATTAGAATTATAATAACAAGAAAAGTAACTGGTCTCCTGCTTCACACTTACAAAGAGTTGGGTATGATATGCCAGCAGTCGGGATGCCGGCAGTCAGAAGACCGACGCGACATCCAGATGGTGGGAATCCCAACAGGGACTAGGTAAGTATACTTACCTTCCCCCAATGCCCCCTTAACCCTCCCTTTCCACAGCCTAAACCTAACATTTCCTCCTGCCCAGCCTAACCCTTCCCGGTGGTGCACAAACCTAAACCCCCTTCACACATCCTAAACCTAATCCTTCCTCCCCCACAGCCTAACCCTAACCCACCCCAGGGTGCCTAAATCCCCCCTCCCCGCAGCCTGACCTTAAACCTCCCTTTCCCAGAGCCTAACCCTAACCCTCCCCTTGGGCCTAATCCTAACCTCCCGCCCATGGCTTACCTGTCTGCGGCCCCGGCAAAGCCTCGTTTGGGATCTCAGCGGTCGGTATTCCGGCACCGGGATTGTGATCCATGTCAGGTGGCCGGCGCTGGCATTACAAGCAGTGTCAGGATTCCGCAAGCATAATTTCGACTGCCAGGATCCTTAGCAGATTCCCTTACAAATGTGCACACTTTCTTCTCTTGCACTACATGTACAACTTTTCAATTATGGCCCTAAAAAGAAGAATAGAGTGAGCCCATGGGTGGCTACTGATTGGAGGCAGAATGGCGCAATCTGCCAGTGCAGAAGTGACACATTCACTTCATCACTGTTTTCTTATTACATCTTATACAAACCCTTTATTATAGGATTATCCATAACTACTATTGCTATAGTTACTACTGTATGTCTACTTCTTTGCTGGTGTTTCTTAATGTTAGTTACATTTTATACAGGGGTCAGTAAGTATTCTAGCAGTTCAAAGCTAAACATGAAAAATGCTACTGTATTCTAGGTAAGAAGAATAAAAAAAAAACAATTTCAGTTTTTAACACATAGTCAGAGGTATAAAACCCTAGAAAGTTTTAAAGACACTAATGCGGTTTTATCTCCTATGCCTAAGGCAGTAATGGTTTCAATAAAAACCTCTCTACTCATTGTATAACTGGCGTACATGCTGTATCACAAGCCAAGAACTGACAGATTCCAACCCTAATCTAATAAATACAGAAATTCTATTAATGTTAAATTATCTATTTCAATTTCTTGAATGCAAAAAAAGGAATACTGTAATATAGCGTGTAAAACAAATGAATTATTCATTATACTACTGTATAATTAGTCTTTGATACATTTAACAGTGTTAAGGTGCACTCACATATAAACAGCACTTACATTTGTCAATCATAGCACTGTACAATGAGGGTCATTCCGAGTTGATCGCATGTAGCAACTTTTTGCTGCACGTGCGATCAACTAGACGCTGCCTATGGGGCAGTGTATTTCTGCATAGCAGGGCTGCAGCCCTGCTATGCTAAAAAAGTTTTGTGTAAAACAAGACCAGGGTAAGACTTACTTATCCTGTGCGATGAATCCAGCGATGAGTCCCGGAATTGACGTCAGACATCCGCCCTCCAAACGCCTCGACACGCCTGTGTTCGGATCTTCACGCCCAGAAAATGGTGACGCCCCCGGAACGCCTTCCTCCTGTCAATCTTCTTGTGGTCGCCGCTGCAACCGCTTTCTTCGCTAGTGGCAACGGTCGCTAATGTAGGCACAGCGCATGCGCAGTTCCGACCAGATTGCACGGCTGCAATGAAGCGCAGCATGCGGTCGGGTCGCAATGACCCCCCATGTTTCTTTGAAAGACACCAGAGGTCATATTTACTAAAAGTTGATTTGGGTTGATTTTTGATCAATTTTGTGTTTCAGGGTCTAAATCACACATTTATTAACAGATGATTTTTGACATCGTTTGAAAAGAAATGTCAAAAATTACCTGTTAGTAAATGTGGAATTTAGACCTTGAAATACAAAATCAACTAAACATCGATCTAACTCAACCAAAAATCGACCCAGAATGATATTTAGTAAACATACCCCTAAATCCCACATTTACTAACAAATTATTTTTGACTATTTTTTTCTATAAATATGTCAAAAATCATCTGTTAGTAAATGTGGGATTTAGACCCTGAAACACGAAATCAATCAAAAATCGACCCAACATCGACAAGAAATCGATCAACATTGACTCAAATCTACTGTTAGTAAATATACCCCCAAGTATATCCAATAGTTCAATATACATATTCATTGATACATTCACAATCACAACTGCCCACATGTCAGTAAGTGTTCATCATTTGTAAAAGACAGAGGAACAAAGTGACCATTAAAGTAGCAGCTGAAGTCACATCTTCTCATGTGCTCTATAAATTAGTGTAAACACTTCAATTGCATTTATGTAATGTACAGGTACAATAGAGAAGACAGAAGGAACAATTTACCTTTCTAGTTTTTTTTTTCTTACTGATTCCAATCCTACTGACATCAGGCAGTTTAGTGTTGCGGACTTGGTTGACTATGGTGGTCATTCCGAGTTGTTCGCTCGCTAGCTGCTTTTAGCAGCATTGCAAATGCTAGGCCGCCGCCCTCTGGGAGTGTATCTTAGCATAGCAGAATAGCGAACGAAAGATTAGCAGAATTGCTACTAAATATTTTCTTGCATTTCCTGAGTAGCTCCAGACCTACTCCTAGACTGCGATCAGCTCGGTCCGTTTAGTTCCTGGTTTGATGTCACAAACACGCCCTGCGTTCGGCCAGCCACTCCCCCGTTTCTCCAGACACTCCCGCTTTTTTCCCTGACACGCCTGCGTTTTTTAGCACACTCCCGGAAAACGCTCAGTTACCACCCAGAAATGCCCCTTTCCTGTCAATCACTCACCGATCAGCAGTACGACTGAAAAGCGCTGCACGAACAACAGCAAAACTGCTAAGTTTTTAGTTAAATAACTAAGCGCATGCACGCTGCGTACCATGCGCATGCGTATTTAGCAGCAAATCGCAGCATAGCGAAAATCGGCAACGAGCGAACAACTCGGAATGACCACCTATGTGCAAAGTATTGCAATGAGCCAGCCACTGAAAATAGGGATTTTTGTTTACTTACCGTAAAATCTCTTTCTCTGATTCCATCTGGGGGACGCTGCGCACTTACTAATGGGGTTAGAGTGTGTGGGATGGGAGTTTGGCACAGAATCTATAAAAAACTAACTCCTCCCCCCTCTAACCCCTCCCATCTCCTTCCTGCTCAGCAGATTACCTCAGTTAACGTTTAGCAAAGCCGGAAGAGGCAGAACAGAATATATATATATGGGAGGGATCGCAGCGTCCCCCAGATGGAATCAGAGAAAGAAATTTTACGGTAAGTAAACAAAAATCCCTATTTCTCTTTCATCCATCTGGGGGACGCTGCGCACTTACTAATGGGATTTCCCAAAGCAAGCTAATTAGAGGAGGGAGACACAGACGACATAGCAGTCTGCAAAATTTGATGCCCAACAGAGGCAGTCTCCAAATCAAAAGTATGAAAAACGGAAGAACTTCGTGAAGGTATGTACGGACGACCAGGTCGTCGCTCTACCCAGCTGCTCGACGAACACACCACTGCGAACAGCCCAAGAGGCTCCAACAGGTTGAGTCGAATGAGCCCCTAAGGAATCAGGAACAGGCAACGCCTAAGAAACCTAAGCCTGCTGAATAGCAGAATTAACCCAGCACATCACCCTGTTCTTATTGGCCAGCCAGCCACGCTTGGGCGTAGCAAACATACCCAACAAGGTAAGAGTTAAGGTTCGAACGACAACCAATAAGGCCAAGTACCGACCCGCCCTGGACAAGCCCGGGACGACACAAGAAGCCCAATGTGCTGAAGGATAGGAAAAACGATACAACTTGTGGTTTGTAAGTAAAACCACCCTAACTGCATAAACAAAAACACTGTAAGAGAAAAGAAACCACAACTCAACCAGAGTCCAGAGGTCGGAAAGGAGAAACAGGAGCCATTCTGGAAAGTAAATTCTAGAGCAGAACCCAGTCTGCTAAGATAAGAAGACAAAGTAGTTCTGACAACTGTGTTGTAGAAAAAATAAGAGGCGGAAAGGACTAAGAACTCCAGCTGAGTGACCGTTAAATACACACAAACGATGGCAAGTGTTCTGGCACTGTGATTGGTTAGAGAGCCAGCAACATAGTAGGGCTTGATGACGTTGTTCTCCACTATCACGCCGTCACTGGCAGAATAGACAAAATCCCGGTGATGACGTAAAGGTTGAGAGTGGAGAGCTGGCCGGAAAGGTACCCTGTAAGGAGCCCTGGTCACTCTGGCCTATAGCATTGCAGAACAGAGTCAACAGGCAAATCCGAAGCGGATTAGGAAAACCGAAAGAGCCACTGGTCAAATGCGTTGAACTACGCACTAGATTTTGCCAGAGGCAGAATAAATATGCTAGATGAAAGTGACAAGGAGCTGACACGGCATCCACGATTGCCACAAGAGGCTCCCGAAACAATCACAGTACAAATGAAGCCCTGAGGTCTATGTCGGCTAGTTATAGACACACCAAATCCAGAAATCCCTGTTGATTTCACATTCCCCGTTGATTTCACATACTTTAAGGAAGAACAGCCTGAAGATCCAGGAAGTCCGCTTCCCAGTTGCCCATTCTGGAACTGGAGATGACAGATATTGCCGGAATCCAAAATTCCGCCCTCTGCATATGTTCGATACTGTTCCGATGGCTCTCCAGCTACAAGTGTCACAGAACAATTGATATAGGCCACAGTGGAAAGACCTTGTAGAAAACCTTGAGCTGGAGTCAAGGCGTTGTAGATCGCCCGTAGATCGGAAGTGACATTTCCACTTCGGACATCAATTTCATTGAAAACGCCAGAGTTGAAACCAAAAACCGTAATGTCTGAAACTTTTGACTGTGGTTATGACCCTCCATGTCGAGACAGAATGAAGTCCTATGAGTCAGATCTGGATTGTGTAGCCCAACGAAAAGATCGACCAATGAAAATATCTTCGTATTTTAATAGAGAAGCTAAACTGCTGTTTACGTAAACTCAATCCTGCCTGAGATTAATAACACTTAATCTGAGATTGAAGAAACCAGGCAGGAGACCGGGGGAATGGAGCCACCTATAAAATCACCACTGTCCTGCAGAGGAAGTGTATGTCTGACCCCTGAGTCTATTATGGTCAGTAAATCCTGCACTCCGCCAAAATTCGAGATACCAGGTATCGCAAAGAATACCCATGAATAACATCATCTGCGAAGGAAGAAATCCAGAACCAAGGTCCGCTGTAGAAAAAAGTGCATGAGACAGTTTTTTTTTTGTTTTTTTTTTGCAACAACTGACCCAAAATGGTAGTGATGCCCAGATGACGGGAAAAGGATTGGACTGAATACTCCTGTGGTGGATAGCGAATAGACTGCAATGATTAGAGCCCGTCTAAGATGGGCACTAAAGATTCTTGCTTGGTATGTGTTCCCCAAGATTCAGAATATATGTTCGTGATACAAATTCAGTACATCCAACGGACCAGTGGACTCTAAGTTGGTGTCCTCCCCACTGGGAACCAGACTGTCCGACTCCGTGGCCCCTGCAGAGGGCACATCGGAAGTCCGTGTTCTAGGCAAACAAATGCCTTCCAAAAGAATACACATTTTCCTGACATAGGTTAAAATACCTATGTCTCAGCTATTATACTCAGGATGAGAACCCACGACCTGTTATACCGCAGGCATACCCCTTATTGATAGAGTTATTTGCTCCTGCCTGCAAAGTACGCTTTAATTTGGAAGCAGAATTTCACGATTCGCAACCAAAATGAATAGAAAGGTGTC
The DNA here is from genome assembly GCF_028390025.1 of Pseudophryne corroboree. Lineage (NCBI taxonomy): Eukaryota > Metazoa > Chordata > Amphibia > Anura > Myobatrachidae > Pseudophryne > Pseudophryne corroboree. The sequence continues at coordinate 180,886,245 of NC_086444.1, read as the reverse complement.
ATAGCCAGGGAAAAGATGCAATGATAAATAGATAGGGAATAGAGCTTGAGAGACCAAAACCGTCAATGGATAATTTGAAAAGGATCAGCTGCCACAAGAATGGACAACTTGCATAATGCAACCGGTTTAAAGATTCATGCATAAGCCAGAAGAGGGCGTAGGAATATTCCTGTCAGAATGAATACCAATATAATAACGGCCTCACCGTTGTCAATCTGTGGTGACTGTTAAGGTCACATACTGTACTTTAGTAAAGACAGTCGCCTTAGGCTCTCCCCTGATGGATGCGTCCACTAATTATTAGTGGAACCTTCATTAGATCAGTGTCTTCATCAGCGAAAGGATAAAGAAATACTGTCTCTAATAATGAGAACACCAAAACTGAACCGAAAACAGTATGTACTAGAGACAGACACATTTCCCTGGAAATATAAACTTTTTCATCTGGTGTGTAGTCAGACTTCCATCAACATTCTCTCACGTGAAGGAAGAGGTGGAAACCAAGAAATTCAGTAGATTATTTCTTATTTCTATCCTGAAGGATCCTCACTGACAGGATCTATCTCACCATTTTCTGTAGATGAAGCCTCAAAACGCCTCTGAAGTAAAGGAGCTATATTGTCTGTCAAAGACCAGACTCGTTGTACAGTATGAACTGATTAAGGAGCTTTGTTCAGCCATTTGGCAAATCATAAGTACATAGCGTACAAGAAATAGAAATAGCCTGTCCTGTTTTGAAAGGTGCACCGGTCCCGGAGGTACTGCAATACCGAGTCAATGCGTGGAGTGGACAGAGCAATCTCTTCTTCCATTTCCCTGTTCTAAACATAAATTTAATACATGGCCCCCAGATAGGGGACATATCAGATATTAAACTGATAAGAACAGATACTACACTTGATCTTAGCCAAAAGGCCAAGTAGTGATCTTTTTACCAAGACTAGCGGCTAAGTAGTAAACAGAGTACCAGTATTTGTGGACCGGTCCTGGAACCCCCATCCCTGCAAGTGCAGGGAATATATATATATACATATATAACTTCACACAGTTAGGGGCATACTCTGAACTGGAGGGAGGCAGGTTCAGGGGAAATTTAAGGAAAATATTTCTTCACAGAAGGGGTAGTGGATAAGTGGAATAGCCTCCCATGAGAGGTGGTAGAGGCTAAGACTGTAGAGCAATTTAAACCTGCTTGGTATATGCATATACTTCTATGTAAACAAGCTCATGGCCTCAGTGCTGTGAGGCAGCAATGCTAACCACTACTCCATCTGTATTATTCTGGATTGAGGTGTGTCTGGCCCACAGAGGCATAAACTGATCCCTGGAACTTCCCGGCTGCTCTGCAATTGGTGTCCTGGAGCATGGGGTACCTGTGTCCGTGCTACCTTTAGGAAGTCTGGAGCCACATTGGGAACATGCAATTTAATGTATATGAGAATCAAACCTGTGTACTCTATCTTACTAATACACAGCATTAGCCCACAAAGCTATTGGAGCTCCTGTGTAGTAAACTACTGAACTTGTCGTTCTTTTAGGAGATTTGCTGTTTACAGTCATGGAATATACAATGCCACAACCATAGCACACAATAATGTCTCATAACTCTGTGCTGTGGTCCAGCTCTACAGACTGAGCTATAACGCTCCTTTTATAACATGATGTTTGTAAACCGGTAAACAACTGTTGTCAATTCAGAAGAGCCCAACACTAGTTAAGAAAAGATCCCCGCCTGTGTAATAAACAGGGTGAGGTAAAAATAACTTTATTACAGTGAGACTACCGAAATATAGGCACTAAAGAATCACTAAAGAATCTCTTAGAATAAACGAGCTCCAGAGCATATGGAAGGGCTGAGATATACTTGCTGTTTTTGCTGCTCCCCGCCTGTACTAACAGGGTGAGACGCTGGGCTCCCTCGTGTTATGTGCAGCGCAGTATCCCCCGCTGACCTGACGGATGGTCTCTAGCAGAGATAGAAGATGGCGCCTATAGCTGAGTCCTGCCCCCACAGATTGAGGACGGCGGCGGGAAGACGCTGCTGGGCGGGAGAACGGGACGCGAACACAACATCCTCTTGCGTCCCGCCGCGGTTACCGCCTCCCCCCCCCTGCAACTGACCTTCGTAAAACCGTTGAAATGACTACCGCGGTTTCCATGAAATGAGCGGCGGAAACGGGACTGTACGGCTCCGTCCGCTCTGAGCAGGGGGAGGGTACGCATAAGCACAATAATAAATATAATAATAAATACCATTATAAATACAATATATGCAATAACAGCCCAACGCTGCCCAGGCAGGTTGTGGCTGTCTTACCAGTACAGTGCCTCCTAGGAAATCCATCCTGCATCAAGTAAGCCCCAGTGACTAAGAGTATGGTGGCTTCTTAGAGGCTCTGGAGAGTGGGAGACACATAACTAACTAACCCCACTCCTAGTATACGTGTCTCCTGTAAACAGGTACTAAGCACACATAAGTAAAAATCTAAATAAACAACAGAAACCTAACTAAAATCTACACTGAAGAAATCTGTGCCTGTACTCCTCAGGCACAAAACTAAAACTGAGGTAATCTGCTGAGCAGGAAGGAGATGGGAGGGGTTAGAGGGGGGAGGAGTTAGTTTTTTATAGATTCTGTGCCAAACTCCCATCCCACACACTCTAACCCCATTAGTAAGTGCGCAGCGTCCCCCAGATGGATGAAAGAGAAATACAAAGACAGGCTCAACAATGACTTGTCTGCTACAGACTGCGAGCCTGATTCAGAGGTGCGTAGTTTTGTGCAGTAGCGTCTGTGCCTTATTGCTAATGTGTGATTGGTTCTCATGCTTCGGTCAAGGTGCCTCGCTCTGCTACCGCTGCGCTCGGCAGGTCACTATTCCCAATCGCAGTCCACGTGGATGGTAAAGTATGAAAAAATTTAATAAAATGTCAAAAAAAAAAGTTTGTCTACCATATCTGTCAACCATGGTCATGTCGACCTTTTAATCCTGTCGACCTTTTGACCCTGTCGACCTAATGCATGTCTACCATTAGTGCTAGACCTATTGACTGTAGACCTTTTTAGTGTAGCTCTATAGTCCGGATACCGGGAGAAGTTTTTATTTAATGGAAATTATGTATTAATCTGATTACCTTGAAAATTGGTAAAAGTAAGTTATACCCCTTTCGCACCGCACAAATAACCCGGTATCGACCCAGCATATTGCTGGGTCAACACGGGTCGGCGTGCGGTATGAAAGCGCCATAGTCAAAATCCTGGGTCGCCTGACCCGGTAATTCAACCCGGGAATAAAGGAGTGTTATTCCCGGGTTGAATACCGGGTCAGTGGCAGCGTAAACGGGCTCCCGGGCCGATGCGACATAGGACCCGTTCACTACAACAGTACACTGCAACTGCCTCTGCAATAGACTCCGCTCCCAGCCGCTATGGCAACCCACCCGGCATATTGCCAGGGGGGGGGGGGGGGGGACCAGCAATAGCGTCCAATGCCGGATCCCACCTGGGAAGGACCCGTTTCCAATTCCCAGATGAGATCCGGCATTGGCGATGTGAAAGGGGTAACATAGTAACATAGTATCTGAGGTTGAAAAAAAGACAATTGTCCATCGAGTTCAACCTATTTGTGGTCTCCTATGCATGATGATTTGACTAAAATTTCTGACTGATGCTGCTGTCAGCCGTTGCATTTTATCCCTATTTATAGTAACTATAATGCATACCCCTGGATATCCTTATCCATTAGGAATTTATCTAACCCATTCTTAAAGGTGTTGACAGATTCCGCCATTACAACTCGCTCAGGCAGGGAATTCCAAACACGTATTGTCCTTACCGTGAAAAAGCCTTTACGCCGTATTGTGCGGAATCTCCTTTCCTCTAACCTGAGCGAGTGTCCACGAGTCCTCTGTGTTGATCTAACCAAAAACAGGTCCCGCGCAAGCTCTGTGTATTGTCCCCTTATATATTTGTAGATGTTGATCATATCCCCTCTTAGTCTCCGGTTTTCCAATGTAAACATGCCTAGTCTTTCAAGCCTTTCCTTGTATTCCATCGTCTCCATGCCCTTAATTAGTTTGGTCGCCCTCCTCTGAACCTTTTCTAGCTCCAGGATATCCTTTTTGTAGTACGGTGCCCAGAATTGTACACAGTATTCAAGGTGTGGCCTCACTAGTGATTTATATAACGGGAGTATAATACTCTCGTCCCTAGCAACAATACCCCATTTTATGCATGCTAATATCTTATTAGCCTTCTTTGCTGCAGTCCTACTTTGGGTACTACTGCTTAGTTTGCTATCTATGAGGACACCTAAGTCCTTTTCCAGTACAGAATCCCCTAATTTTACCCCATTTAGTAGGTAGGTGTAATTTTTGTTCTTGTTACCACAGTGCATTACCTTACACTTGTCTGTGTTGAAGAGCATTCTCCATTTGGCTGCCCATGCTTCTAATTTAACTAAGTCGTTCTGAAGAGACTCGGCATCCTCCTTTGTATTTATAGCCTTACACAATTTGGTATCATCTGCAAAAATTGACACCATGCTCTCTAGACCTTCTGTTAGGTCGTTAATGAAAATATTGAACAATAGCGGTCCTAATACTGAGCCTTGCGGCACACCACTTAGCACTTTAGTCCAAGTTGAAAAAGATCCATTAACCACAACGCACTGCTCCCTATTATCTAACCAGTTTTTTACCCAAGTGCATATTGTGCTTCCTAGCCCTGATTCTTGTAGCTTATAGATAAGTCTCATGTGTGGTATAGTATCGAACGCTTTGGCAAAGTCTAAAAAGATTACATCCACGTCTTTACCCTGATCTAGGTTTGCGCTTACTGTTTCATAAAAGCCAAGTAAGTTGGTTTGACAGGATCTGTCCTTCATAAACCCATGTTGATTCCTTTTAATGACCTTATTGACTTCAAGGAACTTCTGAATACTATCTCTTAGAATACCTTCCAAAACTTTCCCCACTATAGATGTAAGACTAACTGGTCTATAATTACCTGGTTCAGCTTTACTTCCCTTTTTGAATATAGGCACTACTTCCGCTATACGCCAGTCTTTGGGAACCATACCTGATATAACTGAATCCTTAAAGATCAAAGATAGCGGTTTTGCCAGTTCAGAGTAAAGCTCCATTAGAACCCTTGGGTGAATACCATCGGGCCCTGGTGATTTATTAATCTTTAAATGTTTTAATTGGTCACAGACTACTTCCTCGCTTAAATAAGTACCTATCAGTGGGATATTCTCATTATTGAGATTGTGTGTCAGTCCCTGAATTGGGTCCTCTCTAGTGAATACTGTTGAAAAAAACTCATTTAGTATGTCCGCTATGTCATTATAATTTTTGCTTAAGACTCCCAACTTGTCTTTTAAAGGGCCTATACTCTCCTTCTTTAATCTCTTGCTATTAATGTATTTAAATAATTTTTGGGGATTCGCTTTGCTTTCCTTTGCTACTAGTTTTTCAGTTTCTACTTCAGCAACTCTTATTTCCTTTTTGCAAATTTTGTTACATTCCTTATAGTGCTGAAATGACTCTGCTTCCCCGTCAGATTTGTATTTTTTAAATGCACGCCTTTTCTTGCCCATAAATTCCTTAATCTTTTTGTTAAGCCACATCGGTTTATGATTTTTATTCCTTTTTTTGCTGCTCATAGGAATAAATTTGAGTGTATTTTTAGCTAGCAGGAATTTTAGTACCTCCCATTTCTCCGTAGTATTTTTTCCTAAAAACAAACCTTCCCATTCAATATCCCTGAAAAATACCCTCATCTTTTCAAAATTTGCTTTGCTAAAGTTTAGAGTCCTAGTTGAGCCAGTATAGGGCTGTTTATGGAAACTGATATTGAATGTGACCATATTGTGGTTGCTGTTTCCTATGGGTTCCCCTACTATAATACCTGATACCAAATCCCCATTGTTTGTTAATACCAGGTCTAAGATTGCATTGTACCTAGTTGGTTCCTCAATTAGTTGGACTAAGTAGTTATCATTAAGTGTGTTTAAAAACATATTGCCCCTAGCAGTATCACATGAATTGTTTTTCCAGTTTATCTCTGGATAGTTAAATCTCCCATCACTACTATGTCTTCTACTCCTGCTGCTCTTTCAATTTGCTTTAGTAACAATTCCTCATCAGATGCGTTGATACCAGGCGGCCTATAGCATACACCCAATACTAACTTTTTTATTCCTTTTTCACCGCATGCAATTTCTACCCCTAATGTCTCGACAGTGTCTACAGTCCCCTCCTGAATATCTTCCCGTATATCAGGTTTTAAAAATGGCTTTACATAAAGACACACCCCTCCACCCTTTTTATTTAGTCTGTCTCTCCTAAACAGTGTATAGCCCTCTAGATTGACTGTCCAATCATGAGATTCATCCCACCAAGTTTCAGTAATGCCTATAATATCATACTGTTAACCTACTTAATTACAACAGAACACAGGCCCATATCAGAGATATAGGCAAACAACCACTGCAGGCTACAGTCCCCTTTTTTTAATGGGGACTGCAGACTGGTTCAAATTACCAAGTTCTAAAATGCTAAGAGTTTAGGAGCTTGTCCCATAAACTAA